>NC_081405.1:242758099-243086432 GCF_030272615.1 Cryptomeria japonica | reverse complement strand
CTCTCTCCCTCTCTAGGGTCATATGGTATTCTTAGGGGTCATATGGTATCCTAGGGATCCATGCATGTGTCCTAAGGGGTCATAGGACACCATATGACCCATAATGACACATAAGAGGTCATATGAAGTGCTAATGGGTCATAGGATACCATATGACCTCTTAGCACACCATACGACCCATAATGACACCAAATGGTGTCCTAAGGGGTTATAGAACACTATATGACCTCTTAGGACACCATACAACCCATAACAACACCATATGGACTCCTAAGGGGTCGTAGGAGAACCTAAACTTGGAGGACACCATTTTGTGTTTTTCATGTCATATGGTATTCTTAGGGGTCATATGGTATCCTAGGGATCCATGCATGTGTCCTAAGGGGTTATGGGACACCATATGACCCATAACGACACATAAGAGGTCTTATGGAGTCCTAAGGGGTCATAAGACACCATATGACCCCTTAGTACTCCATATGACCCATAATGACATCAAATGGTGTCCTAAGGGGTCATAGAACACTATTAGGACACCATACAACCCATAACGACACCATATGGAGTCCTAAGGGGGAGGAAGAGAGAGAGAGAGAGAGAGAGAGAGAGAGAGAGAGAGAGAGAGAGAGAGACACCTTGTACGTGCTTGAAAGGGGGAGAGAGGGATACAATACACATATGTGTGTGTATATATACTTAATATATTATATATTATTATATACATATATATATATAAATATTATATATTATTATATACATATACATACATATATATATATATTATATATTATATGTATATACACATATTATATATACAATATCATACTATACACACTCCCAAAATTTAAACATAAAAGCACGTATGCGCTATTTATAGTAACGCGCTATTTATAGTAAAAATTGCGCGTACACGCTTTTTATAGTTAAGATAGAGCATACGCGCTTCTTACACCATAAGTACCCCATACGCGCTTTTTATACCATAGATAACCCATATGCACTTTTGACTATTTAGGCTTGGAAATAGGCCTGTATGACAAATCTACGGTTTAGAAGTTTTATTTCCCTCCATTTCCCTCCTTTTCGACGTGTTTTATTTTATCAACTTGGTTTCTCGACTTCATCAAGTGGGTATTTCTAAAATTGCCACCATATTTTCACCTGTCTTCTAAGCTTTCTAAGCTTTCTAACCATAGAGTTTTTTAAAAATTTGAACAACAATAACATATTATTATTGAATTTCTTTTACCAATGTCTCCATAGTTCTCACAGAGATACATGCATCATTTTTTTAATAACTTTTGATATACCTATCTAAATTTAAAAAAATTTATATATTATTGTAGCACACTTAATTCTTTACAATAAAAAAAAAAATTGTATTTTCGATTTTTCTAGTACAACTTATGCTTCGCGCATGAACATGTACCTAATTTTTAGGATATGCTTGATTGGAAAAATCATAAAAAAGAATACTCAACAAAAAATTAGAAAAAAATACACATCTTCTAGTGCTCACTCTTAATTATCTTTCTGCCAAATGATTTGTCAAAATACTAAACCTAACTATGAATTTTTTGATGCGCACATCAGACACTATGTTATGTTTTTGTGAAAAAATCAAGGTCTTTTTTTTATTCACGAAGGATTTGACCCCCTTTATCTTATCCAATTTTGAAAAAGTTTAGTAGTTTGGAAACTAGATTCAGAGTACTATAATATCTGTTCTTTGATATCTTCATATCTTGAGTGGATGACTTTCAAAGTTTGCCTCCAAGTTCAGGTTCTCCTGATTTTAGAAAAATAAAAGTGTCCACTTATACCCCCCTTTTTGGCCTCCATCTTTGTGCACTTACCCTAGATCTATGTGCCCACTCTAAAGACTTGGTTGAGGGCTTTCTGCAATGGGATCCAATCATCTTCTGAGGGAAGAGCTTGGGATTTAAGAATTTGATGATCCTGATCTAAATCAATGGTTTTCTTGAAAGGAAGGCTTCTTAGATCATTTAGAGTTATCTCAATGAGAATACAGAGTTGACCTAAGGGATGAATCAATTCTTCAATCTTTCCAGCATCAAGAGTGTCACTCAAATATTGGAGATATGACTAGTCCTGTCAGCATTAGTCTATTTAGTCCATAACCTGCTTGACCTTCATTATTGGGTCATTCAGGAGGAAAGGTGAGAGAAATCCACTCTTCAAAAACTGCTCAAATTGGCCCCTCATATGTGTGGTTGAGGACCTTAATGTTGCCAAGCTATACATAGCCTGTATAGTTGCCTTGTGGCAATTTATGGGCTCATTTGCCTTCCTTGCTATTGCTCTATGATCTTCAATCTCCACTGTTGTCAATTCCTGATCAAAAGGAACACATAGCCAATTAACTAGCCTATAAGAGTCGACAACCTTAGGTGCGATGGATTGCATGATCTGGTCAATGGTATTGCTTGCATCGACACATAATGACTGGGCATATGCCAAGAGTTTGATGGCCGATTGCAAAAAGGAAAAGAACTTCTTCACTTTCTCCCAATGAGAGACGTAAATTTTTTGTATCATAGGAGTAAAACCTACAGGAGAAAGAGGAGGAAGTGCAGAAGATGCCGAGAGCATATTGATTTTAGCATCTTTCAATTCCAACTTTTTAGTCAACTATTTAATCTGTTGAGATTCATCAGACACTTGTTGCTAGACTACAATGATCATTGCACTCTTTTCTTGTGCCTCTTTCTACTTTTAACTATGATTATTGTATTCATTTTCCAAAGCTACTCCTACAACATGTTTCTCCTTACCAAATTGGGATTTCTTATCCTATAATTATTGTAATGCCTATTTCTTTTCCTTTTTCTCTTTCATGAGGAGAAATTGTGGATTACTTAGCTCCTGGTGGTACTGATCCTTGTCTTTAATGGCATTCTACAACTGGGTTTAGATTTGAGTTACATTTGGGAAGCTTTCTCGCATTTGCAGAAGCTCTTGTTCTTTTTCTTGGAATCTTTTAATCAGATCATCTTTTGCAGCCTTCTCTGCATGAAACTAAGCTTCTACTTGGTTCAATTTATTTTGGAGCTTCTCTCTCTCCAATTTCTCTTACTGTGCAATGGACTAAATTTGAGCAATTTCTACATCTCTATCTTTCTCTCTTTTTTATAAATGCTCAACCATGGCCTTAACAGTATCCAACTCAGTTGTGACCTTATCCAAGCATCATGAATGCTTCAAGAAATCTGATGTTACCACCCTTGGGTTTCTTTCATGAGTTTTGCTTATCTTGCAGCCTCACCTATTTCAAGTTGATGCCAATGACATGGACTGTATAATCCTTTGGTTTCATTTGTCCTACTGGTTTGATGATATTTGGCATAATCGCTGAAAATAATAGGTTCTCGCGATCTTCATTGTATAGTGCCTACACATTAGGCTCAACAGGCTTCTGAGATCCTTTCCTCTCCATTTTTGTGATCTTTGATTTCGAGAAATCTTGGTGGAACTTTCCTATTGCATAAACTCTAATGGATATGGAACAAATTTCTCTGTGAAGGGGACTCCAAGAAGAAGAGAAAATGGGATTGGGACAACGAGGGCTTGCGACTGAGTCTACATTGGCAAAGTAAGGGTGGTAGGCAAAAATGGAGAGATTCCTTGTAAAGCACTAGTGGGAGGAGAGAAAAGAGGGCCAACACTTAATGATACCAGAGGCATGGAACTTCCAAATCCTAAAGCTCACGCTATCAAAGACATAGATGTCGACTAACTTGGGGTCATTGTGAAAGGGGAAGCACTAGCTAGTGTGATGAATGGTGCGAGACTACGTGGGGAATTGAAAGAAAGGCCTATGTATCTAGAGGTCAACAAAGCTTGCATAGTGATTACAGTAGCAGGGGAGATAGGGGCAATAATGAAAACTTGTCAGATTGAGGCCACTAGTGAAACTATAGATTGAGAAGAAAGAATAGATGGAGTGAAACGTACCTGAGCCAAAGATGTTGTTGACGTGGTTGAAATTTGAGTTGCAGCAAGTACTTGAGCCAAAGAAATTCCTTGGGCATTAGTTTTGTTCTACCTCTTCCTCAGGGCTATTAAGCCAACACTAAAATGACTCTAATGCTGCAATGTCTTGATGGTCTGTTTCCTTAATATTTGTGGTGGTAGGAAAAGTGAGATTGGGTAACTAGGACCTAATCCTAATTTTGCCAACAAATTGGGAATACAAAAGAGCCTAGGGAGATAGATCACTTTGGCTATTTTTTGTGAAAAAGAGAGAGCCAAGGATTATCTCTTAGGGTTTCTATTACTCTTGTTGCAATTGATGAGAAAAACTAGGGTTTTAATGATCAACTAGACTAGGAGATAAAGAATGAAGCACAAATAAACTCAGAATTGAACAAACTTGCAAATCTGAAACTGAGATACTGAAAGCATGAAAGGGGGAGGATTATAGATGTGTACTTGATGCTGAAAGTTGAAAAAAACTAACCTAGAATAGGGTGCCACACCACTATCCTGTTTCTGCAGACAGGAGGCTGCAACTGAGAAACTACAAATCTAAGATCCTGAAGTTGTAACTATGTTAAGAATCACTAAAAAGCAAGAGGACCATGGTGCCACTCCATTTTCCTAGATAGGACCAGGGAACCACACCCTTGCCATAGGAAGATTAGGGTAGATCTAATGATTCTGGGTGGTTCCTGTGCCTTTTGTTGAGCTGAGAGTGCCTCCGGGTACCTGTTTCTACACCTGCAACTGAAAAGGGAAGGTTTGGGTGGCTATATAGGGTTTTGCCTTAGTCAAACCCTTGTGTTGGTGATTTCCACCTCCACAAATAACTGATAATGTACTAAAAATGTGTGTCCTATAACCTTGTGTGTATGCAAGATCCTAAAATGAAAGTAAACAATCTACAACAACCCTAAAAGTAAACCCTAATTGCTTGTAATTGACAAATTAAATGATCTAAATCAATGATGCAAAGTGATCTAAAGCATGAATGTAAATATTCAAGTTGATGTAAAGTAGCTCATACAAAGACATGAAAATAACATGAAATCATACCAATCCCCAAGGGAGAGATATTGTCACAAGATGTCCTATTACTCCTCAATGTCTTCAAGGCTCCTAATTAATGATGAATGCTTGATGAAATGTTGTTGAATATTATTGAATGTTGTTGAAAACTCCAAATGGGCTTCTCTTTCACTACATAGAAGGATCCTTATGCTTGCTTTTCTGAAAACTCCCTTAGATTAGATAGATCTTGGTTCCTCCTTCTTAGTTCTTAGTTTCCTTCAAATGAAGAAAGAGAGATCTTATGTACGAAACCCTAGATCTTAAATTCAACTTAATTCCACCTTTAGGCCGACCTAGGAATTGAATTTCCTACCAATCGTTTTGGGTTAAGCATTATAATATCATAGAATTGTGCTCTCAAAATTTTAGGAAAAAAGTTGAGGACCGTGGCGGGAACGCACATGGTTCGACCAAATTTTTACTAAATTTTCAAGGCTATTAGATATGATTATATTCAAGCGAATATTAAAGTTACAACTGATTTCGAGGTGTTTTGATATGTGAAATTGGGCCTTAAAGGTCAAAATAGGACATAATTAGGGTTTATGATTAAATGATTTATTGACGGAATAAAATAAAAAGGGGCACACTTAGGGTAAAGGGCCCAATTTTATGATGTATTAAGTGATGAAATCAGAATTTGTATTTAATTTAATTAATTAATTAAATGCTTAAAGGGAAATAAGAAATGCAAGACACAAGACACACTAAGGCGGGTGCTAACCTAAGCGGGAAACTGTACCATCCTAGCAAGGGTGTACAATTTACAATACTACAATATTTATGAATGGGGCATTTGTATAGCTTCATATGAAGTCGAATCTCTAGGAGCCTTATATATCATCCTTTGTTCAACCTTTTTACACTTCTCCCTCCATTGTTGGCCTTCTTGTAGAAGAATTGGCTCTACTATAGTAGTGCCACCTAGGGAGAGTTGTAATCACTATCAAAACTATCATCACCATGATACTTCTACCATTCTTGTTCAAAAACTTCATCTATAGTGATGTTCTAAATTCTTGTCACGAGATATTGAATCTCCTAGATGTATGTCTAAAAGTCCAACCATTTTCCTTCTGGCCAATCATCCTCATCATCCTCCTTTGCAGAATAGCAGGTATCTTTTTGGCCAAGTCCACCTTCCCTGTTGTCTTGTAAAACTTGAGCCATGGTGGTCATTCCTCTTTAGGAATGAAAGCCAGATCCACATATAGATTAGGGTCTTCTTGGGTTGTACTTATCTAGGTCTCCCAATACTCACGAGGCATATGTAATATGGGTTTCTTCCACTTTGAAAGGTAGTCATTGGAATCATATCTCCATTTGTCATCAATAAATATTAGCCCTGGTTGGAATATTTTTGAGGAGACCACGCCTTCTTCCTGAAGCCTCTTCTCAAGTGTAATATGTCCTAAAATATTCTAGTCTTGGGTGATAGAGGTTTTGTTTTTTCCTGCACCTATACGGAGTTCAATTAGTGGAAGGGTTCTTCTATAAAACCATGGAATATAATAAAAGAGAAATATTTACCTAGAAACCAGTCACAATGAGGTTGGCATGATATCATCTGGCCAATTTTCTCTTTGGAAAAGTGGATGTCAAAATATAGACCTTGTTTTCTCAAATCATGCAGGGCAAGACTTAAGAAGGCATCCAAAAAAACATAAGAATCATAAGTGGTAGATAGGAGTGGGGTCCATGTGATTACATGCTTTCTATTCTTTTCATCATCATGGGTAGACAATTCCATATACTCACTACAGAATTTTACATTTTGATGCAAAAACATATGGATCAAGAATGAGGTGTATTTGAACTTATATTGCTTTAGATAATTCACCAGCTACTCAATGATCTCTTAAGTGAGGTCCTTTGCAAAATCATACCAAAAGGGCTCCCTTTGCTTATGAAGCCTTAAGAGCATCCCCATTTTAAATAGGTACATGTCAAAGTCATTGTCAAAGGCACAAATATATGCCAACATAGAGAAGATGTGTTGCAGATCCTTTTGCTTTAAATCTCTAATTAGTATAGGGAGATTTGAAAGCTCTGTCTCAGCTGGGTCTCTACCTATTGTACTATTACATAATCTCACAACATCTTTCCTCCTTCACTACTATCCCTTTAATTCTTTTCTGGAGAATTTTTATATCACTGGTGAGCAAGCGAATGCACAACATATCTCTAATTGCTTCTACAACTATTACTACCCTTGACATATCTCCCTAGATAATAGCCAAGTCCGGTTTGAAATCTGTAATGAATGCATCATTTAATTAAAGGCAATGAGGGACCATTGGTACAATGTATTGTGGGAGACCACAAACCTAGAGCTTGCACGTGCCAAAGACACTAAATTGCCTTTTCTCTTATGGACCAACATTTTCACATAGGCACCCTCCTATAGGTTTGTCGGGTGTTCCCACAAGTCTGAGTCATAAACCTCCTCATACATTTTTGTAACTATCGAAGAATTTTTATGGATTCTCTTCTCAATCTTCTTTGTTCTAGCATAGACAAGTTTTGGGGACATGACATGGGAGGTGTATGATATGTCTCTGAATACATCCACAAAAGAATCAGTTGTGCTGAGACCTACAATGTCACCTGAAACACTACCTTTTGTGGCCATCTTTCTATTTCTTCCTTCTTCTCGCTCTTTTACTTAGGCGCAAATAATGTCTTTCTCTCACAAGCCACTACTTTTGCATATGAATTTGTACAATCTATTAATATTCTTTAAGACGTTACTACCCTTGATTTTCACATTGAACAATGAGTTGAAGCTACACTTATGTTCTTTTCTTGATGCATATGCCACCTAGGTTGCTCATGTAAAATTAATTTGCACGATGTTCATGTAGCTACCATCTCAATGGGCTGAAAAGCCACTACACTTTACCCTATTGTCATCAAAGAAATCCAGACATCTTCCTTGAGAAATGCACATTCTCTCACTTGTTGTACATTTAAGACAACCTGCAGAACATATAAGAAAAGAGACACTCAAGATTTACCATAATAAGTAATATCTACAGATGGACGTGTGGCTTAAGTTCACACCTACACACTTCTCGAGCTTCTTTACAACCAGATTATAATCTTGTTCAACACTTTTTGCCTCCTATGAATTTGCTTAACACTATGGACCAACTTGCATAGAATAATGAGTTATTAATTTTGCCTTAGGCTTATATCATTTCACCTCTATAAATATCCCTTGAGCGGATGACCAAACTTGTTCTAGCATTCAATTTGATCATTGAGAATAGAGATTATGAATACCCCAATAAGGCTAGTGAGCATTAGGGCATAAACAACTTTCTTAGGAAATATTTTTTATTGTTGTATGCAAAGGATGATAGGGCACAAGAACCAAAACCACTACAATCACATGGGTTCTGGGTGAGGATTTTGTGGGTTCTAAGAACCAATACCATGTAAACATGAATATTGGTTCTTAATTTGTAGCCTTGCTTCTAGACATTAATGTCTCGAAGCACCCCATTATCCATCTTACTAAAGTGCTCTTTCAATTACTGTACCTAGGTGAGCTAGATGAAGTGGTGGACGTTGTCATTCCCCATGTAGGAATCCCCACAACTTCAGACCTGAGGCTCTTTATAGATCATGGGGAGGTGATTCCATGGCTACCCTTGATTTCTAGCTTCAAAACGATGACTCTGGAACAACACCAAGATAGGGTGGTGCATGCTAGTGATTTTATGTTGCATCTGCATTGCTTGATACCTTCTAACAACATCTCTTGGTACATCGACTTTAGAGACTACATCTTCCCCAAGATTCTGACTCCTGCTGAACCCCCAATCCTTATAGCGATTATGATTTTCTCTAACTCTGACTCTAATTATGCAAGGGAAGAAGATAACGAGGAAGATGATGATGAAGAAGAAGATTTATGTCTCCCGTTTGCCATTTTATATGTTTGCTATCTATGTAGTTCTAACAAAAGGCCTCAGAGCAATTTTTCTCTTGCATATTTAAATGAAAACAATATATAATAAAATATAGTTGCTTCTTTCTATGTTACATGGCTCTTTAATATGAAATGTATGTTTTTTTGTTTCTACTTTTGGCTCGTAAAATTCAAATCCTTTGAAAGGCTTAAGAATTCAAAATGTTCGGACCTCTAGCTAGGACAAAAAGCATGGCTTGAAGGAAAGTGAAACACTCAATATTTATAATATTTACATACTTATTTTTTAGAAGTAGCTTACTTGAATGGTTTGAGATGGATTCCATTAACTGGAACCCTGAGTGCTTCACCTTGCATATTTTCCAAATCAAAAGCGTTATGTTCCTTCCATTTAGAAATGCAGAAAGGGCATACCAAAAGGCTATCAAGATTATCATGTTGACCAAGATTGGCACCTTGGTCATTATACTTCAACACAAGGTCCCCGTATTTGAAACTGGGGTCTGAACTCCTCTTGTCAAACCATTTTTTAACAAGTTGTTATCTGTCATTAAGGGAGATGAAATCCTTCTCCCTTTCTTCTTGCAATACTAATAGTTCTACCATTCAAACTTCCATAGGTTTCATTTTTTTCCATTTCCAAAGATTTGAGTAGCTACAACACTAGGATCTCTAAGGATACCGGAAACTAAGCCTCTTTCCTGTATGCAAGCTAATAAGGAGAAGTCTTTAGAATTTGTTTAGGGGTTATACGATTATCCCAGAGCGCATTCCCTAGGTGTCTATTCCAGTCTCTTTTGTGCTTTTCTCCTATCCTCTTGATGAGCTGGATTAGGTTCTTGTTTGTTGATAATGTCAAGCCATTCCCTTGCGGGTAATAGTTAGAACATGTTTTATGATATATACCATGGTAAAAAGTGAACTATGTGACTCAAGAACCTAGGAATTCTTTAACATTATTTGAGATGATGCACTTCAGTGGATCGAACATTGCTACAAGCTCTACTAAGAAATTTAGGATTTCTATTTATGTTGCACTATTTAAAGGGACTACTTCTATCCACTTGGTAAAATAATATGTCGCTAGGAGGATCCACTTATGACTAAAACTAGATGTTGGGTTTATCAATCCATTGAAATCTAATCCCCACTGGGAAAAGGGCTCATCCATGACTATAGGTTTTAGAGGCATAGGGCCGCATTATTGCATTTACCAACATAGAACTTGCATCCCTTGCATGCACGGATCAGGGTGTGTGCATCATGGAATAGAGAAGGCCAGTAATATCCTACATGGGTGATTTTTATAGCTATGGTTTGGGCAGAGAAATGACCTCCTACAGAACCATTATGAAATTCATTCAAAATTATTTCCTCTTTCTGCTTGTCCATGCACTGGAGGAGCACTCCATCAAAGTTTCTTTTGGGCAGGATCCCTTTAATCAATTGGTAATAGATATTCTTCCAACCTATATAATCTTCTCTTGTTATGAGGGAGATCAAGGGGAAACTTTTTGATTTGCATGAATTATGTTCTATATGTTAACCAACATCTCTTAGATGCAGACTCATGAACTAGGACCACTTCCTCTTGCTTCTCTTCAAGAACCTCTATTTCTTGAGCCATGTATTTACAAAGGCCTTTTCCTTGGATTACTTTGTTTGGTCAGATATCAATATCATATTTCAGAATTTTCATAATCAAGCCAACTCTTTTTTCTTTGATCTCCCCTTCCATTATATACTCTCAGACACTTAGGTGAGCTACATACACTACTATCTTGTTGCACGCAATGAAGTGTCCAAATTTCTTCATCCCTTTGACAAAAGCGAATGCTTGCTTCTCTGCAATGTTATATTTGACTTCTTACTCTTTTAGGGTCTTTGAATGGAAAGTGATTGGGTGCTCTCCTTTTCCTTCGTTGTCCTTCTATGTTAGCATGATAGCAATGCTAAACTCACTAGCATAAACATACATTATGAAATATTTAGATAGGTCAAGATTAAATAAAATTGAGGTAGATGAGATGGCTTCCTTGATATTTTTGAATGCCTCTCTAGCCTCTTTAGTCCATTTGAATTGCAAGTCATTTTAAGCATCAGGGTGATGGGTCTTACCAAGCCAGCAAAATAAAAAATGAACTTACTGACAAAGTTGATTTTCTACACTCCCTTTTTGTTGATAGGGAGGGGAAGCTCCTTAATTAATTTAGCATGATCTAGATCAATAGAAATGCCTTCCTTGAGGGATGCCAAGCACACATTTCTTAGGATTTAGTGAGATCCCAAACTCCTAGCATTTTTGGAAGACTAACTTCAAGTGATCAAAATGCTCGCCTTTGAATTTTGAAAACATGTTAAATCATCGAGATAAATCAAGATTATCTTAATTATCAGCTCCTTGAATGCCATGTCCATTGTGCACTAGAAGGTGGCACCTGCATTAGATAGACCAAAAGGAATCATGGCATAGGCAAACATTCCCCATTTGGTAGTGAACATCATCTTGTGTTGGTCTTCCTCCTTCATCAATATTTGGTCGTATCCTGAGAAACCATCCAAGAGAGAGAGCATTATTGAACTCACCACCCTTTGTAAAATCAATTCCATGGATGGAAAAGGGTAATGATCCTTCAGAGAAACTTTCTACAAGTCCAAAAAATCCACACAAATGTGGTTATCTCCACTCGTCTTCAATACAAGCACAAAATTGGAAACCCAGGTTCCATGTTTAATCAGGTAGACTATCCATGAATTTATCATCTTGGTCAGCTCTTGTGTCACAAGGGCTTCAATTGAGGGTTAACCGACCTCTATTTTTGTCTGGTTGGCTTAGCTCCCTTTTCTAGCTCAATTGTATGTTGGATGAAAGAAGGGTTGTAATGTTTAAGATCATCATATGACCATGTGATGACTCCCTTATACTTATCATATAAATGCATCGGTCTATCTTTATCATGCCGGGGAACATTCCTTCCAATCTATAGTTTCTGCCCTTTAGCAACCTTTAGCTTGATATAATCTCTCTTGTCTATTGTGAATTTCATTTTATCATTTTAGGAATCATCACAATCAAATAAGTTCTCTAATGTAATCAAACCTTTAGGGAGCTTGTTGGACTTGAGTTAGATTACTCAATCCTTATCAAAAATTATATGTTCCAATATCGATAGCATAATAGTTACCAAAGGGATCAAAATCAATAAATTCATTCAAGAAAACTTCATGCTTGCATGTCTAATCACCAGTTACTTCCTCATCCTCCAACAATTTCACATAATGCATTTCATCTTTAGTAATGGAAGTGTGGGTTGCCTCAAAATTCATGAAGGCTTCATCAGTTACATGTTCAAAATGCAATGGTTCAAACATAATTTTTAACTTGGCTCCATGTTTTTTTCTCAAAATAAGGTGTGACCAATATAAGGAGAGGTATCCACCTATCTTGGCTATGAATTCCTTTCATAGGCAAAGGCCAAAGATAGGAGGAATATCAATTATTACAACTTCTTGAGGAACTACAATACTCAGACAAGCATACTTGAGATCAGTGAAAGCTTCCTAATTATGCCTATGGCTTGGAATTTATTTCCATCAAGATGCATGACACCTCTATCAAAAGGTTCATATTCTAGTTTTAGGACTTTTGCTATTTATTTTGGCATCACCGTAGTACTAGCCCTAAAATCAATCATAGAATTATGAAGCAATTTATCCCCAACAGTGAGAGTTAAAAAGAAATAGGTTGGATTCAGTTTATCTACCTTTTCATTTGTAGATGCCTCCCCTTGGTTAGTGAGAGCTACAATCAGATATGGTGGAATCCCAGATTCGATCCCTTTATCTTTTTCAAACACTGACTCAGTCACAGGTCTAGCCTAAATCTTCTCTGTTTCACCCAACGCTTCTCGTAACAAATATTTTTGGTTCAAGATAGCAAGGATATCCCATAAAGATACACTCACATAGGCCTTGTTAAGCTACTCCATGACATTAAGGGTCATAGGGTATGGATTGTAGGACATGGCATCTTTAGGTTTCTAGAATGGGGAAACTATGACAAGTTTATTCATCACTTTGTCAAGACCCGTCTTAAGTTGTTGCACCACTATTTCGCCCATGAATATGTGCTTCAAATGAAGGTTTTAGTCAAATTGCACTTGAGGAGTCTTTGAGGAAGAAGTGGAAGTGTCATTACAAAACGCTACTTCTTCGCCTTCCATATAGGACAAAAGAGGATGATCTGGGGTGATTTCAAACTCTTTCTCCAAAGACATGCCCTACATCTGTGCAATGGGCGTTGTGTTGTCCATACCTAGGGATGCATACACCCCAGAGTCGGGGTGAATTCCTTGGCTTTGTTCCTTTACCACATTTTGTTGTAAGTTTCCCCATGGGAAATTTCACAACTTATGAGCCTCGTTGCAAGGGAAACACCAAGAAATTGTACCACCTGCTAGGTTATTCTGACCCATGACTAGCTCCTTATTTTTGTTCAGTGGTATAGTTTGCAAGGGGGTCAGGATCAGAACAATATGGTTATTTTGTTGTGATTGCACTAATACATTTGGGGTCAAATTTTGACGGAGGTTTCCGACGAACAAGGAGCATTGTGTGAAAATTTGTTTTTTTTTTTTAAAAATGCTCGTGTTCGTCAGAATTCCGACGATCTCGAGCATTATATTAAAAAAAAAAAAACACAATGCATTTTCATTGTGTAAAGCAAACTGAAGCCGCTGCCCCCCCCGCTAGAGCGATCTCTGCACTGCAAGCAAGGTAAGGTTTTTGGTAGCATTTAGAAGGACCTTTTTGAGATTTGATTTGATTGGCCATTTAAACTTGCTTTGCAATCCTTAACATGATCGGCCATATTAGGTTCCATTGCAATTTTTCACTTGGGCAGATTTTGAATGTTTCTTTTGTGCAAGCAATTCAGTGTTTCCTCGTTCTTTTGTGTAAACAAATATGTATTTTGATCTTCTTTGTTTGATGAGTTCACTATTATGAACTTGTTTAAGACAATCGGACCTCCTTGTTTTTTCTTCCTTCACTAATATTGGCATTGATGATAAATGCGTAGCCTCCCTCATCTACTTATCTATTTCTATATCTATATATCTAGATATAACTAGGCAGCTTCTTCTTACTCCTAGTTAACTGGGGGGCACCTAGGAACAACTACACTCATAGTTAGCTTCAAAACCACAGTCAGATACACGGATTTACAGTCAACTTTCGAACCACAGGCAGAGCAGAGCTTGTTCCCTTGGTGTTTGCAATTTCAATTGCATCTGGATTTTGACTTTGTGGTATTCCTCAATTCAATCGATTATTTCCCTTTCATTGGTATCGCAAGGTCTTGATGCTTTTTCTTATTCATTTGTATAAACAAATCTCCCCCTCATCATTCATTCGCATTGCATCAAGTCGGTCTTAGGTTCTCCATTTGTATTACCTCATCCTTATGTGAACAAAACCTTCACTCCCAAATCAATGATTAAAGTTCCATTTGCATAAGGTGATTTGGAAGATCAAGTTTTACTTGTCTTCACTTGTACAAACAAATGAACTTGATCAGATTTTGATCACTCATTTGTTTTGCTCTGATCTTTAATCTTGATTTCTGGAGTTATCTCTCAATCTGCACCTGCACTGAATTAAACTGTTTGATGTTTGAAAAGAATGACCTATCCTCCCCTTCCTATCTTTTCATCCTTACTTCAATTCAGAACTTGGTAATTCTCATTAATGCCCAATCTTTCCTAAACTTGGTGTTGTTGTTGTTACATGTCTGATAATGTAATAGAATTCCTTCAAAATCTGCCTCTTTGCTTTTACCTACAAGACAAACAAGAAGATATCAAACATCATAAAGTACATATTATCTTTACCTATCCTTCATCTCTTATGTGCTCTGATCTTATATGATCAAATGATGTTTTTAGTTCTGACTGGTCATTCTCTGGGTCTATTTCACTGTGCCTTGATGCATTGATTAGAACATTAATTGCTTGGATGATGTTTTGAAAATGAACTGGAATGCCTTCTTTACATGGGCATTGGATGTTAGGGGCCTTTTTCACTCTATCCTCATTTAAGTGGCATGTCTTTATTCAAAGGCCAGCTCCCTATCTTTCTTGGTGTCACACCTTGCATTATGCCTCATCATGGCTTATGCTAGGGATATTAGGGGTCAAGGGAATGGTGAGGTGGTTGTTTCTTTTTTTAAAAAATAAATAAATAATATGCCTAAAAATTCTTTTACCTTCTTTCAAAGATTAAGTTTTGACCAAACTAATTCTTAAATACACAAATGAAGAGTGTGGTTGGTTGGTGACTAATTACTCTTTTTAACACCATTTACAAGATCATATCTAAATCAAGTGTCTCAAGAATTAAGCTACTACTAAGAAGATAGTTTGCCTAAAGCAAATGGCTTTCTTGGGTGGCTATTTATTGTAGATAAATTAGTTCCTTCATGAGAATCAATCAATTTGGAACATGTATAACTCACATTTGTGACATGTCACTAATGCAATTCCTTAGTACTTGTTTGAGTACTATCTCCTCTATTGTTTTCTATCCACTTTTGTGTCCTTCTTAGAACAAATAATAGATTAATGAGAAGGTGGAAAAGGTGGATTCACCTAAGAGGGAGTGGATTTCCCCAATAATGTGTTAGATTCTCCTAAGGATGGATGGACTATACACTTGAAAGGTAGATGATTAAGGATGATGAAAAGGTGAATTTTCCTTAGAATGATAGGGTTGATTTTCCTAAGAACAAGTAGATTCATGTAAACTAGAGGATACAAATTTGGACAAAATAATGGAAGGAGACTAAAACTAGATAGATTCACCTAAATGGGAGTGTAGTCATCTAAGGATAGGAAAAATTCACCATTTGCGTAAGAAAGATGGATAAGATAAATGATTTATGTGAAATAGATTCACCTAAGAGAAAGTAGATTCACATAAGGATAGGTGGATTTTCGTAAAGATGAAGGGATAAGACTTAACAAAAAGAGGACTTAGGATGATGACAAGGAGGATTCATTTAAGGATATGGCATATTCACCTAAGGGATAGTGTATTCTCCCAAGAATATGGAAAAATTATTGATTTGTGGAATGACATACGAGATCAAGGAATGATACAAGGGTAGATTCACCTAAATATAGGGTAAATTAAGCTAAAAGGTTACCCATGAGATTGTGGTACTGAGTACCTATCTATGGATGGTGTATTTGGATACAAGTATGATGAAACCATGCTAGTGTATGATGAAACAAAGTCCAGATCTCTATTATAGGTCCAACATAATCTCTATTATTTGAGACACCATTTTATTAGCATATCCAATTAGGGTAATTTATGGGTTTAATTATGGATCATGTTGTCTATTTCCATGCACTATTGAACTTATTTGGATGTATTGTGATTATTTTAATTTTGAAATTATAAATAAATTATGTTTGTACCTTAGAAAGGGTAACTCCAATTGATGTTTGGGCAGTTTATTTGAAAACTTATGGTGATTATTACCCTATGTTATGTAATGGAGTTATTTTTACACTAAGTAATTAACTAGAAAAATGAATTTGTATTGTTGTACAAGTATGATGAAACCATGCTTGTGTGTTTACATGTTTGTGCATCCTATTGAGAACCAACCTCGCTGTTGAGGAACTCAATAAATGTGGTGTTAAGTAGAAGAATGGAAAACTCAAGAAGCTATGGTGACATATTGTGGCATTAGTAGGGATTATCTCTATTGACCACACCTTTCAAAGATAGTATCCCCTAGTTCTCCTCATAGAATGGACCATTGGATGGCTCATAGTGGTATCCTATCCTACATTTATCTTGATGGCATTGCCAATAGTTGGTATGTGGTTCTTGGTACGGGTTTCCTCTTACCCTATTATCTTATTTATATCTTTGTTCCAACATGTGGAGATTGATTTTTGTCATGCTATGATGATTTTCATGTTTGCATGTGTTTTGAAACTATGCAAATAGATAGATGTCACACCATACTTATGTTTTGATATAGTGTAGGTGATGGTTACATGTTGTTGATGGTAGTGATTTGGGTTCAAAGACACAATTCCACACACACACACAAATATTTGAAGATGCATTTTATATTATTCCTTCTTAGTGGTGATTAGTGTTGGAAGATTTTCACACATGTAGAGAGGAACTCATGTTAGATACAATAGGTTGTGTTTGATAACATTTGAATGTGCCTCATGATGTATACATATAGCTTTGGTGTGTGACATGCATGCACATTTTTCCATAAGACACATTGCTATGTGGCATGTTCCCTATGCATGTCTTCTTTGTGAGGCACATTGCTATGTGCAATGTGGCCCTAGGTGTGTCTTCTCTATGAGGTGTATTGCCATGATATGTTAGGATTTGTAGTGTGTAGGCCACAAATGCATGCATGAGGGACTATTATTATAGTCATGTTTTTTGGGCATGTAGCCTAGGCATGTCTTCTCCATTAGGTACATGGCCATGCCGTGTGGGAGTTTTTGTGTTCATGCCACAAATGCACACATGAGGGACTATTATTGGAGTCATGATGAATCTTCACTCTATTTAGCCACAATTTGTAGTCGTGTAGTTATGTAATGTGCACTTTTAAGGATTGTGAAGTTTCCTTCAATTATTGATGATCTCTCATCTTTGTTGCATTGGCCAACAATTTTATTTTATCTTGTTTGAATTAGTTTAATCACTATTGTGAGTTCTCTCTATTGTGTAGTTATTGTGGCTATGTTTGATTTGCTATTGGAATTGAACACATTTATTTGACTTATTATTGTTACTATTTTTTCTTTCTTTCAATATTTATGATCTTTGGTAGTTTAGTGAAACTCTTGCTATTTTTAAATGTTGCCTTCTTTGTTGTGATGTGATTCCTCACCAAGATCGACATAGATAACCTTGGATGAGTGTATATAAGGAATCAAACATTGGGAAAATTTGAGGATAGGGGTAAGTGTTTGTTGTATGGGTAGCTACGATCCACTTGTACATTCTTAGTGATTATTGACGGCTATGTCTTGGAGCTGGCTAATCCCATTAAACAAACAAGGGGGAAGTCATACATAATCATATGGATCCTCCCTAGTTGTGTGTGGATTCAAGATGGGCATCATTTCATATGGTTCTTGGTTACTTTGTGAGACCATGGCATCCTCTTAGACCAATATGTGAGCCTTGTATTTTTATCCCTGCAATGTGGATGAATAAGTGTATGTTTAAATAAATGCTTTGCTTAGAATACTCAAAAATGTCTCTCAGAAAGTTTGCAACAGGCAAACTTTTAGTAAGAATTTGCAGACACAATGCTCAAAAATTAACACAATCAGCTACATTAAATACGCTCTCTATTAAGTTCAATGGTTTTGGTTCGATTTGCAATTTTTGTGAAGCTTTTGCACTGAAGTTTCCATAGCCTGATTTTTTTGCCTATGAAGAAAGACCATGTCAGATAATGTCAGCAAAGAACAAAATAAGGAGACAATTGCTACATTATGGTCTAACTTGAAAAGAAAAGGTGATGGGAAATGTTATTGTCCCTGCAAAATTTGTAAGGGTTTAAAGACTAGAAGACTTCTAATCAAAACAACTAAGAAACGTTGTAGGCAGCATGGTCACATTGAAGGGGGACATGATTATCATCCACTGGTAAGTTGTTCATTATATCGTTTTAACAATTTATATACATAAGAAATCACTTGATAATGAGATCATGATCATGGTTTATTTATGTATATCAATTTTATATAGGTGGAGCACCCTAGAGCACATTGTATGGATCAACAAAACCATAAGAATATGGTTTTGGAAGTGGAGGAACATGGAGGTGTGAATATCGAAGCTGAAGATAATGATCCCATGGAAGATGACGATCATGCACCAGAAAACACAATTGAAGATGATGGTACAAATACATTGATCCATGACACATTTAGTACTGGCACAGCTGATCATGATGATCAGGATGACCTTGATGTTCATGATTTACCTCTTCTTGAGAAGGTATATGAGCCCCTTTACAAAGGCTCCCAAACAACTCTTCTCTCTGCTGTATTGTTGTTGGTGAACTTGAAGGTTATGAATGGTTTATCCAACATAACAATCTCTCGTATGTTAAGGTGTGTCATACATGTCATTACAGTTAATAAATGGTGAATCATGTACCATTAATATTCTTTATATTAACACCTCAAACTTTTTTTTTTGCTGTAGATTGATAGGTGAGTTTTTCTTACCACCATCAAATATTCTACCTCGCTCATACCGAGAATTATCTGCCATTATGAAAGATATTGGAATGGAGTATCAAACAATAGATGCTTGTCACAATGATCATATTATATATCATAAACAACATGAATTTGGAACAGAATGCCCTGAATGTCATATAAGTAGATATCGAATAGATCAAATAACAAAAAAGGTGCTTCACAAGGTTCTTCGTTATATTCCCATTATTCCACGTATGCAACGATTATTCAGGTGCACTAGCTTGGCACAATTTATGGATTACCTTGCACGCAATAGAAGTTGAGATGACATTATTCGAATGCTTGTGGATGGTTCAACATTTATGGACATAGAGGAAAAGTGGCCACACTTTAATGCCTGTGGATGGTTCAGCATTTATGGACATAGTAGGTTGTCTTACTATGAGCAGCTACAAATTGTGCATTTGTTTGATACAATGCATATTGGAAAGAATATAATAGAGACATTATGGAAAATATTGGATGGAAGGCGTGACAAAGAAAAAATTGTCAAAAATTGTAGTGACATTGTGGAATCCAATCATGCAATGAAAAATGTCATTCAATCAAATAGCAATGGAGATCAGATTAATATAAGTGCCCTTCCTTGGTTATTAACAGAGCAGCAAAGCAATTCTATAAAAGAAGTCATACGAAAAATTTGATTTCCCACAGAATTTGCTGCGAACATAAACAATCTCATATCAAAGAAGAGTGAATTTGGGCTAGGGATGAAAATGCATGATTGGCATACCTTCATTAAGGTAATTCGCATTCTTGTGTATTTACTATATATTTGTATACTACGCATGTACTTTTCATTGTATTATGTTAGAAAACAATGAAAAGATCATTTTATAATTGTTGCAGTACGTTCTACCTCTATCTCTCCCAGACCACTTCGACAATAATATCAAGCAAGTCATATATGATCTTGGAAAATACATGAGGTAAGTATTGATGTTTGTTCAATTTGTTGTATAGATATTATATTTGCCATTTGTTTTACTTGTTATGCAATATATTTATATATTATTTTGTAAAGTCTGGTTTATATATTTTTGCGTCTTCAATCTCTTTAATTAGGTGGTTTTCATGTAAAGAAATCCACAAGGAAGATATAAAATATTGGAAGAGAAAAATCCCTCATCTAATGTGTGAAATGCAAAAGTGTCTACCTTCAACTATTTTCAATGCACAAGAACACTACCTCATACACCAAGTTGAGGAGATCGAATTGTGTGGACCTGGTGTACACACTAGGTCAATGTCGATGGCACTTGAAATTTTTGAAGGCTTTGGTTCGACAAAGAGCACATCCTGAGGGTTCTATGGTGGAGGGATATATGGTATACCAAACTATGGTGTACATTACTGAATATCTTCCTAAGTTTGCAGCAAAAATCCATGTAGATCGCATTTGGGATCCCAACCCCATTAATAAATTCGAAGGGGAGCACTTGATGGGGAAAGGTAGATTGAAGAAAGTGAGAGGTAATTATAAGATGTTATTGTAGTAAGTTAATTCTTCATCTTCTAAATAAATCAATTGTAAGTGGTCTATTAATTATTTATACAGTTGGTCAGGAGTGGGATGCGCTACATTTGTATATTGCAAACAATCTTGATTAGATGATGGTGTGGATTGAACGATGTCAACATTCTTGTCGCACATTAACATGGGATGGTGTCGCTTCATTGGTTAAAGAAGCTCATCGTAATGGAGATTCCAATGTTACACAAAGGGAAATTGATTTAGCATATGGTTTAAGAGATCAACAGGTACGTATAATTTTATTAATCACCTGTATGTTTATCAACTCATGATGCAATAATTTTAATATGTTAGACATATTGAAGGTCAAACACCACAAGGCTATGTGCTGCAATGGTCATAAATTTTGCATCAAATAGTTGGATGACATGAAGAAAACTTGTGATTCTGGGATAACTGCAGTCTTTGAGGTGACCACTATTTCATCTAGAAATGACATACATCCTCAAGTGTCTCAAAATTGATACTATGGCATTTTGGATGATATACTTGAGTGTGACT
Source organism: Cryptomeria japonica (assembly GCF_030272615.1). Taxonomy (NCBI): domain Eukaryota; kingdom Viridiplantae; phylum Streptophyta; class Pinopsida; order Cupressales; family Cupressaceae; genus Cryptomeria; species Cryptomeria japonica. Next base: position 243,065,059 of record NC_081405.1, on the reverse strand, counting down.
TTAATTCCTTCAAATTAGTTCTGTTCGTCATCAAATGGTATAGGCTACGACTGAATATAAATGATCCTGATAGAACTATTATCGAACATGATAATGGATTTACAATGGTTAATACAAGGTCGTTTGAACGAGTTGGGGATGAGCCCTATGTTCTTCCAAGTCAATGTGAGTAGGTATTTTACTCAGAGGTTCCACATAAACTGGGTTGGTCATTTGTTGTTAGACATGATCCAAGAGGAAGACCGATAATGTATAATGTGATGGAATAAGAAGATACCGAAGAAGTAGAAGATGATATAGATGATCACGATCGATAGTTACTCGATGATGTTCCTGAGGGAAATGTACACGAAGAAGAAGTTGATGATGATGATGGTGCTACTGCTGATGATGATGGTGATGGTGATGGTGATGGTGTCGGTGATGGTGATGACGACGACGATGATGAACACAATGACGATGATGATGATGACGACGATGATGACGAGGAGGAGGAGGATGATGATGATGATGATGATGATGATGATGATGATGATGATGATGATGATGATGATGATGATGATGATGATGATGATGATGATGATGGTCATGATGATGAGTTGGATGAAGAAGAAGATCAATGACATGAATGAAATGTATGAGATGCGATTATTATATTATCTATTTAATATTGATATCTTGATAGAAATTGATTTGACTTATATGGTTACATAAATAATTCATATGTTTTGAATTCTAATGCCATTACTTAATTAATTCATGATGCACCTCTAGCTATGTGATAGATGGTGATTTAAAATACATATGTGATGGATTACATGCTTATGATGATACATGTGACATTTTTTGAACTTTGTGTTTATTTATGGAATGTGGACTACTTATTAGCTATGTGATGGATGGTGATTTATGATACATATGTGATGGATTACATGTTTATGATGATATATATGTGATTCTTATGATGCTCAATTACATATATGATGATACATATGTGATGCTTATGATGCTTATGATACTGCAGTATTTATTATTTATCAAATTACAAATGTAATTCTTATGATGCTCAATTGTTGGTGCAGGAACCTGAACCCCTTTGACAAGGATCCAACACAGTCTCATGGATCGACAGGTATAAGTCAATACACCTTATAGAAATAATATATTTTTAAAAAATTACAAGAAAAACAAACTTCCTTAGTTTTTCAAACATCAACATTAGCAACAAATCTAATACGGTTATCAACACTTGAGGCCCCAGTTGGACTTACTCAAATTTTAATCTCAACATCAACTTTATGGCCGACTTCTTCATCAATATTACCCTCATTTGCAAAATATCTCTCTCATTACCAACTAACTCTCTCATTTGATGGTGCACAGGTATCACCAAATAGGTATTTGTCAAATGTGTCTTCCTCGAGTGAGGGAAATGCAGGAATAGAAGAGGAAAGTGAGACATGTAGTAGATCTCAAATAGGGAGATCAAGTAGAGGTCAAAAGATTAGAAGAAAATTCAATAAATGCATGGAATTTTTTCTTGCTCAAGGGCGGTCATGTTCTTATGATGATGAGACCAAAGGTGACATTGAGGTGCCCTTGAGGTACAAACATCTACTGAAACAATGTGTACCCAAGGAACTTCCTCCAATAAACACTGATTTTTGTGTTAATGAGAGGATATATCACATAACACCTTTGTCGTTACATGGTCTGGGCCTATTTTCCATGGACAACATAAAGGTCTGTTACAACAAAGTTGCTGAATTGATGGAGTTTGTTGGACCTTGTTACAATTATAATGATTGGATGCAGATTGTTCGATATAAAAAAAGTATGCGTAGTTATGCACTATCAGCCAATTATATACAACAAAAAGATAATGATCAAAGTAAATAAGTGGCTGTATACATTGATGGAAGGCCAAAAGCAATAGGGAATATTGCAGGTTTTATAAATAGTACACGACCTGGGTCAACTAATAAGCAACCCAATTGCATATTTGAGGCACGTGAGGGAAATTGTGTGTTTGTATGTGTGATAAAATCAATAAGTGCAGGGGAAGAGCTGCTAATCGATTACAATTTGAATCGTATAGATACAAACAAAGTTACTATCATGGGGGTGGTACATACTATATATATACCATTTAAGCCAACTTCCAATTAATGAATCCAATAAACCATTGTATTATTAAGTTTTTTTGCTAAGTCTATTGGTTTCATTTCGCTAACGTTTTTATATTTTTTCTTTGTCACAGGGCCACATGGATCCACCACATAGCATAGATAGGGGTGTAGGTCCCAACACTTCTACGGAGTAGGTAAACCTCATTGTAATTGTACAAATTAGATAGAATCAAACTATTACATTATGATCTTTTCTTGAGTGTTTTGAAGTAATTTTGATAGTGTTAATTATATTCTTGTCACAGATGGATGTTCGGGATAAGGGAAAGGAACCTGCAGTACCTCAGCACCTCCAAAGGGATGTGCGGCACTCGAGAATGTTATGCGCTGATGACATTGCACTTACCGCAAACCCTATGCAATTTGTACCTAAGAATATTAGATAAATTAGGCAAGAGATTCTTGATTTGGCAACCATAAGTCCTCAGACTGATGAGATAACAAAGAGGGTGCAACTATTGTTGACGAAAATGGAAAACTTGCAAGTAAGCAGTAATGAAAGCTTTAATCATAACAAAAGTTCAATAATGGTTTATATTTTTATCTCTTTTATGTCATTAACTAAAATATGTATGTGTTGTTTTTACAGAAATTTATAGGGCCTCATCATCCTGGTGGCGATGATCAGGGTATTACGAGTAGTTCAGGTGATGACCATGTTCTATATATTAAAACCACTCCTTTGGACTTGTGAACTTGCTTTTTTAATGTTTTACATATTTAATGTATTACTCTTCAGGTGCTGACATGGGTCCGAGGTCGAGCCCAACTGTATTGCCGACTGCAATGTCGGCAACATGTAGCATGCAGACATCGTCTCTTGCACCAGCTCATGTTGACCCACCCACTGGTGGTAGATCCCTCTTTTTCTCTCTCTTTCGTTATGTGTTTATTACCCTTGAAGTGTTCTTTCTTGGAGGCATTTCATAGTGGATTCATTTACTGTGGCAGGAGATGCACATGAGGATGTGCCAGAGGCGAGTACTGCTAATAACATACCATCATTTCCTAGATCTTCCCGTATTGCTAGTATGGGAACGTTGCAGGCCACATTGGTGGTGAGCGACGAAGAATTGATTCCCTTGAAGATACAGAAGGTTCCAGGTACTTTAAAAATATTATTATATATAGTCTAATTGTAATTTACTTACTGATCACTCATTTTGGACTAATGATCCCATGTTTTTTTTGCAGGAAATGATATTTTTTATAAAAATCTTAATGACATTTCATTGCAGATATTTGGGCCCACCATACATAAAAGGTGGAACATCATACATGAACTAACCCTTATCCACTATTTTAATTTCATATCATTGCTAGAATAGTTTTCCTTTTATCCATTTCTTGAACTATATCAAAGGTAGCTTCAGTTTCTTTCTAAATTTAATAGGTTTGTTTTTTCTTTAAAGGTGGAATGACCAAGAAAAAAAGTTAAAAGATGAACTCACAAACTGTATGGTAGGGTTGTTTGGAAATGACACATTCGACAAGACTAAGCTCCTAGAAAAAGCTGGCACATATCTGAAGTATGTGAGGGACCAATACAAGACACATTTAGAGAAGAATGTAAAGTATGAGCGTCCCCCCATGATTCCAGAGAGGGAGTGGAAGGACCTGATTTTGGATGCAAAGGAGAGAATTGAAAGGAAAAAAGGAAATACACCACCAGACGCTAGAAGAAGGTATGTGATACTATTAAGAATGTGAATATGTACTAATTATTCATTATATTTATATAATCTAACATATTTCAAACTTTTCATAGATTGAGTGACACGTCAAAGGCAACCAAGGCAAGACAAGAAAAGCATGGGCAACACAAACTCGACTCTAGTGGTTATATGAAACTTGCCGCACGAATTGTAAGAATCAGTAAATTAAGTATCACATCAAAATATTTATAAATTGTAAACAACTTTTTTTTTATCAAACAATACAAGCAAAATTCACAATACTAAGCAAAAATGTAGGGCTCTGAATTCAATAGAGCGCCCACGGAAGATGACAAGAGAATTGGCTACCAACAAAGCTATATAGCCGTGGCTGAATGGCTACGAGAATTGAGTGGGCAAACACGAGATTCTGATGCATATGTCACAATGGTAATTAAGCTAAATGAAAATTATTTCAAATTGAATACTTAACCAATAATCTATTTGATGTTAAGTTTCAACATAAAGTGACTATATTTTTTTAAATAAGCAAGCAATGATAACACTGCGTGTGACAATGCAATGCAGCATGATAATCGTGGAACAAAACCTCTACATGAAGGTCCGGATGTGCATCCTAGTAGTGGAGGTATTCATTTGCTATTCAAATTTTTTTTATGTAATTATTAATACAATTAAACATCTTAAATTGAAAATTAGTGTAGTAATTAATGTAACCTTTATTGTTAATATTTTAGAGCATGTAGTCGGTGGTGACCAAGTGGAGCATCATCTAGGTAGACAACATCAGGAACGTGATGTTCTCCAATCAGGTAAAGAGGACCACTGTTATTCCTTTAAACAAATTTAATTGCAATTGGTGTATTGATTAATGTAACGTTTCATATTTCAACTCTAGAGGATCTAGAGGGTGCTCAGCATGTCAAGGTTGAGGCTAGACAAAATGATGTGGAAGATGATGTGGCCCCATCAGGTAAAGAGTGTAACGGTTGTGTTCTTTAAATTAATGAAACACTTGTAACAATAATAAAAAAATGTTTTGAATTTAACCCAATTCTTTGTTATTGCAGAGGACCCCCCTTTGGTTCAACATCCTCGTCCTTTGTATAGGACTAGGCATACATCAAGAGCACAAGAAGAGGGCTAACATCCGCAAATGGGGGAAATGATGAAGAAACCAATGTTCCACTTAGTCTTTTCATAGCTTCAAAAAAAGAAAAAAGAAAGAAATGATTGTAATCTACCTTATTTGATAATGACTGATTTTTATGTGTAATGAATGTAATTATGTGCTAATGAATGTTCATGAATGATATGTGTTGATGATTATTGATGAATGTTGCGTTTTAATGAAAGTTAATGAATTTTATGTGTTAATGAACGTTATGTGATAATGAATGAATGTTATATTTTAATAATGGATGAAAGAATGAATGAAAGAATGAATGAATGTTAAATGTTAACAGGGAATTTAGAGTGATGTTGGGGGGGGGGGAGGGGCCAAATGAGCTTCCACCTTCACATGGTTGACCCTGTTAAGTAGAGAATATTAAACTATTCTTGAAACAAAGCGAAGCTCAATTATAAGATGTGAAATGTTTGAAAGGTGAGAGTCCACAAACAGATGTGAAATGTTTAAGTAGGCCTCCCAATGAAGTGGGTCTCATAGACATGAAGAATCCTATATAGAGAATCATTGAGAGCCCTTGAAGAAGAAAATTTGAACTTCGATGAAGCAATACATGATGGAGGAATATCTTGCAAGAGGAAATCAAAGTCATTATGGTGTCATCTAGATCTGAAATGTGGTCTACTTTTCAAAAAAGTAAAGATGCTTGATATGAATGTGTCATTGATTTGACAATTTCTAATGTCTGGTAGATGACTTTGATGCTCTCAAATTGTTCTTGAAGCTTATATGGCTTGGTTCTGATCCTTATAAGCTTTTAGAATGATTTAGGTACTATGATCTCACTGCAAATTTATCATTTATTGGTTGTTCTTTTGTTGATAGTGACATTTATCACTACTTTCATCTGAGGCAATCACTTCTTGACAGTCAAAAGGTTGCCCGAGGTCAAGTTATATCATGGAAAAATGAACACGGAGAAGAACTTCTATTTTTAAGTAACAAGATATAGATCTACATTTTGCATGACACTTTTGTAAATCCATGCATATACTGCTCTTATATATAATTTACTTTGTTAAAGAAATGCTTGTTATTATTATTCCAAAGAGGTTTACCTCGACTGGGCATGATTTGAAGGAAAATCTCTCCCCACATAGGTAAGGAAAGAAAGAATCTAGATCCTACGTGTAAAACTTATATCCTTTAATAATCATGCAAGCATAACTTTCACAATCAAAGCCAAGTCTAGTCCAAAAAGCTACAACTGCCCCATCAAATGGGGAGGTAACTCCCCCAAAAAAAGCTTGGCATCATGCCCTCTGAGGGAACTTCATTGCTGCAAACTAAATTGTATGCCTTCCATGACCATTCAAGAATCCCTTAATAGTGGCCCACACTAAGAGTGGCAATATATAACTATCTAGGTACTCTAATATTCCTTCCTCCCATCCCAGTGCAACATACCAATGCACAAATGACCATAGATTTGTGGATATAGACAGTCCACATTCAAGTCATCTCACTATAGCCAATTGATGTAGGGGCATCTTCAAATTAAAATCATGGGATTCTTGAAGAATAAAACTCCTCTTGATTGGTTTTCAGGTTTTGAAACACTTAAGGATAGTTTTGGTTTATTTTCATGTTGATGTAATAAGTCACCCCACCTTGTAAGCCTATGCCCTAGGTAGGTGTGTTATAAACCACCTTGGGTATATGGCAATTGGGGTTATTCATACCTTGAAGGAATTTTTAGTGAATTTTAAGAGTTTTAAGTGTCTTAGGGGTCAATTAGTGTCTAGGTGTGTTTAGGAGGACAAAATGTCAAAAGTTGTCAAAAGTTGTCAAGCAACTATGACAACTTTTAACCCAAAATTGCAACTTCTTCCAAACCGCCATGTTGGTTTCCAAAATCAGTTTATAACTATTGGAAGGGTCATTAAAGGTCGAATTCCAACCTTTGGAAAGGTTGTTGAAGGAAAATGAAAGTTTTGTGAACAAAGAAACCAATAAAAATCTGTCTTTTTCCTGCATTTTGCTGCTATTTCCCATATTCCGTACAGTACGGATTTCTCCAGGGCATAAAACCTCTTGAATATGAAATTAAAATGTCTTACCTTTCCAATGCAACAAGTCTGAGCCTCTAACTCTTCTGGAGCCATGAGAAAAGTGTTTTTTTGTGAAGGTACCCTAGATTTGACAGTCTACATAGGGTTTGATAGCAAATATGAGTTTTTCTTGCTGATACCTCATGGGATTTTTATGGTCTTTGGGGTGAAGCAAGTGGTGAAAATTTTCTTTAATATTTCCAAGACCTTTTGTTGGGAAGTGACAGGTAAAGGCAAGGGTTTGAAGTTTTAGAGGTGGGCATCTCTATGTGACCACCTTGGCTGGGTATGCATCCGACCCCACAAATGATGATAGCGGTGGAACCAAGGGCTATAACTTGGTAATTTATGTTGTATCCATGTCCCCCACATGTCTTAGGTCTTACTTTTCCCAGGCAGCAGGTTTTGAGTATACTTCCTTTGTTAAGGTGGCCTAATTAGGGCTATTAGGCCTAGGAGTGAAGTTGGGTTTATAACCCTTAGACATTGGATCTGCCCAAACCCTTTTGGAATTATTTGGCACTCACTTGAATGAAACAAAATCCACTCTTAGTTGTAGAGGTATTTTGAGAAATTAACAAGAAACCTTAAGTTTTTCAGACTGGCAGGGCTACTAGGCATGACAGGCCTAATTGTAGCAGCAGTACTAATTTTTCTCAATACATCATGTTTGATGATTGGAACAGGTCTATTAACCCTATAGGATAGTAAATCAAGGTATTGGAGGTCCCCATTTCCTTAGGAAGTGTGTGCCCACCTTTGGTTGGGTGTAGTGGCCTTTGAGTCCTGAGAGACTTTTGTGAGGCACTGTGGGATTGGCATTGTCCAGATGGCTTAGTATGGGAAGAGGTATGAAAAAAATCAAATTGAAACCAATCCAAGCCTTGATGTCTTTGTAGAAGTTGTAGGGTCCTTGTTTGGGGTTCTTGAGTGAAGGATCATGTCTCAGCAACAAGGGCACTGCATCACCAATGGGTGGATTAAATCCATACAACTGCGTAACTTGTAGATCTAAAACAATGACGCATGTAAAACTCATCATCACATCAATAACTTGCAAACTGAGATACAAAGAAATACCATATGGATCTCAAGACAAAGACACCAAATCAACTCCAAATCTGATTTGCCAAACAATTCCACTAGTCAAGGAATCCATCAAGAAAATATTGTAGAGATGATGAGGGACTAATGATTGCATACCAACATCTCCTCAATGAGAAAGTTGCAAAAAACCTCCTTGAATCATGCACTAAACATGCATGCAAACCCACAACTATCTTTCATCTAGAACCACCTATTGATGTTTTTTATGCACCGCGAACATAATAAAATACCAAGGTATTCTATCATCTCTTGAACAAAGAAACTTTGAATGCTAAACAAAGTGATCAATCAAAGAAACTCCAAGGTTTACAATAAAAACTATGCAACTTAATTGCATGGGATAGACTTAGTGAATATGGTGTGATTTTGCTGGAATCACAAGGGGGCTTACATTTTTCTTGAACTCTACCGGAACTTGGACTCTACACTAACTTGCTTGGAAAATAAAAGACAAAGGAGATAAAGGGTTTAGAGATCTAATTTAATCCTAAGAACACTGACAATAAAGGATGATGATTTGATAGACGAATTCCATAATCAAGATTTGCTTTGCCATGCAGAAACAAGTACACAAAACTAATGCAATCTTCTAAGGAATAACGAAGGGTTTTCATATCATGAACATTCATTCGAATACCCAAAACTAGCGCAATTTAAGTGAACATTCACAATTGAACTTATGCTTAATGAAGTTCAGACTAACCGTACATTGCAACTTACAACCAGAAAATTACAAATAGTATGAACAGGAATTCCATCAAGAAATCATCACATTTCTCCATTGCAATATATGAAATTTATCTAAACTTGAGAAGTAACAAGAAGCCATGCAACATGTAGAAATTACATGTAGAAATCCACCATGCTTCAATGAAGATCATGTATTAAAATCAACAAGTCTTGGCAACAATTCCTTCTTTCCTCCTACTCTACTATACTTGCTATCTAACTGCTATCTATGAACTATTAATTGTTGACTAGCAACTATTAACCTTTACAAATGAAAAGGCTAGGCCTTTTATAGACCCCCATTATAATGAATGACCCAGATTGACTATCAAATCAAAAGTTGAGATAATATAGTGAAACCCTAATTAGGGCTTGTTATAACAAACTCTATTCTAGCCAATTAAATAATTACATTGAATAGGACACATGTCCACCTTGAATTCTAACCAATGAGGAAATAGGTTAGGTATGCTTGAACAAACTTTGATGCATTGCAATGTGTCACTAGCTCATTCAATAGATGAATCAAGTATGATGAACTTGGACATGTCAATGTGGCTTCACTTGATTAGGTTGACGATGATTGGATGCCAACTCAACTTGCCAAGTCAATCATCACAAAGCTTATGTGATTGAGCAATATCTCTTGATACTCAACGTTATCTAGTTTTCTCAACATGATGAAGGTGGTGGGACATATTCCCAAATTGTATCATCTAGATGATCAAGTCCTTAGCTTTTGATTAATTCTTCTGAAACTATCTACTTGATCATGTTTGTGTCCTTCCATCTTCCTGATAGTTCTTGATCTGTTTATGTGACCGTGTGCTTAATGAAGTATATGCTTGATGATGCTTGGTCCTCCTTTTGTTGCATCTCCATACCGATGATGCTTGCTTCAACTTCATGGTGCATATACCTGACTTGAATGGCTTGCTTTGATGAAATCCTCTTTGAGATTAAAAAATCTACCTCTTTGTGGGGTAATTCACCTTGGTGAATATGTTTGATATAGACTTTGTAATGCCTAGGCTTGATGTAGAACCCACTTATTCTTGATCTATCCAACCTTGATCACCTTTGTAACTCTGACTTGAATACCTTGATCATTGGTGATTGATGTCTTACATATGGCCTATCGTGTTGTAGATCCCTTCATTTTAAAGCAATCCTTATTGATTTCTCCTTATTCTACTAATTGCTATTCTTGGATTTTCGAAGGGAATGCAAGATAGTCTTCTGTTTCTTCCTTGTTGAATCCTCATAATATCTTGATCATCATTTGACATTGTCCTTGCGCCTTGAGATGCTCCTTCCTTTGTATTGCATTGTTGAAAGCTTTGAATAGGTTTAGCTCCTCATGTTGCCATCCTAAACTTGTGAATCTTGGTGTTGATATTGATGTGAAAACCCTCCATGATGCCAATGTCCTCTTTCATGCCTTGAAGCCTCCTTTCATCAAGTGTCTTCATCCTTGCATTGAAGCATGATGTTGGCATGCTCTACGTGCTGGGTAAGGTGTTCTTTTCCTTGGAATGAAGTCCTCACATCCTAAAAGCAAGAAAGAACATATCGTGAATGAAATGAAAAATAAATAATGCATCACAAATAAATTTAATCTGATTTTATACCCTAATTCATAGACCTGCTCCCTAATTCTTCTCCTCTTAATTGGTTGCAAATTGAATTTGATGAGCATTTGATCTTTGTTTTATATGCTTCCTTTTTACCTTTGCCTTCATTTCACCTCCATAGGTCGGCCAGCCCAATAATTGTTTATTAAATTCATGAATTTACCTTCCTTCTAGCTGACTTAAGGTGCTCTTCTCTTGCTGAGTGGGTTTGGACTCCTCTCATGCACAGATTTAGGCACAAATAACAAGAAGGTTTGCACAGATTGGGGTCGGCAATGTAGAAAATTACTGATTTTATCCTTTAAACGTTTGCATTTTTCCTCAAAATAAGGCCAACTTAGGGCTATTTTACCCTTGAGTGGGTTTGAAAGGCTCATATGCATAGACTAGAGGTGAGAGAGAGAGAGAGAGGGTGAGAGGAAGAGATAATGACCTGGAGAGGGTAGAGAAAGAGAAGTAGAGAGGGAGAGAAGAAGAGAGGGATGGAGAAAGAGACCTAGAGAGGGGAGAGAGAAGAGAGATAGTAGAGAGGGATAGAGAAGAGAGATATAATAGAGATACCAATGCCAATCTTTTTCTATAAATTTTTTTTTTTCTAAAAAATCAGACTACCGTTGGAATTCCAACATCAAAGTGTAAAAAATTTTGACAGAGGAGTGTCGTCGGATGCACAACATCCTCATCAGAACTCTCCTGGAGGCCGTCGTAATTCTGACACCAAAGGGTTAAAATTATGATGGCCTCTAGGAGAGTTCCGACGAGGATGTTTTGCATCCGACGACACTCCTCTGTTAGAATTTTTACGCTTTGATATCGGAATTCAGATGGTAGCCCTAGATCGAGATGGTATTCTTTCTAGGTATCAGTATCAATGGCGGTCGTCGGAAAGGATGGGGCTGATGTCGGAATTGTGACGACCACAAGGATAGTCGAAACTTTCGACAAAAAGTTTTCGATGGCTTTTTTTGTCGGTAGTGCGACAAAAATCCGTCAGAATTCTGACGATTTGCCATCGAAATTTTGACCCGAATGTACTAGTGTTGGGTAGCTTTAGTACCTCCCTAATACTAATTCTACTGAAATGGAGGTCTTCCACCTTGATAATTCTGGAATAGGGGCCTTGCAGAAGTTGCTTGTTGTCTTTTTGTATTGATAATCTCATTTGAGAAGGTCTACAAAAATTTCTTTATATCACTTATAGGGAAGAAGACACAACAAAATTACTTTGTTGGGAATTGGGATAGATGCACATAGACTGTGGTGGTGCTAATGTGCTTCGAGATGCTTGTTCTAGTACTTGTCCTGACAATTTAGGGAAGACTAGCATGGGAGGTCTAAACAGAAGCTTCCCAACATCAATCAAGTTGTTTTTTGCTCGGACTGCAAGTTCAAATGCATCCAAAAGCATATTTTCGCCAATGGATTGAATCATGCTTGATATATTGGAGTTGAACACCTTGAGATAAAAGACACACCATATCCGCATGAGGATGGGTAGTAACAAATATTCTTTGCTAGGCTTTGTGAAACTTGGTGTTGAAATTAGTTATAGCTTCTTGAGGGGCCCGCTTCATGTTTATCATCTATTGTAGTAGTGAGGATCTATCACTTATTTTAGTGAAGCGTTTGAATAAATGATCCCTAAGATGATCCCAATCGATAATTTAATTTGGTTACAAGGATCTACATCAATCTTGAGCCTTCCATTTAAAGGAAGCCGCAAGTAGCCTTAGCGCCACATTCTACCATGTGACATTATAAACTATGCACACATCTGCCACATTTTGCAAGTGTTCCACCAGAGCTTTGGAATCTTCTATAGTGAATTTTGGTAAATCTTTTAGGGTAGAGGCCAGAATAGGATCCCATTGATTGGGAGGGACAATTGGAATAAGTGAGCTCCCACTATTCCATGTGACAAAATTTTGAGGAGGAGGAATAGCTATTTGGATAGGGATTTGGATTGGGTTTTGCACGCTTCCTCTTGAACCTTAGGGTTGGACTACTATTAGTGGTGGTACCAATAAACTTGGATTTAAAGCAGCCTAGGATCTAGTAAACAACCTATTGTTGATACACCTGCTCTAATTAGAGAGATTTTTTTGTCCCACGTGACATGCCAGAAAAGGACTGTTGGTGCCTAAAATTACTTTCAGACACACATCCTTATGCGAAACTTAGTGTTGGGGGACCTATGCACTTTCACTGAGTACCTATGAGATTTTAGAAGATGGCTCTTCATCTACTTCAGGGGGAAAAGGGAAGAGAAAATGTAATTTAAAAAGTTAATCTAAGGTGATGTGCCTAATCTGGATTTCTATTAAACAACCTGCACAGAGAATCTCATACATACGCAATTCTAAGGCCCATTCAACAATCTACATGCCTTATGAACAATCTTGAATACATTTAAACACCTTTGAAATAACATAAAGCAAAGCATACATGAACATCTATCAGACTGAAAGAGTGCCCAAAGTTAAGCATACATCACTGAAGTCGAGACCGGACACAAAATTGAACAAAAAACCATTAATGAATACCAAACAAAATAGCTCAAAAGGCTTGAGGCACAATTTGATTAATTTGATTTAGAAAAAAAATAACAGCGTTGAGGCTTTAAGTCCCAGTCGATAGATATTCTCTGTATTAAAAAACAAGTCTAGAAGAACTTCATCTCTCAAGCATTAAGAATTAAATAGAGGAGACCTAACCATCCACTACTGAGAAAAAATAAAACATCATGGTACTGCTCCAGTTGTCCCATTCAAAAATCTACAAAGTCATCAAATATCATGAAAGTGATGATTACTTTCGGCCTATATCTCAACCAAGCATATGCCTTTCCGTTGTCGGAATCAAAATCACCATCGTGACTGTTCCGCTGCAACAATTTCGTGAACATATCTAGCGCAGTGCCCCAAGAATGGTTTACAACCACTCATGACATTGGACGAACCTCGCGAGTGCTGTCCTGATTTTTGTTACATGGGCGTGTGGAGCTTCTTTCATTCGCTTTGAAGTGAAACACAATGATAGGACGGGGAGTCTCGCCTTTGGGCGAGCTACAACCTCAAAACATCCCAAAGAGTAGACACGTCTCTTGAACTACATCCCTTAAAACTACAACCAAAACTCATGGGAGAAAAAAGGGTGATGCCAAGTGGCATTTGAGTGGGGCTCTACAGCAAAAAAACGAGAAGGCGATGGAAAAGATGTGTCACGTCAACACATGGTGGGCACACAGGAATGCGACCCTAATATTTATTCGATCAAAAGGAAGGTCGCGAGCCTAGACGAAATAAAAAGGGGCCCTTTTATTAGGAGATGGGGATTCTAAATCCGCATGCATGTCATGCTTGGTGATATCCACAAGGTCAAACAAAGATCGTAAAGTGCACTCATCCCAAAGAAGGGCCATTAACGTCAACATATGGCTTTCTTGCTCACCATTTATTCTACAATCACCATTTTTCATGCAAATTTTTTTGGGTATGCGTCTATTCTGGTTCCAAAACAGCACTGTCGTACAAACGACATGCATCCGGAGCCCATTGACATACATCCCTCCCATGCCCTCCCATGACGCGATGAGTCACATTCTGGGACCCACCATCAGGCTGATCAGGAGGCATGTTGCCGTTTTCCGGTTGATAGAAGGCTTAATGAATGCACTTGAAGGGTTGACCGTTCCGTTTAGAGTGGCTGGTGTGGGCCCCTTTGACCTGTCTGCTTCGCCGTTACCGGTTACCATTTCCCTCATCCGTAATCCCACTCAAAGTTTGATTTTTTCAAACTCTTTTCTCCCACTTGTAAGCCAAAATGGGAGCTTTCGAACTAAATTAATATTCCCCCCATTATTAGTAGCAGAGGTGGAAACAGGAACAAGGAAAGAGTGCAGCCCGGTGGTATGTGTCCAAACCAGATAGAGAAAACGTCAGAAAGAAATAAACTAATTTCCAATGGAAAGAAAGAATGCTCAACAACTATATATTTGATTATGTTATTATTTTTGGCCATCTCTTATCAATATAATGGTAAATTATGTTTTTATTAGTTAATTATTAGTTTTTTGGTAAAATTTTTATATTATTTCTCTGTCCTTTTTTCTTTATATGTAGGTAGTCAATGTGGTAAAAAATGTCAAGTTCTAATTTTTTTCTTGTTGATAGTTAATGTAGTCAAGATGAGAAATATTTTATATTAAACTAACTTCTATAAATTAATTCATAGGCTTACGATAGCCAAAGTTATGGCAAAACAAGAATTTCATATAGGTCTTTTAGTAATATCTATGAACAAAACTGATTTTAGATGTAGTCCTAAAATTTGATCCAAGAAATAGTCATATGTATATTTAATTATGTTCAAGGATTATTGGAAAACAAAATTATAAACCCTAACAAACTCAACATTGTATATAATTTCCTTTCCATTGAAATCACTAAATGCAAATACGCAACTATATCTAATGAATAAGCAATTCATATGTTTTCTTTAAAACTCTAAATATCATATATGAACTCATCAATTTTGTAGCATAAATACAATAATACACCAAAGTGTATATATATATATATATTCAAAGCACTTATTTAGGGTAAATAACATATATAAGTTTCATCTTGATGTGCATTCAAATAATAACATAAGGTAGTGTGATATGATAAGAATATACTTCCCTTTTGGAAATGACATCCATGAATCAATATTCCAACCATGTGATAAGAACGCATTTTCACCCTTTTAGGGCAATTCCAATAGAATATATACTTGCAAAAATCAATCAAATCATTAACTATATGATAAAAATAATTTACCGTAATGAACATATTCAATTTATTAACTTAGGATAAATAATATGCATATGAAAAGATTGCCTCAAAACACCAAAATCCATTTTAATAAATGCTATTCGTCATTTTACCTTGGGTAAAAAGAACTTTTCAAAATACATTTTCTTCTTTGAACAAAATATAATTCTCAAATACATTATTCATACAATAAAGAATAATATTTACCCTAATATGGATTCAATTCAAAAAATTAGGGTAAAAACATGATGAGAGACAATATTATTAGGTCACCATATTGAAAGTACTTATATATAAATATAATTTCACCTTTGTCAAAATATATTCTTTTATAACATCTTCAAAGGCAATTAGAATATTATCATAATTATATTAAAGACTACAAATAAGATTTGTTTTCAAAGTGCTTTTGCAAGTAAATAAAGGTCATTATGTGGTGAGAAATACTCCCTGCTCAACATGTGCTTAGGAAAAATAAATTCAAACTTTCATATGTGAGCTGCACAGCAAACAATGTAATCAAAAATTCATATTACACCAGGGATATTTAATAATTTGCCCAAATGTTTACATAAATAAGAATCCCTAACATTCAAATGATTTTCAAAGATATCTTTCAAAAGTTACACTAATCATTTTAAAATTTCTCCAAAATTTGTCTATTTACATTTAATAATGTTTAGAGAAATTTTTACGTAATAAATTCCGAAAATTTCCAATAGTGACAAATCCCTTTGGAAATATTATTTCTCTCTGAATCAACAAAAGAGAAAAATAATAAAAATGTACTCATTCTTTGATTATTCATAAATAAAATTTACCAAAAAATATATACTCAACTCATTAATTTTTTAAGGTAAAAATATTTATGAAAGCTTAAAAGATCATAACATTAAAATCCACTTATTAATTCAAAATAAATGATTCAAAGTTCATAAAATGTGGAAAATATAATTTTTTAAATAATAATTTTCCTTTTCTATGGTATTTACATGAATGGTAAAAAATCATTATGAAAATAAAATACTGTATTAAATTTCTTATGCAAACCTAAGAAATATAATTTTGTGTTATAGTATCCCTTTGCAAAACAAAAATTAAAAATATATTACCTCACGGTAGATCCATTGGGGTAGCATACCTTCTCGGGATAGCACATTATATCCTACATCGATACTTGATGGCAATGAAGACTTCTCCTTTGGCTTTGTCATTGGTATAACAAAAGTTTACATCGGCATAACTTGGTCCATCAGGGAAGGCCTTTTCGGCTACATCGATACCCAATGGAAAAGAAAGAAATAAAATCTTACCAAATGTTTCCATCGGCAAAACATATGGTATCGGAGCAATGCCATTTTCGCTATGCCAATACCCGATGGTTAGGGTTAGGGTGGTTGTTGCACAATGCACTATAATTTGTATGGAGTTTCTTCAAATTGATTCCATCCTTCAAGAGTGTTTATGATCATGTGTGATGTGTCATTCATGTAAAATATTGGAGAAGATGTATCAAGACACACAACATGAAATTGGTTATTATCTGCACAAGCGATGCTTGCAAAGGATTGAAAATCATGGTTTGCAATGACCTTTTCCTTTTTCACAACGTGCTTGGAACAACTTCCTATGATCTATGGTAAATAAGTTCATTGGTCTCGATGCTTTCACACATGTCAGTTGTGCTACTTGTTTCCTTCTAACATGAACTTACCATGGCAATTAAAATGACAAGCTCCTTCCACTGTTTCTCATTTGTAGGTCAAACAACAACGTTGTCGCTTCCATCCTTTTTCTTTTCCAGTATAATGATACTTCATGATACTTTAGCCAAGGTGCAAGCAAAACTCGAGCTTCTACTAAAGCAAGCTTGTCATTTATTTTAAGTCCAAATTATTTTGCATATGGAGCTTGAGCGTGTGCATTGTGGTAGACAATTTGTAAAATGTCCATCTCTTTGTCTTTAGGGTGTTGCCTGTAACTCTCAGAAGGGCGGCAATTTGCTTTTCATTCAAACATTTTGCATAGCTCCATTGGCAAGTAGCTTGGCCTTTGTTGATTTCAAACTTGTAGGGTTAGAATTATGGTTTAGGGAATGGGTTAGAGTTAATTTTAGGCTTATAGTTTACATATTAGTTAGGGTTACGGTTACCATTTACATCATGGTTCGGGTTAGGGTTACATTTAGCATTTTGGTTATGGTTAAGGATAGGATTTAATATAGTAGTTAGGGTTAGGGTTAACATCTAGGGTTGAGGCTAAGGATTATGCTTAGGTATATGGTTGGCTTGGGTTTACTTTATTGTTAGGGCTAGGGTTAGGTTTTAGGGCTAAGATATTAGTTTAGAGTTAAGATATAGGTTTACGGTTAGGGATAAGGATAGGTTTTGGGTTATGGTTAGGGCTATGGTTAGGGTTAGGCTTTTGTTTTTGGATAAAGGATTATTGCTAGGGTTAGGGTTAATCTTTAGGGTTAGGACAAAGGATTGTTTCTATGGCTAGGGTTCAAGGTTACTATTAGGTTAGGGTTAGGATTAGGATTAGGGATATTGTTATTGTTATGATTGTGTTTAGGGTTAGGTTTACATCATGATTAGTGTTATGGTTAAGATTAGGGATAAGTTTAGGGTTGAGTTATGGTTAGGGTTCAATTAGGGTTATATTAGCGCTAGAGATAAGGCTATATTGAGGTTAGTGTTAAGGTTAGGTTATGATTAAGGTTACTATTCTAGGTTAATGTGTGGGGTTAGGGTGGGTGATCAGTTAGAATCAATGTTAAGATTAGGATTAGTATTCAATAAGGTTATACACATAATTTTTCATTTATGGTTAGGGTTTTATTACCCTTCGAGTAAGTGTTAGGATTCAAACGTAGTCAAAATTTAAGTATGAAGCATGATTGATGTTTGGATTAGGCTCCTTCAATAAAGGTTGATTTTAAGGTTAGAGTTAAGGTTTAATTAGGGTTATGGTTATGTTAACCCAAAGGTTCAATTAGAGTTAGGATTCAATTTAATTTAGATTAGGGATACTATCAAGGCTAGCATTTGATTATGGTAAGTGTTTAACTATAGTCGGGGTTAGTATTAGAGTTCAATCAACATTAGAATTAGGGTTATGATTCAATTACATTAGGGTTAAGGTCAAATTCATATTATAGGCAATTGAGGGTTAGGGTTTGGGATAGAATATGATTAGAATTATGGTTCAATTAGAATTAGGGCTTAGTTTATGGTTAGGGTTCAATTATGGTTAGATTATAGTTCAAATTATAGGTAGGGTTTAATTCTAGGATTAGAGTTAATTTTAGGCTTAGATTGTAATTATAGTAAGATTTTGTTTAGGCTTATATTGAAATTGTATATTTTAGGACTACCTTTTAGTTTCTTTCCATTTAATACTTCCTCTATTGCCATTTTTATTTTGTCCACCAGCATGAGATTTGACAGTGATGCTTCTTTGAAAATTCTTTTGTTCCTTTCCTTCCAAATGTGCCATACTATTATGGATGGTCGAATCATCCATAGATCACTCCACTTTGACTTCTGTCTGGTTGGCCAAGAGAGAATGAAGTCAAAAAGTCTTTCACTTTTTACCGTAGCCCAATTTATTCTTTTAATGAATCAGTTCCAACAATATTCTGCCACCGGACAATTGAATAGAAGATGATTTTCCGATTCTTCATCTGCACAACACATAACACAATGATTGGGGCCCAAGATGCCAATAGTTTTGAGTCTATCACCCATTAGGATTCTACTATGAAGAGCAATCCACAAAAAATCCCCAGCTTTTGGAAGTAGCTTGGTGCATTGATAAGGCACAGTGGACAAAAATATTTTGTATGCTTTCATTATATTAATTTTCTTTTATTGTGACTAATTTGAGTTGCGAATGAAATTTGATCTCCATTGAAGTTGATTGTGATTTTAGGATACCAAGTAGAAACTCAAAATTTTAGTGCATCACCTCCTAGGGCTAGTAGTTTTCAATTCAAAATCAATATTTCTATCATTTTCTCTTCTCAAGTGCAATAATTTTAGGAGGTTTTCCAAGGGAAGTATCCCATAATATGGAGGTTCATCCTTGTTTCAGGTCACTCATAGCTTGAGAAACTCATAGTTTTGAGGCAATATCTTCACATGCCTAGTGATCATATAGGTCCTATGGTGTGCTAAGGGATCATATAGTGTCATATGACCCCTTAGGACACCCTATGAGCCCTTAGATGTTGTTAGGGTCATATTGTGTCGTAAGGGTCATATGGTGTCCTATGATCCCTTAGGACACCATATGGTGTCATTATGTGTCTTATGTTGTCCTAGGACACCATATGAGAGGGAGGGGGAGGAGAGAGGGAGAGAATAAGAGAGATATACACCTAAGAGAAGGGGAGAGTGAGATAGAGAGGATGACAGGGAGAGACTTCATTGTGTGTCCATGTGAACTATATTGGTTAACTTCATGCATTAATTGTCTATGTATAGTCACATTTTTGTGTATGTAACATATATAATCTTAATCCTAAATATGCACAAATGGTTTAACATCAAAACTGATGGAATCTATCACACACACACACACACACACACACACACAAAATCATTTCTTATCTTTGATCGCAATTGGACACACTAATGTGTGCCCCAAGCTTCAATATTATTTCTTTTGAATGAGTCTTTGAATGACATAATCTACACTTGCTCTAGCCTACAAAATTTTATAGTTTTTCATAGACGTAGCTAATAGAGATAACATGTAACCAATAAATAGAATCTAAACTTGTTATTTGACTCCTAAATGGATGATATGATAATGTTCCTATGGTTTGTTTAAAGATCCTTCAATTTTGTCTCATTTATGCATTTTCAAGGCAAGAAGTGTCATGTTAGTAGATCTTGTATGTTTTGTTGAGTTTTTTGACAAGTTGAAGTTGTGAATACAATCATTTTACTTCAAGAAATTATTGAATTTAAAACTTTCCTATGAATCAATTATATACTACATGTTCCTAATTTGAGTTGCGAATGAAATTTGATCTCCATTGAAGTTGATTGTGATTTTAGGATAGCAAGTAGAATCTCAAAATTTTAATGCATCACCTCCTAGGGCTAGTAGTTTTCAATTCAAAAGAAATCTTTCTATTGTTTTCTCTTCTCAAGTGCAATAATTTTAGGAGGTTTTCTAAGGGAAGTATCCCATATTATGGAGGTTCATCCTTGTTTTAGGTCACTCATAGCTTGAGAAACTCCCCATGTTGTGCAAGATTACTGAGTTTGACATCTTAGCATTTGGGCACAATCCTTAGTAACAACAGCTTTTGGCGCACCAAGTGGGATAGTTTGGATTGTTTCAGTATAAGGATTTTCCATACATTGTTGATATTTTTATTTATATCAATGATATCTTCCTTTTCAGGCAATATCTTCACATGCCTAGTGACTCTGAGTTCAAATCTATTGGTTTAATAGTCCAAGTGTTGGTATGTTTCAAAGCGAATCTATTTTATTTTTATTCTCTGGCTCTTTGAATGAATAAATATGTCTATGCTTCATAAGAGTTTGTCTTATCAACCTCTATTTCATGAGAGTGATATTCCTACACCATATTATCTATATTAGACCCAAAACACTGCTAGTTTATCCTAGACAAACTTTCTTCAACAAGCCATTAGCATATTCAATCTGCTTACCACCCACCCATCCCTACTCAAACCCCTTGGGAACTTGAATATAGATCATCTTATGAGGTAAAGGTTTGTAAGTTGATATGTATGATGATATAGAACAATAGGTTAAAGAGCAAGGAAAAAGTGTTGATTCTTCAATATTATGTTTTGTCTATCTCGGTCTCCACCCCTCTCTCTCTCTCCATCTCTCTTTCTCTCATTTATCTCTTGTCTCTCCCTCTCAGTATCTATCTCTCTATCTCACTCTCCTCCTCTATTAGGTGTCTCTCTCTCCCATTCCCTCGCTCTCCTACCCCTCTCTCCCTCTCTAGGGTCATATGTTATTCTTAGGGTTCATATGGTATCCTATGGATCCATGCATGTGTCCTACAGGGTCATAGGACACCATATGAGTCCTTAGGACACCATATGAGTCCTTAGGACACGATATGACTTGTAACGATACATAAGATGTCATATGGAGTCCTAAGGGGTCATACGTTGTCCTAAGGGGTCATAGGACACTATATGATCCCTTAGCACACAATACGACCTATAACAACACCAAATAGTGTCCTAAGGGGTATAGATAATGAGATAGAGGTAGAGAGATATGGATAGAAAGAGATAGAGAGATAGAGGTAGAGAGATGAAGTGAATAAGAGAGAGATAGTGAGATAGAGGTAGAGAGATGTGGATAGAAAGAGATAGAGAGAGGAATAAGAGGGAGATAAAGAGAGTAATAAAGAGATGAAGATATAAAGAAAGAGAGATGGGGTGACTAAGAGAGATGTATAGATAATGGGATATAGATAGAGAGGGATAGGGAGATACAGATAGAGGGAGCAATAAAGAGAGAGAAAGGTGATGAAGACAAGTAACAAAGAGAGGAACAAAGAGATAGAGAGAGGTGGAAAGGAGATTTATAGAGAGATAGATATAAGGAGTGTGTGTATGAGTGAGAGAGATAGTGAAGTGTTGCAACTTGTAACCTTGCACAATTTACACAACTTTATGTGCCCCTACTTTCATGTGTCCCATCTTAGCTCTCACCCAGGTCCATTTCAAGCCTTTTTACCTCAAAACTAATGTCATCTTTCTGCACAGTAATCTGACCCCTAACATTGAATTGTTTGCTCTTCATTTCTCATTTATTTGCCCTATTTTTTATGAACAGGTGCATTCAAGGCACCCTTTTCTATATAAGGGTTCCTAGGGCATCCTTGCCTTCCTTAAAAAAAACATATTTAAATATGTTAGTACACTTCCCCTTCTTTGTGATTTTGGATCTTGGTGTCTCAATTTAACCATTGGGGGTCACCCTAATTGATGCAAAGAGAGGGAGAGAGGGAGAGAGTGAGAAAGAGAGGTAATGAGAAAGGGAGAGAGGGAGGGGGAGGATAGAGGGAGAGAATAAGAGAGAGATACACTTGAGAGAAGGGGAGAGTGAGATAGAGTGGATGAGAGGGAGAGACTTTAGAGAGAGAGAGAGAGAGAGAGTTAATGAAAAAGAGAAAGGGAGGGGGGAGGTAGGGAGAGAGTGGGAAAGAGATACACTTGACAGAGGAGGAGAGTGAGATAGAGAGATAGAGGTAGAGAGGGAGAGAGACTTAAGAAAGAAAGAATGGGAGAGAGAGAGAGAGAGAGGGTATGTGCAAGCTAATGAGTCACAAATTCGCAGAAGTCTGCGCATTGGAAAACACACTCCGCAAAATGGGCCCCCGTTTTCCATTCTAAAAAATGGGGGCCCGTTAATGGTTCAGCCTCCCGAGTCGAAAGGTCACGGGGTGCCGAAGCTAAATAAAACAGGCCCCCGTTTATTAAAAAATGGGCCCCTGTTTATTAAAAAACGGGCCCCCGTTTTTAACTTCTATTTTTACCATTTTTTTGGACAATTTTTCATTTTCACTGTGATAGTAAGTTGACAAGAAGAGATCAAAAACGGGCCCCCGTGCTGTGGTTTCCACTTCAAGCCTCCACCACTATCCCAGGTACACATTCAGTCATCTATTTTCACATTTCATAATTTTTTTGTATATTTTTCTTGTTTTTTTATGTATTATTTAGTTTTTTTTTTTATTATTTTAGTTTTTTTTTATAGTAGCATATAAATAAATTATTTTTTATATTTGTAAATTCTTGATTTTGATCTAAAATATTTTTGAACAGTTAACCCTAAACCGTAATCAACAAATTTAGAAACCAAAACCAAACCTAGATAATTAACAAAACGAAATCGACACAAACAAAAAATCAAAAATGAAATGGAAACAAAAACAAAAACGTTCAAAAATGAAATTGAAATAAAACCGAACATATGTACCTAAATTGTTCTTAATCCTCATTAGGCAATACAAAAGTTACCACTAAATTAGTATAACCTTAAAAGCAATTAACATTACTCTTCAAATTTTAGATATGAAAGTTTAGGCCATAAAGGTCCTATTATGGTCCTATTATGTCATGTGATGGTATAAAAGGATCAATTATGGACACAATTTTAGAGCAAAGCTAGATAAGTTACTAAAATTGGAGTTTGGTTTACATAGGTTCATAAAGGAAGCTAATATGCCAAATATATAATTCATTAATACAAAATAAAAAATATTCTTGATTTATAATGTTGATTGATAATGAGTTTTCTAAATGGGGTGCTAATTATATATACATCCGAAAGATTTGAAAAATATAATTCCCAAGAAGTATTTTGAATATCTTTAGAAGTATATTGGTATATCTAGAATGTAATTTATATTATAAAATATTTGATATATGATTTGAAGTTGGTAGATATTTTGAGGAAGATTTATTAGATTATGTTATGATTAAGCTAATATTAGAAGAATGGTTTTAACAACATCTTTTGGTTTTAAAAAGTGCACAAGGTTTGAAGTTGAAATCATATTCGATTGTATATAATATTAAATTGTTAAGGAGCTATTTTTTTTTAAAATAGTTAATTTAAGATATTAGTTGAAGCTATTTGAGAACGTGAGATAGTCCTAATGAACACACGAATTAAATTAATGAACCTAGGACAATCACAATGAACATATGATAGTCCCAATGAGTCTCAAATGATCCTAATGAATGTAGGGCAGTCTTAATGAACCTAAGAAAGTCCTAAGAGCCTAAGAAAGCCATAATGAACTTGGGACAATCCTAATGAACCTAGGATAGTCCTAATGAACCTACGATAGTGTAAACAAGCCTAGGATAGTGTAAGAAAAAATCACTACAAAAAAGACCTCAAATGCGTTAAATGAATTTCCCAATAACGCACTCGTGTTTATCTTTTTTTGGTCATTTGGCTACCTTTTTTTACAACATCTTGGTGTATACGCCCCTAAGAAGACCTTTTCCTCAAAAATTTCTTGGATCATGAACTCCTCATGTGCACCAAACATAAGTTGCCAGTTGGAAGCTTCTAGTGCACACAATCCTTTCAATCAATCTACTCCATTGATCTCTCAAAACAATCTTAGTCTTTAATCCTCTATCCTTCATGACTATAAATAAATCATTATATGAGCTATTTTCAAGAACTCTTGTAATGCAATGTTATGTTGCCAATTTAAGCACCTTACATCCTATCTTGGTCACAAATCCATCTTGAAGCCATCAACCTTTAGCTACAACAAGAGTTTTCTTTCTGAGATACTATTGTCTTTCATCTTTTATACATTATCCTTTAACTTGATCTAAAGGTGGTACTTATGCATAGCATAATGGTTTGAAATTCATAGTTTAAGTCCTTTATTGATTTTTTATGCTTGCTTGCATACACATATATTGCTAGAATTTAGTAATTCTTTATAGCTTCTATTTTAGTTTATTTATGAAAGAGTTTAAATGAAGCTATATTTAAAGTCAAAATTGTAAGATCCCCTCAATCATTGAGGTAGAATTCAAAATTGATTTCACCTCTAATTATATGAAAAATTTAATTTGTCTGTACATATCAAAATCTTTCAAAATTTTGCATATTAAACAATAAAATATTGTGATGAACAAGTCTCTAGAGTCTTAAAAACCTTTATTTTCATAAAGTGCCAACACTGCATTTTTTCCCTAAAATATTCTCTTTGATTAATACGAAATTTTAAAATGGTTGCCACTAAAAGTATTAGGTTAGCGAAAGGAATTGGGATATTTAAAAATAGGCTTGCATCACTTTTTTAGCTTCATTGAGTTGTAGTTTGTTCATTGACTTAATAATTAAGTGCTTGCAAGTATGATAGTGGAATTTAGGAATGAGGATCATATAGTATGTTAGGAATTTTATTTGGAATGTTAGTCAAAATAATATTCTAGTTGATAATTATAAATGCATGTGTAAAATATTGTTGAAATTGATTATTTTAAAACTAAATATTCCAAGGTTAATTTTGTTTTTAATTGCTGGCATGTTGTGTTGATTTTTATGTAAGAGTTTCATTTCTTATTCAACTTTGTAAGAGAATTTGTGTATGAATTGATATCTTAAATTTTATAGAAAGATTATATATGAAAACAAATGATTGCGGAGTTTTATAATAAATGATTTATAGAAAATAATATTTTTTGAAGGTTTTGTAAATTATAATCTTGTGTAGATTTGGATTATGGGAGAAATTTAATGGTGAAATATGCTTAACTCTTCAAAAGTTTTGATGTTTTGTCTTTACATGACAACCACTTAGAATATAATATGTTTTAAGTATGTCATTTATAGTCATGGGAGATTAGTTTTTTTTTAAGATTGTCTGAAGACTAATCAATGTAATATGAATTGATGGCAATTATCTCAAAACACTAGAAGGAGGATCATCTTATTTCTCACTTCTTTATTGATCTTATGTATGAAATATTTTATATTGATTTTAATAGTTGATGCATTTTACAAGAAATGAATTTATTAAATTGAATATATAATAGATTTATGATGTTTCATTGAAAGTTTTTATTAAGTTTTGTGCGCAAATTTTATATTTCAAGATTCAATAGTATGTACATGTATATTTTTTTAAGTTCAATATTATATTATATATTTCATGTGTATCTCATTCAACAACATAGAAATGTTACTATTTATAAATGTTTTTTTTTAATTTAGTAAAATAGATTCTTCTTTGACATAGAGTTGTATATAATTCATGTATATCTTTATATATGCAGGAGTTCTTTGTTATCATGGATGTCTTTGACATAGATGAACTATTAGGTGAAAATCCCCCACCACAACCCCCTCCTCCTCCTCCTCCTCCACCTCCACCACCACCACCACCACCACCACCACCACCACCACCACCACCACCACCACCCCCTAGATTGGATAAAATTCGTTTAAGAGAACGAATTAATGAAAACCTACAAGTGATTGAACAAAACATTGCTGCTATCCAAAATGAGCAAGTCATGCCACCCCATCTTGTAGACTTTGCAAAATCAATGCAAACTGTTGTCGAGTCGGTTAGATCTGTTGATTCTCAATTAGATCAATTTCATAGACGACGACAAGAGTTGCATGATTTTTATGCTGATGGTTTAACTTATAGGCAAATCACTGATTTGAAAATAACCAAAGCTCATTTATGTCCATATTTTACCAACCCAAAAACAAGAGAACCAATGCAACCTAACCAGAAAAGAATTTCAATTAGGTGGTGTGTGCATCCAGAAATGGCTAGATACTTTTGGGATAGATGGTGGATGGTTTTTGATTATCCACCACATCGTAATTATGAGGTCCCTTTTTATTTTTTGAAGAAATTATACTATGAGTTTGTAATGAACCAAAAACCAAATTATTTTGATATTAAGTCATTCCAGGGTGTTGGTCGTGGAATGCCACATCATAGATTAGGGGCATGGAGTAATAATACCCTATCGGATCCACCCATAGTTCCACATGTTGCTCCATCAATTCCTGTAGATGTCCAAAATACATCATTCATTTCGACATAGATGCTTTGACTTCCCTCACAGGTAACCTGAGTGAGCAAGCTGCTCACATGGCATCTACTCCTCGATGGATGCCACATATGTGTTCGAGTTGTCATGAGACGTGTGTAGGTCCTACTACTGCTGCAGGATCTACTTTAGTTCCAGATGAGCATGATGCAGCAGATGATAGTATGATGACATCTTATATGGATTTTCTTTGCTTGGATGTTCATCTTGACCAGGTATACATATATATATATATATATATACATGTACACATGTCAATCTTTTTATACTTCATTAAATATAGGTATAAACTAAGTGCATCTCTTTTTTTATACAATCTAATACTTCATTAAATAAATTTTGTTTATGTAGATAAGGACTACACCTAATATTAGAGTCAATATTGCATCTACTGGAACACAACTCGGCACACCTTATGGGGTATAGTATAAATTTCTATCTAGACGTTTCCCCATCTTTCCATCCTTTAGAGGGTATTATATATTTTTAAATCTCCTAACATCAACCATTTTTTGTCCAAACTCAGATGAAACATGTTCATGCAAACATTCACCTATCGAAGAATAGTTCCCACATAAATTGCAAAGACCATAAATGCATGAACTGGAAAGAAATAATTGTTCATTAGGTGGTTTACAAAATAAACTTCCAATAAAATCTTTTATAGTTTCAGGTGGAACATAAACACCACAATCCTGCACAAGATCATTACCATGCAACATACAACGAATATATCGAAAAACATCATAATAGTAACGAAACTGGACATGAGTTTTACAACAACAAGATATTCTTTGTTTATTGATTTTAACATACCAGGGTTTGCATTTTTCAAATGATCTTTGACTAATTCGTAAATTCATTAACATAGATTCATCACTAAATTTTTTAAAGAATTCAGTTTGAGTCATGTCAAGAAGATGTTTTGGATGAGGATCACGAATTTTTGATCCCACCCTTAACTTTAAAACATCTCTAGCATTTGATGAAACTCTAGTGTTATCATGCCAAAATTTTGCAATTAATTGTTTAGTTTCATCATTTAATTTCATGTCCGACCTTTGAAGTCTACCACTAAAACTCCAACAATGGTTTAGTGGATCAATTTCAATTGTGTCTCTTCTTTTGGCCGCTCTTGACAAGGGTCTACGATGTAAGTTCAAATAGCCACTTATATCACTTAACATTCTTTTACTAACAATCATTTTGTCAACTATAGCAATCGTTATAACTCTACGTGCTGCATTCTTATCTTTAGATTGACTTGTTTTTCCTATAGAATCGATGGCACTGGCAACAGTAGATACAACTTGCTTATATGATTCATCTTTTCTTTTTGGTTTTGCATAAATACCTATTTTTTTCATGACTTTACGCATTTTTAACATTTTTATTAATTGTAGCATTAATTGACATTGGAATCCTAACTTTTTATTATAGAAAAATTGTTTATATAATCTGTTTGCATGTGTTCTGATTTGTCTCCAAGAAACTAACCCATTAAGATTATCTAGCACATTGCTATCAATAGTAAACAAATTACATTCATTTTCTTTTAGAGAGGGTGGTGTAATATTTTCAATTTTTATTTCTTTTCGTATTGGTGTATGAAATTTATATCCAGCTTCATTTAAATCAGCAATTTGATTGGCATCATAGTCATCGGGATTTAAAAACATACCAGGATTCGCATCCACGTCAACATTTGCATCAACAGTCATACCCGTGTGTGGTTCTACATTTCTTGCATCCATCATGATGTCTTCAATGGTCTCATCTACAACGGGCACTGAACTAGATGCTTCAGAAGTGTAATTCAATTGTCGTTGTTGTGATCTTCGATCTCTTTGGCATTTTGCCTCCTT
Source organism: Cryptomeria japonica (assembly GCF_030272615.1). NCBI lineage: Eukaryota > Viridiplantae > Streptophyta > Pinopsida > Cupressales > Cupressaceae > Cryptomeria > Cryptomeria japonica. The sequence goes on along the minus strand of NC_081405.1, from coordinate 243,036,185 downwards.
CTCTCTTTGTGCTTGAATTTTGTCCACTATCATTGTCCTCTTTTTTTTCTTTTGACGTTGCTTAGAACCCATTTTTACAAAATCGTCTTCAAAAAATAATATCTTTTTACTGAGTTCTTCAAAAAATCGTGTAAAAAATATTAAAAAGTACTGCCAAATGATGTAAAAAATCTTTGTCAGTATGGATTTCAATGATAGTGTCGTAAATCGATGCAATCTATCTTCTTTTTTACAGTAACGGTTATTTAGAAACGGGGGCCCGTTATTTAAATAACGGGCCCCCAATTTTAAAATGGGGGCCCGTTGTTAAATCTAACGGGCAAAAAATGAAACGAGCCCCCGTTTATAAAACGGGGGCCCGTTATGCAAAATTTGAATTCACAACCCACCTCTTGCCTCGGGATTAGGCCCGAGATAGGCTTGGGATGGCCACACCTGAGACATGAACTTGCAAATTCAAAGCTCCATGAATGAAAGCACAAATATGATGAAATGAAATAGTTTACGTGCCTCTAATCAAAGAATTTTTATACGAAATTGAAACCCATTTCAGATTATACTGTCTAGATTCTAAATATGTAAATTAATTTAAAAATTGATTATTTTAACTATTTTTCATTTAATTTATACTAAATCAGGTTCATAAATTTGAAATATTAACTAATTTTCTTAATTTAATAACTTTTTTATTTTAATGAATTTTGAAAAAAAAATTATATGTCATCAATCTACACAAAATTATTTTCAATTTTAAAAAAAAAAAATTCAAAAAATGCTAAGTTTACGTCAAATTATGTGGGTCGTACACGTCAAATTTTTAAAAAGATAATTACGGCCATTAAAAAATTAATTAAAAAAAAATATTTCTAAAAAAAATACAGAAAAATATGCTCATCAATCTTCAGTGTGTTACAAACCATTTCCCAAAACGGTTTGAGAAAATAATTTTAATTGTGTCAAAAAGTGTGGGTCGTACACATGCATGGTATGGTCCTGAAACAGGCATTTTTAAAACATAGTTTTTAGAACTCCATTCAAAAAGTTATTTTTTATTATGTGGGTATTAAAATAAATTATATATTTGAAAAGTACACTCAGAGAGCTATCTTTTATATTACTAACTTTTTCCAAGATTCAATCTCTAAGTGTTTCAAAATTTAAGCTCAAGTGAGACAAAATCTGAAAAACAGGGAAAACACTTCCACTTTTTGGCCAAAAAGTGGACTCATCTTCTTGCACTGACCCGAGAAGATTCATGGAACATTGTTTAGGCATATAGCGTGTTGATGGAAGATTCAACTAACATAGTGTGTTAGTCGCTTTTGTTGATTCACGGACTGCGTGGCCACCATTTCCTTTTGCCCCGCGAAACAGCGAATTCGACTAACATAGCGTGTTAGTAGATTTCGCTGATTCATGGGCTACGTGGCCGCCATTTTCTTTTGCCCTGCAAAACCTGTGAATTCGACTAACATGGTGTGTTAGTCACTTTTCCTGATTCGTGGACTACGTGGCCGTCATTTATTTTTCCTCACGAAATAGCGAATTCAACTAACATAGCGTGTTAGTCGCTTTCGCTGATTCACGAGCTATGTGGTACAAACGAAGTGACTACATCAGGGAAGCCTACGCCGATAAGACCAAAACAACCTGATAAGGAGAGTAAGGTTAGTCAATCGCAGCCGTTCATTGCACCTTACAACGATAGGTTAGTCAATCGTGTTAGCGATAGGTTAGTGAATCGTGTTAGTGATAGGTTATTACAATGTGTTAGCAACAGGTTAGTCAAATGCAACTGTTCATTGCGAAATCGACGGTGTAAAACGCATGACTAACACACATGTTAGTCGATCCGTACTGTCATTTTGGACCTAGAATAGACGCATTCGGTGCAAGAAGACTGATCGAGATAGCTTACGCTATCGGAGAAACATTTTTAGAGTTGTGCCAATACCTGATGGGCAGAATGCCATAGAGGTTAGATCTATCATGGAGACCATAACTATCGGAAGCAAGGAAAATACGTTATACCCACACCCGATGAAGCAATCGGTGAAAGTTACGCTGATCAAAAAGAAAGTTAGGGATGTCATCTGGCTCCAAAATGACAGTACGGATTGACTAACATGCGTGTTAGTTGCGTGTTTTACACCTTTGATTTTGCAATAAACGACTGTGATTAACTAACACGTTGCTATCACGCTGTATGAAAGGTCTGTTTTGAAGCTAGAATAGCTTCAACCCATTTTGAAGGTCGTTGGAGTGATTGGAGGAATAAACAAAAGAAGGTTTTAGCAAAAGTGACTAACACACTATGTTAGTGGAATTCATTGTTTCGCAGGGCAAAAGGACATGGCAGCCATGCAGTCTGCGAATTAGTGAAAGTGACTAACACCCCATGTTAGTCAAATTCACCGTTTCGCAGGGCAAAAGGAAATGGCAGCCACGCAGTCCATGAATCAGGGAAAGTGACTAACATGCCATGTTAATCGGATTCGTCATTTCGTGAGGCAAAAGGAAATGGTGGCCATGCAGCCTGTGAATCAACGAAAGCGTCTAACACGCTATGTTAGTCGAATTCGTTGTTACGTGGGGCAAAAGGAAATGGCGGCCATGCAGTCCGCAAATTAGCAAAATCTTCTATCAACATGCTATGTTAGTCGAATCTCTATCATAACATGTTAGTCTTCGAATCAGCAAAAGCTACTAACACGCTATGTTAGTCTAATTCATTGTTTTGCAGGGCAAAAGGAAATGGCAACCATGCACTCCACCAATCAGCAAAAGTGACTAACACACTATGTTAGTCAAATTCATTGTTTCGCAGGGCAAGAGGAAATGGCAGCCACGCAGTCCGCGAATCAGCGAAAGTGACTAACACGCCATGTTAGTCAAATTCGTTGTTTCGCAAGGCAAAAGGAAATGGCGGCCACATAGTCCATGAATCAGGGAAAGTGACTAACATGCCATGTTAGTCGGATTCATCATTTCGTGGGGCAAAATGAAATGGTGGCCATGCAGCCCGCGAATTAGTGAAAGCGACTAACACACTATGTTAGTCGAATTCATTGTTTCGCGGGGCAAAAGGAAATGGCGGCCATGCAGCCTACAAATTAGTGAAACCGACTAACATGATATGTTAGTTGAATCTTCCATCAACATGCTATGTTAGTCAAATATCTATCCCATTTCATTTTGCCCCGTGAAATAGCAAATTTGACTAACATAGCATGTTAGTAGCTTTCGCCGATTCACGAGCTGCATGGCCGCCATTTCCTTTGCCCCGCAAAATGGCGAATTCAACTAACATTGCATGTTAGTATTCAAATTTTAGGTGTTTATAGATGGCATAAAGTATTTAACCTCTTCCTCTTGTGTTTTTGCAAGTATTTGAGTTTCCTCCTAAATGGATACATCTTATAGCCCATCAATTTTGTATTCCTTTGCTTCAACCTATACCTCTAAAATAATGGCCTATGATGAAGAAGGAATTGGGATCTATGGAGGATGAGATGAAGTAATTAGCATTTTGACTAGAGGGAAAAGTGGTGCTTGAGCTACCTCTTGAGTTGGTGATGCTCTTGTCCTTTCAACTATTCTTAATTGTTCTATCTCTTTGATCTCTTCTTCCTATGACTTCAAGATGGTTTGCAACATGGGAACCTCTTCTTTACTTATGTTGGCCTTCCCTTTTGTAGCAAATGAAGACAATTCCTCATGTTTCTTCATTGTAGTTTGGGCCTTGCTATGTGCCTAATATTGAGGGCGAGGTTCATTCATTAGGCAAGGATGCCTCAACCATCCCCTAGTTCTTAGAATCGTAGGCTTAATCCTAGCGTTAATTGTGGTACCTCCTAGTACGAACTAATCTGTTCATTCCTTTGGCAACTTGAGGACTTTTTCCCTATTATAGGAAGGTTCCAAGACCTTTCAATCTTCATGCATAGAATTAGGGACTTCCTTATTGTTATACCACTTTAATGGGATTACTATTCAAAATTAATAACTTGTAAATCAAAGTTTTAGCCATACATCACAATGTAGCATAGTGTGTTGTTTAAAGTATAGTCTTGTTGTTCTAGCCACCAAGATTCAAACCCCTAATGGGATTTTGTGATCATGGACATTGTACCCTCACTAATCTATTATGTTAACAACTTCCAACACTCATTTTGAAGCTAATGGTATCCAAGCTACTGATTGTGTGATATGTCATTGATTTCATGGTCCAAACCATCATTGGATCAAAGTGCGCACAAGATTTGTACCCTAATAGACTACTAATGATCCAAGTTTTTATTTTTATTTTTTGAAAAAGTCTATCATTCATTATTTTTGGTTATTCTTTTATTCTATTTTTACTTTTAAAAATGTGCTAAATATTATATATACTTTTACTTTACTTTTTAATTATGTAGCTATTAAAGATGATATTTATCTAGAAAATAAAAAAAATTGTAAAAGCAAAAGTTGAAGAAAATAACATAATTTGATTTTAACTTTGAAAAATTAGGGTTGATTTTTTATGGTTTATTACATTACTATTAAAAACTAAGATTAACTTTTCAATTAAAATAACCCAAAGTATTATGTAGAAACAAGGTAGTATTAACAAAAACCCTTGCTGTTTTGAAATCATTTTGTCTAACCTATATGCTAATCATCAACTTAATTCTATATAAATATTATCAATATTATGTAATAAAAAAGTGTAAGTCTATAGTGTAAATAATTTCATTAGATCTTTTTAAGATGAACCTACTTAGCCAACCTATACCACTAGTCCCATGGCTTGCTTCAAGAACTTCAAACCTTTCAAAATATTTTCTTTTCTTTTTGCCTTGTTTTATAGTAGACTCATTAAAATAGCCTATACCACTCACTAGCCACCCCATTATTTACTAGAAACATCTTGTCTAATGGTGGCATCCTTATTCCATATACAACTACTAATACAACGTTGTCCAAGCCTTCAAGGAATTGGGTCTTAGTCAGAGTATTGACCATTTTTTGATTAATTCTTTAGCTTCTCTAAGATCTAACATTACTAAAACATGGATGAAACATCTATGCTTACTCTATACTAATGGTCATCAACCATAGATTCCTCCTCTAGCATCCACTGTGCTACATGGAGTAAGCCACTTTGCATCTTAAATACACTTTTCAACCTTTTTTTTGTTATGCTTACCATAAAGATCATCTATTTTTCTGTACCAACTAGATGCATAAGTTTATCCATTAATTTTCCTAGGATTAATAATAGTTTTTTTTTTAGGGATGGTCTTGTCAATATATTGGAAAACACATTACTTATCATCATTTGATTTTCCTACCTTGGCATAGATCAAATCTTTCCACTTAAATGATGGGTAGAGCTCAACATCGTTAGAAATTTCATGGTTCTCTTTGTAGTGACTATTTTCATTAATTCTTAGATGTATGAATTAAGGCTTAGTTTATTGTCCCTTTGATCCATGGCATGGTATCCATCTTGTGTTCAATTCTTTGCCAAGACTCAAGCTTTCAATCTATTATGCATAAAAAAAGTGTAAGTCTATATTGTAAAAATTCCATCAGATCTTTTTAAGATGAACGTACTTAGCCAACCTATACCACTAGTCCCATGGCTTTCTTCAAGAACTTCAAGCCTTTCAAAATATTTTCTTTTCTTTTTGCCTTGTTTAATAGTAGATTGATTAAAATGACCTCTACCACTCACTAACCATGCCATTATTTACTAGAAACATCTTGTCTAATGGTGGCATCTTTATTCCATATACCACTACTAATACAATATTGTCCAAGCCTTCAAGGAATTGGCTCTTAGTCAAAGTATTACTATTTTCTTGATTAATTCTTTAGCTTCTCTAAGATATAACAATACTAAAACATGGACGAGACATCTATGCTTACTCTATACTAATGGTCATCAACCATAGATTCTTCCTCTAGCATCCACTGCACTACATGAAGGAGTAAGCCACTTTGCATCTTAAATACACCCTTCAACCTTTTCTTTGTTATTCTTACCATAAAGATCGTTTATTTTCTGTACCAACTAGATGCATAAGTTTATACATTAATTTTCCTAGGATTAATAATAGTTTATTTTTTGAGGGATGGTCTTGTCAATATATTGGAAAACACATTACTTATCATCATTTGATTTTCCTACCTTGTTATAGATAAAATCTTTCCACTTAAATGATGGGTAGAACTCACCACCCTTAGAAATTTCATGGTTCTCTTTGTAGTGACTATTTTCATTAATTCTTAGATGTATGAATTAAGGTTTAGTTTATTGTCCCTTTGATCCATGGCATGGTATCCATCTTGTGTTCAAGTATTTACCAAGAATCAAGCTTTGAATCTATAATGCATAAAAAAAAGTGTAAGTCTATATTGTAAAAATTTCATTAGATCTTTTTAAGATGAATGTACCTAGCCAACCTATACCACTAGTCCCAATGTGGCTTACTTCAAGAACTTCAAACCTTTCAAACTTTTTTTTTCTTTTTGTCTATTTTTATAGTAGATTGATTAAAAAAACCTCTACCACTCACTAAACACACCATTATTTACTAGAAACATCTTGTCTAATGGTGGCATCCTTATTCCATATACCACTACTAATACAATGTTGTCCAAGCCTTCAAGGAATTGGTTCTTTTTCCACGTGCTTCATGCACATCTTTACACGTATTTAGGACACAAAATTTATTATGGTGGCAATCTTTTATAGTTTCTCCTCTCAAATCATATTTATTATGATGCAATTATATAATTTGAGAGGAGCACAATATAATAAGCATTGCAATTGCATTGAATCTTCCATACACAATAAGTGGGATACATTGGTTTCAAGCCCTTGACAACCTTACACATAGAGAAATCACTTTTTATATTTTACATGAATTTATGTTGTATTGATTGAGGGGATGCCACTAGTTCTAACTCCTTGAAAACCCTAAAAATATGTCAAACTTTATATAGATTGAGGAGGCCAACTTAGTTGCAATACCTCGACAACCCTCATAATTTGATGCCTTTTTTTGGAAACATTTTGCCATGGTTTCATGGGGGTCCATCTCAATCATAACTCCATGATTCCATTCACTTTGTTGCTTTGATATTGTTGTGATAATAATTTTGGTTCATGTAAATAAAAGATATCAATATTTATTTATGATCGTGTTAGTGAGTGATAAGATAATGTTTTTTGTGACCACGTGTACAATTTTGTAAAGGTAGCCTCATGGACAAATATGAAGAAAATCAAATGCCATTCTCTAACTTGTATCTCATAAATGTGTTTTACTTTATACATTGCTATATTTTACTTTAGTACATGAATGTTTCATGGTAGATTTATATAAAGAAAATGAAGGGCCATTCTCTAACTTGTATCTGGTAAATATGTTTTACTTTATTCATTTCTATATTTTACTTTAGTATATGCATGTTTCATGGTAGATATATATGCATAGTAAATAATGGGGAAAAATATAGAGCAAATAAAAGCACACACTTCACACTTTTCACTCTTGTGTTACAGTCAATTTTAACCCTATCAATAAATATACCATCTTAATTTCTAATTTTAGTTATCATGTATAAATTGACATAACCTAACCTCAAACCTATCTTCTAACCAAGCTATACTTGGCAGTTCATAACTAATTCCTATCCTAGCCCTTTTTCTACCTTGAACACAATTTCTATTGTAAATTCTATTCCCTTGATATAATCATTGGTACAATCTCATCTAGTTGATCCTGCTGAAGGGTGATCGCGATCCCGAATGTCCCTTCCCCTTTGTGAGACATCTGGGTGGGAACGACTCCATTTGGCTATCTCTGATGTTGGTGCTTCGTGAGAGATCTGGGAATAACTTATGGCTATCCCCAATGCCGATGCTGGGAACAACTCCGTCTGGCCATTGACCAAAGACAATATCATCCATCTTACATAAAAAATGGAGATTATAGGAAGAGTAGAGTGAAAAAAATATGGAAGAAAGTGTATACATTATTTTCACACATTTTGTGCCTCCTTTAGTTTATTATAATATTCATATATTTCAGATAATAGAAAGAAAGACAATATTTGGTTTCTATTGTTATAGTGCTGGGAAGGAATCCATCTGGCTCTCTCCGTCCTTTTGGCAGCAGAAGCCTCATAGAGGCCCCCAGCTACTATTGTTGATTGCCCCCAACGGAACTCTTGATTGCCCTTAACTCTCCAACTACTATTCCGGTTCGAAGATCCGATGTGGTATCGGTTATGCCCACCACTCCTTTTGGAAACCGAGTAATTCGAATACCGCATATTTCCATAGCTTGAACAGGGATGGAAGATGTGTCAAGAGCCCTCAAAAACTATTCGCATGATTCACACTACAGAGAATTGCATGATGAAATTGCCCAACATTTCATGAATTTATTGGCAAAGCATTCGGAAGAGAATACTCACATATGAATACCATGCCAATGATTTTATGTCCACTATTCCATTATCGTCAGTTACAAACATTTATCTCCATGCAAAAAATAATGACACTAATTTACTATCTCTTGCTTATTCCAGCCTTTCCTTGGGCATTTCTGGACATAGACCATGATCTACTTACATACCTTCCTAGCGTACTGTCCACAGTACCAGGCGTTACCAAAGCCAGACATTGATCTTTTTACTGTAGATCTCTGGACCGTCGATCTGCGCATAGAAACACTCTGTCTTGCAGAAGCAAACTCTGCCTTCCTATTTCCAACACTAGTCATGGCAACCAATGACGAGATACAGGGTTTCCTTCCGTCTTCTCCATCTAAAAATTCTGCAGCACCAAACAAAATCAAACAAAGAGAAAACCCCAATTCTCTCACCCCGACTCTAAACCTGATCATCAGAAAATGAAAATGGAATTCAATAGCGGTAGAATTCAAAACAAATATGTTTGAAATTAGGTTTGGGCAGGAGCGGGAGAGGAGTTTTAAAATTGAAATTCAAATTTGCAAATGTTAGCCGCATGTCGCGTGCAAATGCTTTCCGTCAACCGCAAACGGCAACATGCCTCCATGTCAGAAGCCCAATGGTGGGTCCCGGAACGTATTGTATGGGGCTGCATAACATGAAAAGGCATGTGATTTTGGTGAGCCGCATCATGGCATGGCATGCCACTTTGGAGCTAGAATAGCTACAGCATGCCACTTGTCATGGAACATGCAATACTTAAATGGTATACAAGTTAAAAATAGTACAAAATTCTATGCTAAAATTTTGTGTTTATAGAAAACAAAGACAAGTTAAAAATGAATTCATTTTGATTATATTTTTGAAAAGCTTTAAATTCTATACATTATTTTTTTACTAATTATATTTTTTAATTTCTTTTTAAGAATTTTTATTTATTAATTCTAATTGATTTTTTAAATTTATATTATTAAAATAACAAATATAATATATGATATAATTAATTATATATTTAAACTATTTAATAATAAATTATATAATTAAATCTTTTAAAATTTAATTTCTTATATACCTTAATTCCAATTATATTATAATATATGTATATGGTGAAATGGAAAACTCAAAATATTGTAAAACCATAAAGATTCAACCACATAAAACCCTAGTTCTACAATGAAATCCACCATACACCAATGAAGAACCTGAAACATGCAAACAACAAACAATAAATTATTCCTTCACATGCTTAGAAGGATCTGATCTCCATTGTTCTCCTATATTCATTAACCTGGCTTGATTGATTATGGTTACCCTTAGATTTTGTATGTGCACGAGAGCTCAACAAAAAATGGATTGTGCTTGTGTAGCTCGGTAGAGTATAGACGCTTGATTGATCACACTTAGGGATAGATAGGGAGAGAGGGTCCTCTTTTATAGAGAGCACCCTAAAAATGGAAGGCTGGGATTAAGAGGTGGAATGATAAATTATTAGCTAGGATTAGAAAGTAGGTATAGGAAATAGGAAAATATTAGATTGGTGGTTAAAGCTAAATTAAGAAATGAATGAAAAGTGTCATGGAGGGAGAAAGCTAATGAGATAATTAAATAAATAAATACTTATTTAATTAATAGAAGAGGTGGGGCCAATTAAATAAATAAAACATTTATTTAATTTAGGGAGAGGATAATTTAAATAAATAAAAATGTATTTAATTAATAGAGGGCTTAGGACAAAGTAATTAAATAAATAAAAATATTGATCTAATTATGTTAGGACAATTTTAGGTGTCTACATTTTGCTCCTCTTTGAGACAATGTAGCTTGTCACGTTGGCTCAAAGAAGATAAGATTAACTGATACAATATTTTCCCTAGTACGAGAGTGGTATGCTCCCTTGATAGATTGGGTGAATTTTTTTGAGAAAATTGTAAACAATCTCTTGATAGGAAAGAAAGGCGAGAAAAGGAAAACAAGTTCAAGCAAGTGAAAACAAGGCTCAAATGGGATCAGAGGGTAGTGAAAGGGCATGAGGAGGTGAGCATATCCAATTAGGGTTCCATAACCTATATATAGAAGCCATAGGAAAATATATCCTTATTTCCATCCTTGTCATTTGGGAGATCAGAACAGAGAGCATCCGAAGAGCTTAAACTAACCAGCCAATAGTCCTAGAGCTATGGCAATCAAACTAGATAGTTTCGATCATGTTTGAAACTTCCAATGGGCACTAGACATGGGCGAGCCAATATGTATCTCAAACTTACTCATCAATTTTTCATTTATGATGGATCTATTAGGCTAGAAAGTCATACTAAGCAAAAACGTGATCATAGGTTTCTAGGGTTTTAACATGTATAGATTAAGTTTGGGTGTGTATAGGATGTGATGATGCATATGCATAGGATAAATCTGTATATATGCATGTAATAACGTATGTGTCTGCAATTTCTATGTATATGGTATAAAGTTGTGTATAGGTGACAAAACTTTGTGTGCATCGAATAGTGGCACATATGTGTTTGAAAACACTTGTGGGAAACCTTTAAGTGTGTATATAAAGTCTCAATGCATATGGGATAACTCCTAGAACGTGTATGTCTGGAAAGAAAAAAATTAGGGAAAAAACTAACTACAATGTGATACACATGTGTAGCAGATTGGATAAACTATTGAACTGAAAGACCCTAAAAGATGCCCTAGCAAGGTAGAGAAAAACTAGGATTTAGTGCAATATGATAAACATATCCACTAATAGCAATAGCACCATGTGATAAACATAAGCACTACAAAGATAAGGCCTGATAAGCAACACCGTGTGATAAACATAAGTACTTCTAGGATAAGGCAAACTAAGTGATACCATGTGATAAACATAAGCACCACAAATATAGGGCTAGACAAGAAGCACCATGTGATAAACATAAGTACTACTAAGATAGGATAATGTCAGGGCCTGATAATTTGAGACTAATGCAATTAGTTTTGTATGATTGCAAGAGCACTTTCCTCTCTTGAAGTCATGATAGAGATATCTAATAAGGCTAAGAATTCATCCATAGTTGATAGAGGATGATCATATAGCTATAGAGTTGATGGGATTGAGACATATTATGTTCATGCATGAGATTCAAGCGAACATCAGTTTGCTAATTTCACTAGCTGAGCAATGGCATTTAGAGAGCTACTCATTTCACTTGTTGACCAATGAGATGGTAGTTACACTAGAGGATGTTCATAGGATATGGTGCATTCCCATCACTAGAGAGATGGTAGTTTATGATCGAGATAGATATGAGGATGTTACGTGTTGAGTATTCATTGACAAGGACCTAGAGATTTGAGGTGGATGCATGAGTTGGGAGTCTATGTTTGCTAGCAGGGACGTTCTTGTAGCAATTGTGGGTAGGTTGATCACTGGATACCTATGTCTAGATAGGATGACACATGGTCTAATGAATGGATGGGGACGAGCCACAAAGATTTTAATGACTTAGAGTACCTAGTTTTCATGGGGTCCATGTGTGTTTGATCACTTGTACCATTAGCTACACCAGTTTGTATATCTTGGTGGATGCGACATTGAATGAAGATTCGCATTACTATAGGTATGGTCATATGAGCACATTGTAGTGACCAAGGCAATATGCTTCAGATTTAGGGGACATGAGCATTCATATGTACACTATTATTCTATGATCACTTCATAGCCTCGGTTAGGGAAGTCAAAGTACTAGAGGAGGGTCATCGACAACATTGATACTGTGATATAGAGAACCTAACTTAATTGTGAGGACTAGCCAGAGGATGCTACATAGCTCCCATTTTGTTTCAGGACCAAGTGCTTGATTGGGAAAACACCCTATATACTAGATAATCATTTACCAAACATGGTATCCAGATAGTTTGGCAAGGTGGAGTAGATGCCTCGAGGGTCAGGTGATTTTGAATAAATAGTGCAAGAGTAGATACATTAGGGGCTAGTTTTGTTCCTATGATACAATAGTGGTCGAGTCTTGATCTCTTGTCTTGATGCCTTGGCACCTAAATAAGGATATTGAAGATACAAAAATGACACCTAATTATGAGGAATATTTCAGAGCACATCCATTCCCATGGTTGATCGAACCAACAAAGCCACTATTGAGACTGGATGATGATGATGATGATGATGATGATGATGATGATGATGATGATGATGATGATGATGATGATGATGATGATGATGATGCTGATTATTATTATTATTATTATTATTATTATGATGATGATAATGACAATGACAACGATGATGATGAGGATGAGGATGAGGATGATGATGATGATGATGATGATGATGATGATGATGATGATGAATGATGATGATGATGATGATGATGATGATGATGATGATGATGATGATGATGATGATGATGATGCTAGTGGTGGTGGTGGTGGTGATGGAAGATCGGGTCAGAGGAGACATAGGAGGGGAGGAGCCAAGAGGATAGTGCATGAGAGAGGATGAGGAGAGGGAGAGGGAGGTCGATACGGGAGACGAAGGTCAGGATGGTATGCCACCTAAGTCACCATGAGGGCTAGGGGATATGGCTATAGAGAGGCACACGATTGCAGAGGAGACTATTTGAAACATAGCGGCTGCTTAGTAGGGAGACAAAGGTACAAGTTATGCATTTTGGCTGAGAGCGGGTGGAGAGATATGCTACTGGAGTCTTTATCAGGAAGTGATGCCAACACATCTGAGAATAGGGAGCTATAAACAGGTATCCCAAATTACATCCAAGAGATAGGGGCAATAGACATCTAGCAGTAGAGTCATGGGACTACCACCACGAGCAAGATCAATAGGGGCTAGACTATCAGGGGATCAAATTCCTATAAGGCCTACTAGCTTTGAGGGAGGTTGTTCATCATAGCCCTCTCGATTCCATTTTGTATTATTTTTTTGTATGATGATGGACACTTTGGACATATATTCATATGATCTTTTGATATCATTGTATCATGACACATTATTTTATATATATGTGAGAGATGATCTATTTTAGTGGTGGCTATATGCTTATGTGATCTTATGTGATGGATGTATGATTATTCTTATGATATGATGCCATTATATGCTTTATGATGTTTATGTGATGTTTATGAAATACATTTTTTATATGACAATCCTATGATGTGATGTGATTCTTATGAGATGCATGTATGTTTCTATTTGTTTATGCTATATATGATGATGCAATGTTTCTATTTATGATGATCTTACATGTTTACGATCATTCTTATGTGTTGACTAATGACATGTTATGAAATATCCTATGATGCTTATATGTCTTATAATGATATGCTATGAGTAGTGTGATGTACTTATAGGTGGTGTTTGCAAGATGTGATCCTATGACATGATTATATGTAAATTAATTTATTAATATCTAGGAAGGATACAATATGATTTCTATATATGTAATGTATGATGTGTACTAATACTATATGAAATGCCAATTTTTTCAGTGTCTCATTATACTCAGACATGTGACTTCAGACTACACGGGCTTGAGGAAAAACAACAAAGGACACATGATCAACGAGGATGGAAGATAGCGAATATGGAGATGAATGAGCTTCTTGTGTTATATCTTCATTTAAATTATTATGGCAAATAAATTGTGACAATCAAGATATAGGTTCGACCTAGATGGTCATTGTATCATTTGCATGAAGATCAGATATTTGGAAACAAGGAATGTCCTAGTTCACACTAGAATCACAATACCCTCATATCCTTGGACAAGTAATAGTATTACTAAGAGACAATCGATAAATAGAAAATAAATGATCATGCCCCATATAAACTACTCTAGTCATAAACATCCTTGGGAAGTATAGGAAAAATGACACCACAAAAGATCAAATCAAAAGAAAAATCAAGGACTTGACACCAACATAAACAAAAATCCTCAAGTTATATGTGTATCTTGCCACATCTATTTACATTATGGATCTAGTTACAATGTTTTAATCCTAAGAAAGGATAGATAATGTTGAAAAACCCTATTTTAGTCAACATCTGCCAAAAGATTGATTTATTGAAAGCTCATAGTTGCTTGTCTCATTTAAAACTGACTTACTCCATGAAACTAATACTTTATTATGGAGAATAGTGAAAATTTTATTGCAAACTGGTGATACGAGTGATCTTTTATTATGGATTGTACTTTAAATGATAGAAGGAATGAAAATACAATACTCCTCAAAGCATATAATGCCAATGATCCCCTACCATCACTAAGTTTAGGATATTCCCCCAGTTATAGATATGACCTGATTTATTATGGGTGAAAGATAATGGTAGAAAGGGTTTATTATGGATGGAAAACCAATCTTAGGTAGATCTAACAAGCCATCATGGGGATGGATGCATTTATTATGGAATGATGGGTGGCTGCAAGAAGTTGAGTCCCACTTTTGGGCAAAAAGTGGAAGTGTTTTCTTTGTTTTTCAAATTTTCTGTCGATTGATGTCAAAATTTGATGCACTTAGAGATTGAATCTCAAAAAACTTCAGTAATAGAAAATGTAGTGCCTGCAGTCTACTTTTAAAATATGTAATTTATCTTAATACCCACATGCTAGAAATCCATTTTTAGTAGACATGTTTAAAAACCAGTTTTTCAAAATGTCTATTTCAATACCATACCACACATGTGTACGACCGCCCTTTTTTGATGCAAATAAATGAATTTTTGCAAATCCTTCTGGAAAATGATACCTAAGACACCAAATATTGATGAGAATATTTTTTCTTATTTTTTTATTGAATATATTTTTTTAATAATTTTTTAACTAACAATAAAGTATATTTTCAAAATATCGAGTGTACGACCACCATAATTTGACGAAAATTTCATATTTTTGAATTTTATTTTTTTTAATATTCAAAAAAATTGTATGTAGATTGATGTCATATAATTTATTTTTCTAAAATCCTAAAAACAAAAAAGTTATTAAAGTTTTAGTGAACCTTGGTATTTTAGGTTTAGGTTCCACTTTTGATTAATAAATAATACAAAAATAGTAAAAATAATCTTATCACTATAAAATTTATATTTCTAAAATCAAGACACTGAAAAATCTAATGGGTTTTCGTTTCATCAAAAAATTCAATCAGAAAGGCCCTCAAAAAATTAGGCCAAGGTAGAAATCTGATGTCGTTTTACCTTAGTCATTTTTTTGGAGGTCCAAGCATAGGCTTGGTGGGACCAAGCCTATCTTGAAGCAAAAAACAATGCTAAGGGTTGTTTCCCGTCCCTAATTTTAACAAACGGGCACCTGTTTCGCTTTGTACCGTTGAAAGAAAAATGGGCGCCCATTTTTAAAAACAGGCACCCGATTATAAAACGGGCACCTGTTTCATTAAATAATGGGCGCCCATTTCTGAAAAGATCCTTTGGGCCAGAATCTGGCCCACAAGCACAAATTCCAATGATTGAATGATTTTTCAATCATTGCTTGACAAGTATGATCTGCCAAGAGAATGTTTTGATTAATCATTCTCTTTATTTGTCTTATTGTCAATTTGGTAAGGAGATCAATTTGAATTCAAAATTTGGTGTAGCCATGGGATCAAATCAACACAGAAAGAGGCAAATGAAGGTTTTGACAACTGAGGAGATTGCAACAAATAGGGAGAAGGAGGCAATGTGTCAACGAGAGAGAAGATCAAGAATGAGACAAGGAGCTTCAAGTTCCACAATCATTTCAGAAGAGGAGAACATCAATGAGACCATAAATGCTGACAAAGGAAACACAATAGAACCATTTAATCCAGGTGCATCTTCTCATTCATTATTGGATACATGTATGTCTTCACAACCCTATGTTTTTTCTCATGAAGAAATTGGTGATTTAGTAGAAGCAGGTTACCTATTAAATGAAATTCCAATTGAAAATCAAACCCCAAATGAAATTAGAACTCAAGTTGAAACTGAAATTGAAATCTAAATTGAAACCCCAAATGAAACTAGATCTCAACTTGAAACTAAAATTGAAACCAAATTTGAAACTCCAAATGAAATTGAAAATCCACCTGCAACTAAAACCAATAATGTGCATGTATACATGGAAACACCAATTGAAAATGAAACATGTTTGAATGATAATCAAACAAATGAAAATTTTGAAATTAAAAGTGATGTACTAGACAACCTTCTTGGCTTGGTTTCATGGAGACAGATTAGGACACATGCAAATAGATTGTTTAGACATTTTTTTTTATAATAAGAAATTTGGGTTTCAATGTCAGTTAATGGCATAACCAATTAAAATGACTAAAATGCAAAAAGTGATGAAGAAGTTAGGCTTTTATGTCAAACCCAAGAAGAAGGACGAGTCTTTAAAACAAGTTGTATTGACTGTTGCTAGCGCCTTTGATACAATTAGAAAGAAAAGTCATTCTAAAGATAAAAATGCGGCACGACGGGCAATAAAAATAGCTTTAGTAAGCCAAACAACTTCTAATAAAAGAATGATGAGTAACATAAGTGGATATCTTAATATTCATCGCAAAACTTTGTCAAGAGCTATAAAAAGAAGAGTTAATTTTGAAAGTGATCTGGCAAACAAATTGTGGACTTTTAGTGGTAGACTTCCAAGGTCTGATATGAAACTTACTGGTGAAGTCAAAAATTTGATCAAAAAATTCTGGCACGATAATACAAGAGTATCACCTAATGTTAGAGATGTTCTTAAATTAAGAGTTGGGTCAAAAATTCATGATCCACATCCAAAACACCTATTTTACATGACTCAAACTGAATTGTACAAAAAAAATTTGGATGATAAGGTGTTGACTATTAGCATTTGTCAAAGGTCTTTTGAAAAGTGTAAACCTTGGTATGTTCGAATTAACAAAGAAAGAGTCACATGTTGCAAAACTCATGTTCAATTTCACTACCATTATGATGTATTTTGATATATACGTGTTACCATGCATAGTAATGGAATGTTCCAAGAATGTGGTATAAATATACCACTTGAAACTATAAAGGAGTTTATATCAAGTTTGTTTTGCAAACCACTAAATGAGCAAAATTTTCTTTTCAATGCATGTGTTTTTGGTGTATGTGATATATGTGGCAATCTTGCATTGTTGGATGGATGTTTGCATGAAAATCTTTCAACTGATTTTGGACAACAATTAGTTGATGTTAAAAGATTTAAAACTGTTGAGTATCCACTGAAGGATGGAAAGGTTGGAAAATGATGCGATCTAATCACTGAAAAAGCTAGTGTTCATGCATTTATGAATGAATCTAAGAGTAACATTGTGCCTAAATATGTTAAACACACTCAAAATTCTAGATGTCTCGATGGTCAGTTTCAAATATGTAAGGATACATTTCTTGTTATTAGTATACTTTCGGTTGTTGACTTTGCAGAGAACTACACGCTTGCACCACAAGATGAGGTCCAATCACAATACTACAATTCAGTGCAAGTATCGATTTTTGTCCATATTGTCTATAGGCATGCACCAAATAATACAAAAGAGGATCGCAAAATTTTGAGAGAGTACCATTTCTATATGAGTGATAATAAATTACACTCATCTGAGTTTATCTAGTATTGCTTCAAGACCTTTTTTCAGAATTTGAGGGAGAGAGAAATTCAGATGACACAACATCTAATATGGTTATATAATTGCATAGGGCAATTCAAGAATGATAGAATGTTTTATTGGTTGAGTAGGATTCATAAGAAAACTAATATCGAACACATGTGGAGTTTTTTTGAGGCTCGACACGAGAAAGGAGAACGTGACGGTGCCAGTGCATGTGTTAAGAGAGCCCTTTGCAAAGAGCAACTCAAATTCGAGGAAAAGGCTAAATTTAAAAATGCAAGTGCAATTGTGGATTGGTGTAGTGCAAATTTATCCACAGGATCAAGTCAGAACTCTACAATTAGACGTTTCTTCTGGCTAGTTAAAGAGGAGAATATCCTTCCAAGATATGATTGTGATACAATCAATGGGTTAGCTAGATGGCATTCATTTAAGAGTTCTAATTCTAACACTTGGACTATATGGACTAGAGAGCTTGCATGTTTTTGTCAATTCTGTGTTGCAGGTGAATGGCAAGAATGTGAGAATACGGAATGGGTCAAAGAATGGCAACACAAATCCTTAACACCTAGTGAGACACAATATGAAGATGTTAGAAGAAATGAAGACCCAGAGCATGCATTTGCATCAAAATATTATGATCGTGTTTCAGAACTCATACAACCTGGTAATTTAATTCAATTTCTTGTTTATAACTTTAAATTATATATTTTTATGTATTGTCATATAATTTATGATTACATATTTGAATTATAAATTCTAACAAGTTTTATTTCTACATGTACTTAAATTTGTTTTCTAGGACATGTGTATGTTGTTGTTGCACCTGAGGATAATGATGAGTAGGTTGAGTATTGGCTAGATAGATGTGTAGAACCTAAGAAAAAGTTGATATGTGATCAAGTAGATGATGATGGTTTTCAGTATCCAGTTGGGTTTGTTGTGGTAGTTGGCACATGGCTACGCAAATACTTAACAAGAAGGAATGGCTTACCATCTTATGAAGACTACCAATTAGAAAAGAAGATTATACACTATTCTCATTTGGTGGTGGCAACAAAACATCAAATTGGAAAGATACAAAGGTAGACCTCCTAATAAGGTATTCTGGACACTTTCAGTAGAAGAGCATGAGGTAATGATAGATGCATTGTAGAAGAGAGAGGATGCAGATGGTACATTAGGTTGAATCAAATTTATATGCATGTAAGTTTGTGTTACTTGTGTGAACTCTTTTATATTTAATCATGATAATTGTTTTTCTTTGTCCCTTTAACATTGTATTTGTCTACATTTGATACAATTTTGGTTTCATAAACAATATTGTATTAGTTATCTTCTTCTTAATGTTATTTTGTGCACATTGTAATTGTCTTACAATTGAATTCTACTTTTTATGATATATTTATTTTATCATAATCTCTTCATAGATTAATTGTAAGTTCAAAGATAGAATTATGTCTAAAATATGACAACTCTATATTTATCATTGTATGACAAATCTATATTTATAGTGTAATTTTTTATTTTAGTACCATTCTATTGCCTCCTATCTCTCACTCTCTTTAGCCATACTCCATCCTATCCATGCTTTTCATACCACTACTATCTACACTTATAAACCTTCAATACACTAGTAAAGTAGTGTGGTCAACTTAAGAGGAAAGTGGATACTATGTTTGTAGCTCTTACTCTATTACACATTTTGCATTCAAGGTTGTTACACACTCATTGCCCAATGGCTTTGTTATAGCTATATAAATGAATTATATTATGGAAAAGGAGGTCACAATGTTCACCTACCATCTTTCAATGTAATTATTCCATATAGCAGGGCTTCCTTTACTTATTCCAACCCTCCAAAATGTCAAAAGAATTATGCATATCAAAAAGAAATTGACAAGAAAGAAACTATGTCTACTTCCAATCAAATGTCTATGACATCTAATTTTGTATCACTCAAACATCAAGGCCTAGGAAATTTACAAAGCTTAGCAAATCATTGAATAATGTTCTTCAAACCTTCCTAATAATTTGGTTAGCCTTAGTTCCATCAATCTATTGGATTCCTCTATGAGATTAATTTATAATTAATAATCCTTTTATAATTTTCATATCAAATTTATATGCATGTAAGTTTGTGTTACTTGTGTGAAATTTTTTATATTTAATCATGATAATTGTTTTTCTTTGTCCCTTTAACATTGTATTTGTCTACATTTGATACAATTTTGGTCTCATAAACAACATTGTATTAGTTATCTTCTTCTTAATGTTATTTTGTGCATATTGTAATTGTGTTACAATTGAATTCTAATTTTTTATGATATATTTATTTTATTGTACTCTGTTCATAGATTAATTGTAAGTTCAAAGATAGAATTATGTCTAAAATATGACAACTCTATATTTATCATTGTATGACAAATCTATATTTATAGTGTGATTTTTTATTTTACTACCATTCTATTGCCTCCTATCTCTCACTCTCTTTAGTCATCGTCCATTCTATCCATGCTTTTCGTACCACTACTATCCGCACTTATAAACCTTCAATACACTAGTAAAGTAGTGTGGTCAACTTAAGAGGAAAGTGGATACTATGTTTGTAGCTCTTACTCTATTACACATTTTGCATTTGAGGTTGTTACACACTCATTGCCCAATGGATTTGTTATAGCTATATAAAAAAATTATATTATGGAAAAGAAGGTCACAATGTTCACCTACCATCTTTTAATGTAAGTATTCCATATAGCAGGGCTTCCTTTACTTATTCCAACCCTCCAAAATGTCAAAAGAATTATGCATATCAAAAATAAATTGACAAGAAAGAATCTATGTCTACTTCCAATCAAATGTCTATGACATCTAATTTTGTATCACTCAAACATCAAGGCCTAGGAAATTTACAAAGCTTAGCAAATCATTGAATAATGTTCTTCAAACCTTCCTAATAATTTGGTTAGCCTTAGTTCCATCAATCTATTGGATTCCTCTATGAGATTAATTAATAATTAATAATCCTTTTATAATTTTCATATCAAATTTATATGCATGTAAGTTTGTGTTACTTGTGTGAACTCTTTTATATTTAATCATGATAATTGTTTTTCTTTGTCCCTTTAACATTGTATTTGTCTACATTTGATACAATTTTGGTTTCATAAACAACATTGTATTAGTTATCTTCTTCTTAATGCTATTTTATGCACATTGTAATTGTGTTACATTTGAATTCTAATTTTTTATGATATATTTATTTTATTGTAATCTCTTCATAGATTAATTGTAAGTTCTTGATTTTATTATTATTTTAAGAATAGGATGTTATTGTAAATTGGGATAATTATTTTATTGAATTATAAATTGTTGCACTATAAGATGATCAATAACAATGTTAAAATATAAAGTCATAAATAGATCACATAACAAGTCATAAATAAAAAGTCCTATATACAATCACATAACAATTCCTGATGACATAATAACAAGTCTTGAAAAAATAATAATAAGGAAATGACATTAAAACAAGTCCAAATAACATAATAACAAAACAACATCACATATATAATCACTAGAGTGCACCAAATCACATAATACGACCTGATATCATAATAGCAACGAAATGTCATAATAAAAAGTCCTATATATAATCACATAGCAACAAGTCCTATATATAATCACATAATAACAAGTCCCAGGATAACATAAAAAGTGTCATCATAAAAAGTCCATAATACAATAACATGACATGATCTAAAATATATAATCTAAGTACTCGCTTGCATCTCATCTGCAGTCCTCTTCACTCCATGTGAAGGTAGCTGAGATGAATCATCCTATTGCACGTGGTCTTGAGATGCACCATCCTGTGTGTGTGCAATATCAGTGTCTCCACCCTCCTGTGCAGTATCAGTGACTCCACCCTCCTGTGCAGTATCAGTGTCTCCACCCTCCTGTACAAGAAAAGTGGTTGTAGTCAAGTCCTACAAAAAAAAACATTGTACATCAATTTTGATAATCCCTATAAAAGCTAGGTACATAGTATAAACAAATTAGAAATTATTTTTCTAATCATCATCGCAAATGACAATGTCAATGGTTGCATCTAGCTCAATCCCATAGCCATACCAATACTGGTAGTGGTATCGACCTAAACAACATATATAAAGCATGAATCAAACTTGTATATATACATAAATTATAAAGTATATATATAGACTACAAGATTATTGCAGAAAAGCATACATGTGATGCAGGCAAAGTAACTGATGGGCAAAGGCATACATGTGATGCACCATCAAACAATCCAGAAGCCTACAATTGCAAAAAATAATGAACATGAATCAAAGTTGTACATAAATTAGTAAGCATATAAACACTTCAAATTAATGGATTAAAAACATACTAGTGGTATATGAGGTTGAGCCTCAGCGGTTCATGGGTCACGTGAAGAACTACCCACCTCAGTGCTACATGAAGCACCCTACAAAATTGAAAAAACATATCATACACATCATTACATTAAAATTTTTATTGTTTATTTTAAATGTACATATCAATACAATGTATCTAGATGAAAGTGCATACCGTAAATGGGGCACCAACATCTCTAGGCATTGAGGTAACAAGATATCAGATCCTCAATGATGTGGTATGATCCATCCTCTGTTCAGAAAAAAATGACTCATGTTATGCTTCATATGTGTATATATAAGGAACTTAATATTGCACTGTAAATTATATAAATAAATTTGTACCTCTGTAGGCTGATCATCGTCTGCCCACAGGAGATCAACATATGAAGAGATGACATCATCATGTGCAACCTCCTCAACATCATCATAACCACCATGGGTAGCATCACCATCATCAAAATCACCATCTCCTCCAGGGGCAGCCTCACTCTATGGACCGGTACATACATCCCCACACCTTGTGCAAACATGTGCTAAGCTAGGGGCAGCCCTCACCTCGCACAACTGCTGTACCAAATTGCTAGACAGGGCACTCAATGAACCTAGAGAAGAATCCACTGCTCAATGATGGGCAGGTGCTGGAACAACTGGTGATGGAAGAGGAACCAATGGATCATCCTACACATGGTTTCTAACCCTGTTGCTCAGTTTTGCTCCTAGCCTATCCTAGGGCAAGCCTCTCCCGACCCCTTGAAATAATCTAATATCAAAGTAATTGGGCTTTTTGCCCAATTCAAATTTGGCCCATAATTTATTCAAAAAATACATCGAGACATCATGATTGGAGTGTGGTGGATGATCAAAGACCATCCACCACTACTCCCAAAAGTGTCTAGCTATGCCTGGGTGTCTACACCATCGAATTGAGATCCGTGGCTTCTTCGGATCTATCTCTTCACCTATCTTAGGGTTCACAAAATATTGTTTCAAATCCATTTTTGTTATTTTTAATTCATTGACTTGTTTTTATGTTAGGCCATCAGCGTAAAATGTACACAATCCCTCTCGCCAACTACGATAGCTATCTAGCTTGCTATCTAAAGCCTGTACAGACTATACAATCCCTTACATACTATCTGCAAGGCATAACAATTGCAGAGGTGGATGAGGCTCACGTCTAATAGTATGGATATCTCTAATCAAAGAATCAATATTCGTCCTAATTGTTTGCCTCAACTGATAGGGTAGAGGTGGAGGTGGAGGTGGAGGTGGCGCTAGACCTAATAGCTTGTCTATCTCAAACTCATCCATCTGTGAAAATAATCTGCATATATATACAAACATGAAAATTTACAATTAGAATTACAAACATGAAAATTTACAATTACAATTACAAACATGAAAATTTACCATTACAATTACAAACATGAAAATTTACAATTACAAACTATTTAATTTACATTTCACCTTCCAAAAATACTTATAATTAAATACAATTTAGCAACTTAAATATCAAAAAAGGAAACTCACATAGATCTATAATATTATTAATAGGTGGGTCTATTTTAATAATAAGCATCATTTAAGAAATATTATCCACTTAAATCAAAGTATTAAAAATATTCTACAAAATAAAACATCATAATGCCCATGCAACTCAAACAATACTTTTTAACATCTAAAGATGCATTAGTATAAGTTCCATCAAAATCATAAAAATAATCATGAGAGAGAGAGAGAGAGAGAATAGATAATGAATAAATGACTCCACTGATTTAGATAATGAAGGTAACTTCCATGGAATTACAACTTAGTACCCTTGCAATATTAAACCATTATCGTCAATTAGGCTACCACTTTATATTTTCAACTTGATAGGATTCGATTCAACTACTCTCTTTTTGTTAAATTAACTAAATTCATTAAAGTCATAAGTTATATCTATGAACTTGTCAATATATGGACTACTTTGTTGTGTTCTTTGCTAGAATCATTGGATGATTTAGTGATCGCAACTAGTAGTACTACACTAAGTTGAATCTTGAATAAATAGTAGGTTCTCTACTCTTGGAGTTAAAATAAAAAAAACTATTTTTTTATATTCAATTTTATACTGGTGTTTTCTTGTTCAAAGTCGCAACCCACAAAATGTGATTCCAATATTGATCTATATTTGATTCTTATTTTTATTAAATCTGCCACTAGTGTGATTTATTGTCCTCTTAACTTAAACCAAGCTATGCAAATTTAAAGCCTCGTAACTTTTGATAGAGAGCATATTTTTTCATGCTTCATGTGGCATTGAAAAGGTGGTTCATAAATATTCATAGATCACACAATTATTTTCTAGAATATTCCCTCGTATTTTATATTTTATTTTTTGTGATTTCACATTCTAGTCATTTACTTGGACATCTTGGCACTTGAAAATGACCATCTCACATGAGATGAATTTGATTGATATGTATTGATTTTATTGATTTTTTAA
The DNA here is from genome assembly GCF_030272615.1 of Cryptomeria japonica. Lineage (NCBI taxonomy): Eukaryota > Viridiplantae > Streptophyta > Pinopsida > Cupressales > Cupressaceae > Cryptomeria > Cryptomeria japonica. Next base: position 243,011,189 of record NC_081405.1, on the reverse strand, counting down.
TTTTTTATTTGAGGAGGTATCATAGGTTTCTCTATTCATCCTTTTGTGGTAAAATTAGAAAGGGATAACTATGATTCTTTTGTAAAATGATATCTTGATAAGTTTTAGGTGGTGTAATAATTTTCCTTTTATGTATGGACTCATACCTTAACTAGAAACACTAGAAATTATATAATCTTGGTGTAACATCATTGACCATGTAGGAGTTATTTGATCTAGTATCAAGATCATGATTCTATGTGTATTGTATTGGATATTGATTTCCCCCACACACTTTGGAATAGACTTTAGGAGATCCATAGAGACCCTCATATCTCTCCATTCCTAAAGGATCCTATTGTAGATTGTTTCATTCCCTTTGTAGATGAAGATCACATACCCTTCGATGGTGATACTTAAGAGGAAATTTATTATATCATAGGTCTTGCATGTTTTCACAATTTAGAGGCTTGTCTCATTCTTGAAGTACTCATCCTATCAAGAATAAATATCCATCTTAAATGTTTTTTATTATTTTAGATTATTATCACCAATTCCATAAACCCAATTGATTTAGTCTACCATGGCATTAATCACCTTCTAAACATGACCACTTGGGATTCATATCTTTTGAATATATTATCCTTGTTTGAGGAGTTTAGAATTACATATGTTAAATATTATTTTGAGGATATTGATATCCTCTTTCATGATAGTTATGCCATCATTGGCAACCCATCATATTATCTTTGGCGCTCATTCTACTTTGATCCTCACAAGATTCTTTATCACCATTTTATTCCAACATGTGAATATTTGCGAATTTTTTAGAGACACAAGTCTATTTAGATTTGAATTTTGTATTTACCCAACTTATTATAATGACATTTCCAGTCACAAATGTATTTAGTTCTTCCTAAAGGAAAAAACATGTTGTTTGCAAGTAATGGATCATGTTTTTTCTTCAATCTTTCATCATTAGCACGTGACCTACTTCTTTATGGGGAGTTTGTATTCTCATTTTATCTCTCTTATTAGGGGGGTATTTACTATAAAAAGGAGGCATTGGTTATTAGAGGAAGATAAAAGGATAAAGAAAAGAGAAAAAAAAAGAAAAAGGACATGTTATCATGTTTGTAAATATATAGTATATCTTTAGAGATTTGGCTCAGTTAGGAAGTAGTGAGGATTAATAGTGATAATTAGAGTATTATCAAATTTAAGAACCCTATTTTTCACACACACAAAAAAACACATTCATATTCATTATCATTTTAAAGTTCAATTTAAACATAAATTAAACATCTAACTTTTACAAAAGAATTCTATAATTAAATACAACATTTAAAAATAGAAATTTAAACATTCAGACTTTTACACATGATTAAAATAGAGAGAGAGAGGGAGAGTAGGTAATTTGAGATACAATGAGCTAGAGAGAGAATAGATAATTTGAGAGATAGAGAGTAGGTAATGATACAAAGTAGGTAATTATAGAGAGAGGGTAACGTGTGAAAGAAAGAGAAGGGGGTAATGTGTGTGTGTGTGTGTGAGAGAGAGAGAGAGAGGGGAGTAATGTGTGTGTGAGAGAAAGAGAGGGGATAATGAGAGATTGAGAGAGAGAGAGTGTAATGACAAATATGGTAATGTGTACGTGTGTGTGTGTGAGAGAGAGAAGGGAGGTTTATTGTTGATTTTCATCTAGGGTTTATTGTTTGTTAATTTTTTAGGGTTTGTTGTTCATTTATTTTCTAGGGTTTATTGTTCATTTTTTTCTATCTAGGATTTAGTGTTCATTTTTATGTTCAGGTTTTATTGTATATTTTTTGTGTCTAATGTTTATTGTTCATTTATGTTTTTGTTTTTTGCTTTTTGTTTTTTTATTACAGTTTTTACTATTCATGTTTTTTGTTTTTCTCCTATGGTTTTTACTATTCATGTTTTTTGCAAAATTTAAAACTAAAAACTATTTTAAACATGAAATAAAATAAAATAAAAAACATTTTTCAAACTTTAAAAAACTAAAATTAAAAAATAACAATAAATTAACATTTTTTTTATGAAAAATAATAAAAATAAATAAAATAGAATATAAAAAATAAAACTAAATACCTGGAAGGAGGTAAAAATTGGTCTGGGGGCTCAGCCGGGGTGAAAAAAATGGGTACCCATGCTCCTCTGAAATGTCTACCCGTTTTTGAAACAGTGAAAATGATGGAAAATGGTTTTTAAAAAAATAAATAAATACATTTCAAAAACGGGCACCTGTTTTTTTCAAATTGGGCACCCGATTTGAAAAAAATGGGCGCCCGTTTAGCTTCGGGCACCCGTTGATAAACGAGTGCCCATTTTTGAATGGCTCGGGCACCCGAAGCAAAACAGGTGCCCGATTTGTAAAAATTGGGCACCCGTTTCTAGCGGGATCTTTTCCCAATCCACGGACTTCCGCAGGATTGGGACCCAACTTTGTGCGTTTACCCTTATAGGTTGTGACTATGTACAAAGTGAAAGGGCGAAATTGAGTTCTAAAGGAGGGAGGAGCAAAAGTCTCTACACATATCACTGATAACCGAGTTTTCACCATGGTACCTACCTAGAGTACCACTAAAGTGGTTTTCACCATTCAGCAAATTTATTTCTTAAGGCTATGAGATTTCCACAATCCATGTTATATTCTTATGAAATTTTATGGATTCGATTGTGTATTTTTTCCCATCGAATTTTCGAATCACACTCCGTGATTCATCATTAGGATGAAAAGAATTCTATTTCTCTTTACATTTTTTCAATTTCTGTGTGTCACAAGGCATTTGTTTTCCAAGTTTTCATCAAAGTGATGATTTTTTAGTTTTTCATTTTATTTTTATTTTTAAATTTTTTGTATTTTTTAATAAGATTTTCTGAAAAGCAATGTATAAATCCTACAAAGGTGCATGCTATTGATAGGATCATCCAATGGTTCTCCTTTTGTTGTTGATAACTGATATGCACCTAGGCCATAAACTATTATGATGACATAAGGCCTAAGCCAATTTGGTTCGAACTTGCCCCTTTTCTCTCTACCTTATTGATTTTTGGGGATTTCTTGTAGGACCAAGTTACTTACCTCAAATGTGCAAGGTTTAACTCTATGATTATAACTATGACTCTATTAGACAGTTCAAATAATCGGAAGACAATTGAGAGGGGGGGTGAATTAGGGTTCTTTGATTACCAAAACCTTAAACAATTAAAAATTTAATACCAAAATGCTTAAACCAAATACCAGAATAGCAGTTAAATAAATTAATCATAAACAATAATCATAGAATAAATACCATCCACATGAAACCAAGATTTATATGTGGAAAACCCAGTAAATGGAAAAACTATGGTGGGAAGCATACCCATAGTCAGATAATACTTTTGCAGTGAGTATGTGAATTACAATTGAGGGGCCGACACTTGTAGGAAGGCTAACATCCTAGAGCGCACTACTCATCACAAAAGGAGTCTCACTGACTACATAGAAATCTAGACTACAATCCAGAGAAGAGGTTGAACTGCAATGATAACATCTCCTATGTTTGAGTATTGTTCTAGTTAAGCTCAATACCAAAGGACTAAATCCTCTTACATAAACCCAATTCGATCACCAATGATCGACCAAATCTTCTTCCTGAATGATATTACATTATTCACACATTACATATCCATATCCCATATCTTATACCTCTATAATCTAAAATGAGATCTTACATCTATATATACAAACCCTCGACCATAAACAATTAGGTTGGCCACCAGACAATAAACCTATTACATAATTATAAAACATGTCATCCTTAGACCAAACAAATAATATCCAACATATAAGACATCCTAGAAACGTATCAAGAAGTCCAATCCACATGCTTCATTAAACTGATCCATAACCTAGACCAATCGGGACCCAATATAGGTCCACATGCTAAATAAATGATCTCCATCCGTCAAGTCTCGAACATGATCACCAACAACATCTTGAAACCATACCGGAAGTTGCACCAACACCACTTATGCAATTCATCAAAGATCTTCAGCAAAAGCTCTACCACTGAAACCCTCGTCAGAACTGCAAGCCAAGCTTCCAAGCAAACAGGATAGCATCCGATCACCAGACCAAGTCCAACTGATTGAATATGAACATGAGTATCATGAACAAGCCAATTACATAACCAAATAATATTGGACCCTACCAGATCATGTCGGATCCAAACCAACCAGAAAATACTCATCCCACCGAGACCAGATTGGTGCCGATAAAGCATCCAAACAGCTAGTGTTGGCATCAATGACAAAACATCAATGCAACACATAGTAAATTCCTCCAAATGGCCAACAGACTCATGTGTTTTTGATATTCTTTGATTTGATTGAATGCAATTTGTCAATGCTTATCTACCAATTCCAAATCTTGCAAGGGGGAGACCCTGTAGTCGTCATCATTGATAAGATCATGTAAGGAGACCCATAAAGAGGGTAGATCGACTTCAATGAGCAATATGGCTTCAACACCATAGACAAGTGAATAGGGAGTATCTCTAGTAGGTGTGCAAACACTTGTGTGCAAAAGGACCATAGTGCGGAGTTAAGTTGGATGTGCGAGTTGCAGCCAGCATCATCGAGTGTCCTTTTAAGGATATTTTTGTTTGACACCTAAGCTTGAATATTACCTTGGGGGTAGTATGAAGTGGAAAAGCTCTAGTGAATGTGAAATTGATCACAAAGCTTAAGAACATCCTTATTTTTAAAGGGATGCCAATTGTTTGCAATGATAGAGATGGGAACACCATATGAATAGATGATATAATTGAGGATAAAAGTTGTAATCTTCTTATTGGTGATTTGGTTGAGAGGGATAGCCTCAGTCCACTTTGTGAAATACTTAGTGGTGGTGATGATGAATTTATGGCCATTGGATGAGGGAGGGTAAATCTTGCCCACAAGATCAAGTTCCAATTGGCAAAAAGGGTCATGGAGTACTGATTAGTTAAAGTTCCTACGCTGGTGCATTAATTAAGTCCCCATGAATCTGACATTGCTTGCATTTACTCACAAATTGATAGGAGTCTTTTTCTATTATAGGCTAGTAGTAACCAGTCCTTATAAGTTTCTTGGCTAAGGTTGGACCACTAGAGTGAGCCCCACATATACATTTGTGGACTTCACGCAATACGAATTTAGCTTTCTCACTATCTAACCATCTAAGAAGAGTACCATTGAGACCCTATCAGTAGGTAGTGTAGTCTATGATGACATAGCGGGAGGTTTGATAAATGAAGGTACATCATTGGTTATTTGAAAGGTCAAGTTGAAGGGTGTTATATTGAAGGTATGTGAAATTTTTATCGTACTAAGGGGAATCAAGATGAATCACACATATTAATTCAGATGGAGTGATCCATAGGAACAAATTCTAAGTGACTTTTTGATTCAAAAAGTTTCCTATTTGTTTCAAAAAGTTTCCTATTTGTTTGCATTTAATATCTAGAGAACTAGGATGCCAACAACCTCCCTTTCTACACTTTTGGACCGAATTTTAGTGACATTCGTGCCTCTTTGTTCTTTCTACTTTTAAATTTATCTCTATGTCTACATATTGCATCTATAACTTGTTATTTATATTATATTATGTCAAATTTCCACAATTTAACCTCTAAGACCTAGCATTCAATTTCAATCTCTTAGGAGTCCTTGACTCAAACAAAGAGACAATAAATTCTAATCAACATTCCATTCCGTTTGATATTGAATCTATTATTTTTACTTCTCTCTTTCATGTTTAGTAGAAATAAGTGGATTCATATTAAATGATCCCTATTTCACCACCAAATATGTTGGTGAACTCGATGCTTCTTACATTTGCATTATTTATTTATTTTTACTTTTAGATCTGATTTTTCATAATGAGATTTACAAAATTTGATCGGTTTTATATTTCACATGTTATGACATTACTTATCAGTTATACTTAGCAAAACCATGTGTTGGACAATAGGCTCCTTCATTTCATGTTGCTTGCATTTTTCATAGTACTTTCACATATTGTATAATAATAATTTCAAACATATTTCCTACTTATAAATCATATTTCAAGTTTTTTATTCATGTATTTCATGATATTATATAATTATGATTTTAAACAATATTTTTGATAATCTTAGAAATAATATTGAAATGAATTCATAGAATGAATACTCCTATCATTAAAACATTACACCCACTTTCTTGCTAAACCATTGAAGTCTTTTGGTCTTTTGTTTTGTTGTAGCTTTCTTTTTAACATGAAAATGAAATGAGTTTAATAGCCATTGTATTTGTGAAAAAAATAAATGTTGGGAGTATTTTGTTTAAGGCTAAACACCTCCCTCAATATATAAAAGTTATTTAATTATATTTAAACAGCAACCGTGTTAATAAAAAATCATTTTGCACGCACAAATAATCATTGTGTGTAGTTGTTTCAATGGTTTAGGCAATAAGTAGGATTGCACGTGTAATGGGATCAAATCCCATCGTCTTACCATCCAAAATTGAAATTTTATCTTTTGCTGTAGAATTAATATAAATAAAAAATATGTATATATGTAGTGAGTAATTTTTAATGCTTTGAAACTCTTAAAATTATAGGATTTAATTATATAGAATAATAAGAAGTAGAGAGAATTAAATTAGATTATAAGTGGAAAAATCATTCTTTTTATTTGAAATTTTAGTAATTAGTGAGTTTTTTTTCATTTTATCCTTCTATATATATAAAAAAAATTAAATAGTGTATAGAATAAATTATTCTTAATCATGCTAATACATGTTGAATTATTTGAGAAATAAGAATTTTTATTTTTGAGATTGATAGAGAGTTTAATATTTAATGATTTATTGTGTGTTATGGATGAATATAATTGTTTAAGAATTATAACTTAGTTCCTTTCAAAGAGTTACTTGATTTCTCCACTAATATTTCAATTGAAAATGATGACTAATCATCAAAATGATAAACAATAAGAATGGATAGTTGTGACCAAATTTATTTTATTTCATTTTTTTAAAAGTTATTAGTTAAAATGGGTGGGTATCATATATGGGGAAACAAGGGAGGGTAAACCTAGACACTTGGTTTACCTTCCAGTAGTCGACAAAATCTTTGGCCAAAGTAATTACAATAATTACTATTGTTGTTTCTTTTTTACCTCCTGCCATATCATGATTATAGAAACTGCATAATTATAGGTGATATATGTAGTTAGATATATTCATGCTACACCAAATCCCATCTGACCTATCCGTTGCAGTTTGCTAGGGGCCTCATGCAAGTGTCAAAAGCTCATTGAACATTGGGGAAGTGGACGCTTAATGGTTGGATGATTAATGCGTCTGGGCCACATGTTCATCTCACAGGGGTAGATGGAGAGTAGTCTAAGGCTTACTGAAAACAACTTTATATGTACCTTATGATTATTGTTGTTAAGCAATTGTAATCGACCATTGGTCTTGTATAATATATATGTAATAATTTTTAACATCAAGACCATATCTATATGTAAATTCACTTTATGATTGCATTTATATTATCTTTCAACAAGTGTAAAGTATGAAATTTAATGACTCAAATGCATATTATCAATTGATTTATGTAGTTCTTGGAATCTAAAGAAAAATTTTGTGTTTTGTTTATTTTAGATCTTATCTTGATATATTTGTTTCTTGGAAATTAATGAGTAATTGTGTAATTTGTTATTATGGAAATTTCGAGTCCTTACAGTAATGGGACTGCACTTTTGGATCGTCGAACAGGGAGATGGAGGCTAAAGTGATAACTTTCTTCTGCTTTAGTTGAGTGATGAGCTGACCAATACGGACGGCAAAGGTACCGGGATCTGAAACGTCGAAATGCTCATAATCGATGTCGATGCCATCAAGATGGTATTGCTTGATAATCTTAGTGAGAGAAGAAACTGCATTCTTCACCCACGACGACACAGACAGTGGCTTTAACTGGACGTGGGTTTTACCCACGCTGTCGCCGCCTAAGCTGAGAGCAACTCTGACTTTCTTATGCTTGCATTTTCGGTTTGTGGGAGAACTTCCCGACCATGAATAGTCGATGGCGAATGCTAGAATGAAGTCAACATGCGCGCCGGGAATGATTGGCACATCCGAGAACTTAACAGTCTAGTAATATCAAATTAATAAAATATTTTGACTTTATTTTCGAGGATTGCTTCATAGTGCTATAAATTATTGATTAGGTAGTAATAGTTATATTTTTAATCAATGACCATACTAATACACGTTCTATATTAAAATCAATAATATTTTTAGAATTTCATAATATTGTTTAAGGAAAGGTTGTACATGATTTTGGAAATCTATTTGATGTGATGGAACATTGGTGGTGGAGAACTTGGGGTTATACAATTTAGTGAGAATGTGGTAAGTTGGACTAATTTGAAGAACCATTGAAGATTTTTGGTCAATTCTAAAACATATTAAATATTATAAATGTGTTCAAAGTTTGAGGCATACGTTGCATGCGAACTTAGTTTGAGAGAGAAAAGCGTTAAACATGAAAATATTCTAGGCTTAATTATTTATAGAATAGGTTCACTAATTATGTTTATTATAGTGTCAAATAATTTTTACAAAAGTGACGAGGAAAATCTAAGTCTCCACATGATCAATGTTATACCTACACCACTGAATAATTTTTTTAATGTTTGGAAAATGTAAGATAAGAATTATAGACTATAAAAGAAAAAATACCTTTTAAAATGGAAAATATTATAAATGTAGGTTTGGGTTCTAGGAATGGAGGTGTGGGGGATGGGTCAACTGAAAGAAGTGCACATATTTAGAGAGGTGGTCCACTACCACTATTATGATTGATTTGCCACCTTGCATGGGAAGTCCATCAATGAGATCCTTAAATATGGTTTAAGAAAGCTTAGAATTGCAAGTATTTCACCCTTGTGACATTACCATGTATCAAATTATAAAAAAAAACTACTTGACATCCACCTTATGGACATGACAAAAGAAATGGTCATGTGTCTACTGATGAGTTTTCAAAATCCTTTGAATAGCTATCTAAGGGAGAGGCATTCACTTCATGAAGAATTTGAGTATGAAATGCAAAGTAGAAGTATGTATCCTTTATACTGTAATTATTGGGCATCCCAAAAGTGGTTGGTAATGATGTAGGGTTGACAACAAGTTTGTTGATGAGATGTTGTGTGGGCTAACTCTAGAGTCATTCTTGTTGGAGAACTTCAAACCAATTAGAAAGGGGCATGTAAACTACACATAGGATGACATGGTCCTCAATTTTGTGGGAGAGACCATCAAAAATCACATTCTCCTCTTCCTTGTTATGTGTGATCTCATAGTTCTATCAGATGAGTTTGGTGACTCATTTTTACTAAGTTGTGGAGGACGCTCATTTTTTTATGAAATATTTAAAGATTATGGTGATCTATTTTGATACAAAAATGTCTATCTATCGAAAATGACCTCCATTTATTTTTTATTAGGTTAAAACAGGTTTTGAAGGGGCCTCAAACCCTTACAGCTAGAGAATTGCAATTAAATAATGAACAAGACTACCTGGCAACGAAACACATATTTTAGAAAGGACATGAAACCTTCTGGACTTATGAGCATCTAGAGCCCAAGATCCAATGACTACAACAAAAAATAACCAACAACCAACACAACCACAACTAACCAATACTAGCCACACATTAAAAGAAACACATTAAATAATGGGTTGGAGCAAGGAATGGATTTGGGTCAACAAACAATCAACCTTAGAAAAATAGAGAACAAGGGTTTTTTTAGCACCCTTAGCCAACAAGAAGGGTTTTCCCAAGCTCCCATAAACTATAACAGAATCTTCGGGCCACAAAACACCACAAGACCCATACCTAACCAAAAACAAACATTGACCAAACTCGGCCCTTGAAAACTATTAGCATCCAGCAAGCCCCTAAAAGAAACAAAGACAAAAGGATTTTTCTAGGCTCCATCAACCATGAATGTGGGTTTTACAAGGCTCCCACAACCAGATAAGGCCCAGACCACAACAATACAACCTAAAAGTACAATCTTTGAAACAAGGTTTTGAAAAGGCACCCGAAACCTTTTACATAACAAACCAAGAGGGTTTTTATAGGCTCCCTTAGCTCACAAAATAATTTTAAAAATTGGGCTTTGACAGGGTACCCAAGCCCTTCTATGAAGGACACCATGAGATTTTTGACAAACAACCTCAACCAGCAGCACCCGAAATGCTCCATCACCCCTTCTCTCCACCTCAATAGGAGAAAGTGCCACCTCAATAGGACAAGGAGGAAAGAAAACCAACAACCTAGAAATCCCTCTTGCTGCTAGCAGAAGTCGAACCACTCCCTTCACACCTAGTCTCCACCTCCATAAGAGAAAGGGCCACCTCAATGGGACAAGGAGGAGAGTAGACTAATTGCCTAGACAACCTTCTCAAAGCCCAACACACAACCAACCTCTCCACCTCTATAGGAGAGAAAACCACCTCTGACAAAGATCCAAGATAAAAGGAAGAAAGAGCAAAAGAAACCCTCACCAAGGATTAAACAAGGAGAGAACAAAGGGTCTACTCACACCCAGAGCTAAGGGCTCCCACAAAACCAGCCACATAGCCCGATGTTGAGCAAAGCCCTGCTCCTAGCACTCAAATACAAGAAAAAGTACCCAACGCTTCCCAAGGAAAGCAGGGGAGAGTAGGAAGAGGGGAGAAGAAAGGCAAAAGCCACAATTGTTGCCTTTAACATCATCATCAAACTCATTCTTAGCATGCACAACAAAACCTCCCACCCTTCCACACCCAACCTTGGTTGCTCCCACACCTTTAGCATCCCAGTATAGAGAAATGAGCACATGAACAAAGACTGGGCGCAGAACAAAGCTGCGAACATAGGCTCCCACACCATTTGCATCGCCATCGTTCGCCGAAACCCTAGTTCAACTGCTCCCACCTGCTTGCCCGTTCCAGTTCCTTCTCATCATCACAACAAGATCAATATGACCTCCATTTGTTAATTTTACACAAGAAGATCAATATTTCCCTCTCGTGAAGAAAGCAAATCATATTTTGAATATAAAATGACTCACTAATGTTGACTGCCTTTTAATTTTTTTATCTACATGACACTTCTTAATCTCTATAAAAGGCATCTTGATATAAACGACTTTTAAAAACTAAAAATTCAAGTTACATTTATCAACAATCACCCATTAAATATTAATTGATATTTAAAAGCAATCCAAGCATTTCAGAAAATTTCTTTCCATGCCAAGAAATCCATCTTATATCTCCAAATTCATTGACTAAGATAAAACTCTCGGCTTCCGTTTCTAGATGAGAAACATCTTTCATTGTAATGGAAAAAGAGCATTTTAGTAGTGGCTGAAAAAAAAAGACTACTTTGGAAATTCCAGCTACCGTGCGGCGTCCGCAGAGATTACATTAGAGCTTTCAATTCTTCAATTCTTCAAGCCGTTGTCGTGGGCGAGGAAAACTTCCTTACAATAAATTATGGCGAGAAGAACCACAGACTTCTCTGCATCTGCTTCTCGTCATCGCTCCTACTAGAACAATAATTGTTATTTCTATCTCGTTGATTGCAATTACAAAGCGATTTCAATTCATGAATTGTTCAAGCCACTGTCGTGAGCTCCCATTAAAAAAACAGGACGACGGAAACTTTGTTACAATTAATTGTGACAAGCAGAGCCGATGACTCCTCTGCTTTTGATTTAATTCTCTCTCTCGTAATCGTTCCTTTTTGAACAAATTGTTATTGATGTTTTGTTGATTGCAATTACAAACCCACTTCAGGGTGGATATAATGAACGATTTGCTTCGTACCCATAGACACGCTAGTTTTTGCTAGGCATGGCCTAATCTGGTCAGTACTTTAACTTTTTACTTTCATCTAATTGCTTCTGGGCATGGCTTTGTATGAACTTAGCTACACAGCATCTGTGGCTTTACAATTCCCATCGTCCTCACATATGCTCTGATAATTAAACATATTTCAACCATTGCTCTGCTTGAACTGAAGGACGAGGTTGCTTCTAACTTGTAAATTATGAATGTCAAATTGGAGGCACCCTTAATGACTCGGATGATGGTAACCGTTATTGGGTTCTGACTGTAATTATAATTCTTGCTGGATATAACATCTATTGAAAATGCTAGCATAATTTCAAATGAAACCATTTAAATGGTAGATTGTCTAATTTAAGACAAACCCTCAACTAGAGGCAGTTCACTGTTTGGTCGTCTTCAACAATAAGCTTAAATTTGTCGAGAAAGATGTTTAGGAGTTGTACAAGGGTGGGCTGTGGAACTCAATCTTTGTATTGTAATAAAAGTGGGATTCACTCTGGCTTTCCACCAAAATTCATCATGAGAGGATGTTTAGAAGTTGTAAAGGGCGTGCTCTTGGAAGTCAATTTTTGTCTTGTAATAAAAGTGCGATTCATTTTGGCTTTCTTAATAGCTCAGTTATGCAGCATCTGTGGCTTTAGAATTCCCATCGTCCTCACATATACTCTGATAATTAATCGTATTGTAACTATTGCTCTGCTTGAACTAGAGGAGGAGGCTGCTACTAACTTGAAAATAATTAATGATAAATTAGAGGCACCAATGACTCAGATGTTGGTAACCTTTGTTAAGTTCTTTCGAATTTTTCAGGTCTTGCCAATTGATAAATGGACTTCCGAATTTTTTTTAACCGTAATTATATTTTTTCTTACATATAAGATCTGCTGAAACAACTAGTATAACTAGTATAATTTCAAAGGAACTATCTAAATCTTAAATTGTGTAGTTTAAGACAAACCTTCAATTAGAGGCATTTCACTGTTTGGTCATTTTAAACAATAGGCTTAAATTTGTCATGAAAAGATGTTTAGGAGTTGTTAAAGGGCAGGTTTTTGGAAGTCAATCTTGTTGGCCTAATAAAAGTTGGATTTAGTTTGACTCTCCTCTAAATTTCATTTTGAGAGAATTTTCAGGAGTTGTACAAGGGCAGGTGGGCTACTGGAAACCAATCTTGTTGCCTTAATAAAAGTGGGATTCCCTTTGGCTCTCCTCCAAGAGTCTATTGTTATAGTGCAAGGGAATTTTGGAAGGTTCTAGTTGAGTGCAGAATTGACTTGAAAGGAAAATTGACCTAGTTTTATTTAGCAATTTTTTGTAAAATATTAATTTATAACTAGTATTTAGAAAAATTATGTAAAAGATATCTATAGGTATTATTATTAAGATAATTAGAAATAAATAAAATCTTATTTTTTCTTTTTATAAACAAATTAAATCCAAATCAAATCTAATTTCTTCTTTATATGATTAGCAAACTTTTAATTTTTTCTACAAGAATTATGTGAATCCATTATTGAATATCTATGAAATAAATCTATGACATTAATTTTCAAAATCTAACAAATAAAATAAATTTTAAATTTAAACAAAATATTTTTTAAATGCTAATCTTTTCTATCTCCATCATCCATTCTCCACTCCCAACTTTTTTTTTTCTAAATCTAATCACATTTATAATTAATTTACAATAAAGCGTCAAATTAATAAAATCGACGCAAAAAGTAAAATTCCAAATGCAATGAATGCTCTCTAAACTTTTCTTTATTTGACAATACGGAGATACTATTCTTCCTTTATTTGGATTAAGAAATTACCCTTGCTTTAAGGGCGCACTACAAATATACATATCAAATGCCTGTTCACACCATGGATAGATGCCATCTTCCCATTCGTTATTACAAAAAGTATTGCAACATAATAAAAATTACGATTCGAAATGCATTGGGAAGCGGTGATCAAATCAGGATCCCTGGAGAAGAGCCTGAGCTTGCGTTTCGTACTGGAAGCTGCCATTGGCTTTGGAACTGTCTGCACACCACACAAAGATTCCTTGGAGCTTGCCAGAGTCCTTCAGTGTTTGGCAAGCGTCAAAGAAACCATTGGCAGGCGAAAGCCCTCCACTGCCACCGGTAGTGAAACTAGTCAACACTTTCCCACCACTGTAACGGGATTCCTGAGCGTTAAAATAGTCGATAAACTGGGACACGGTTGTGCTTGAATCGTAAGCATAGAATTGGAAATTCACATAATCGATAACATTGCTGTACTGGTTCCAGAGAGCAGTGTAATGGGTCTGCACTTCTTCATTGTCGAAGGGAGCGATGGAGGCAAAAGAGATGACGTTGTTCTGCTTCAATTGAGTTATGAGCTGCCCAATACAGGAAGCAAATGTATCGGCATCTGAATCGTCGAAATGCTCGTAGTCGATGTCAATCCCGTCGAGATGGTATTCCTGGATTATGTCGGTGAGAGAAGAAACGGCGTTGCTCACCCACGACGACACAGAAGTTGGCTTGAACTGGACAGGGGCGCCTTCCACGGTGTCCCCGCCTAAGCTGAGAGCAACCCTAACATTCTGGTTTTGGGATTTTATTGCCTGCACGGCGCTCGGGGTCAGATTTTCGCTATCCCAGAAAATGTTGAACTTCCCGTCTGTGGGATCGCTTGATGTGGTGTAGTCGATGGCAAAGGCAAGAATGAAGTCGACCTGTGTGTCCGAATTGATTGGCATGTCTGAAAATTGGACGCCATTATACAACGCACCTATGTATTCTCTGAAAACCCCAGCACCTGCACAGCAGTACTTAAATTCAATACATATAAAACTTCCTTCTATATAACTGAAAATCATTCATAACTCTAGTTAAAAACATTATTGCAAAGATTAGCTTTCCTCACCCATTGATCTGGATAAACCCAACAGTGAAAAAAGCATTAGCAGAAGGGCTGAGAAAAGCTTGGCCATCAGAACAACTTATTGTTTCAGAAAAAGTGGAAGGTGAAGTGGGTCAGTGCAATCACCAATGACCATGCAATTTACAATCTCAATGAGTTGGTCTGTTCTTACCATTCTTAAATATTGTTTAGTTGAATGGTTCAAACAATAAAATTTGAGTCAACTAATGAATTCGGTAGAGATAAGATATAAAATTGTTATTGAAATTGAATGGCTTCTCGTGCTCCACATCCTATTCTCACCCTCTGGATCCAAAACGTGTTGACCATGTTGCCTACAGTAGAACCGTGTTCGAGAGCAGAAACGTAAAGCAAAAGTGTCGTGAAATACTTTAAAAGCAAGTTCAAGAGAATGAACTGTCTAAAGTGGCGTAAATTTACTGTATTGTAGGCGACGGTGTACATGCAATCCAAGCTCTGTGGAATGAATCTGTACCTTTGAAGTTCGATTTGAATGAGTCTTCTCCGTGTTGTTCTAGAGCTTTTCTCGATAGCGTTATCGTCGATTGACCAAATAATTTAATCGATGGCGTGGTCAGTGATTTAATTGATCTAACAAATATTTGACTGAAAGCGCAATTATGATATTATCTAAAGCAAAGAAAAGTAACCAATCGGAAATCAAATTAAAAACTATAAACAAAGACCTCTGTTATTTTTCTGTGTTTGTGTGCCCCACCTCTTAAACTCAACTTGCCCTTTTTCTTTACGTTTGTTGGCGAATCTTCTTAATTTATGGCCCATTTACATGTAGGTGGCGTGCGCCAACGGTTTACGCGTACCCGTTGTACTGTTCGCTTTGCGTTTCAGGGAATTGGTGTTTCGAATGATTTGATGTTTCTTATGATCCCTATTTCCAAATTTTAAATTCCTATTCAAATGATTTTTGTAAGCCTCTGTCTTTTTTAATGTTTATTTTTTATTTTTTTTATTTTGATTATTAGTAATTTTTTTGTGGAAATATAGGATATTTATGCATCTGTTGGATGCAATTTTGGTTTTCAATCAACTAGGGTAGAGGACCTAATAGTTGTGCACCCTAACTTCGCATTTCTCAAAACCATTACAAAATTAAATTACTACTCAAATGATTTTTGTAAGTCTCATGCATGCACACAATATAAATATTTAGAAAATTATGAAAATTTTGATAAAATAATTATTAAACATTTATTCTAGAAAGCAAATAAGAAAGAAAAAAAAATCAGAAGTAAAGAAAATGCTTATTAAACATCCATAATTAAAATCCTTCGCAAGCATGATGGTCAAACCCTCTCATAACTATGGCGAACAACGCCCATGGTTTTAGAACTGCCTTTAAGTACCCCAAACACTGGTTCTTGCAGCCGATGATAATTCCTTGCGTCCACGAAGTAAGGCTTTGAAGATGAAAAAGAGGTTGCTAATATCATCTGACTGTATGTGTGCCTTCTCAATGTTTACTTCAATCGTTTTTACAGATTTATTTCGGCCTTTTTGATAGCTTTTATCGACTCATCTAAAAGTTGTCACTACAACACATTGGCCCGACGGAGTGTTTTGATAACCGCTTCATGTGTCGAGAACTGGTTGTGAAACCATTACAAAATTCCAACAAGATTTTAATTTGCTAACTGGGTTATTTATTACATTCTAGCAGGGATTGAAGCAAGTAAAGGATTACCTCTTCTAAGGGTATGGAGTGAAGCATTAAAGGATATGAACCTCTGAAACAAAAATCCATGATTTCATATTTTTCCTTTTCTCTTCATGACTATTGATTTTGCATCAATGGCTTCCGTGTTTTCATTGAAAGATTGAAATCCCTTGGTAGCTATGAGGGTATCGAGTCCGAGGATTGGAGGTAATCAAGAACTCCAGATGGAATAGGAAATATGAAATAGTTCCAAGTTCTAAATAACTTTCTAAAGATTTCATTAAAATGGTTCATAATTGAGTGAATTTTCAGAGGAAAAGGAGGTTGCCGATAACTCAAGAACCTTCAACTAGTTCTTGGTCACAATAAAAATGTCGACAAAGTCATTTTAAATTTCCTTTAAAAGTGTTCTTAGGGATTTTGGGGGATTTAGGAACTGTTGGAACTTGGTAGAAGATTAGGAATCGTCGAGGGTTCTCGGTAGGATTGGAAAAAGAGAAATTTTGAAGATTTTAACATAATTATATGTGGATTTTAAAATGTCAATAAAGAATATTGGTAGAAAAACTCTAGCAATGTGAGGTTTTATAAGATTTTTTGAATCGAATCTATTTCACTGCTTTTGGCAATCAACTTTTTAAACCAAAGAAATGGTACAAAGAAAAATATAAATATTTTAAAAATTCATTTAAACTCATGAACTTGCTTAGTAAAGCATCGGCAACAAAGCTATTGTAGAGGTGGACACCAACACGAGGTTTGAATTTTGGAAGCCCCTATACAAATAAAAACCATTTTCTACCATTTTTTATATGTGCAAGTTTAGACCCAACAGTGACTATTACAAAGAGTGTAGAGAAGATAGTTATAGGTTGCAACAAACTTCTAGCAAATGAAAAACTATAGAATAATTTACCCAACACCCTTGTCCTACTATTTTGAGCTAAACCTTTGGGATACAATATTTTAAAGCCTAAAGTGTTGGTCTCCATTTAAACTCATGAAGTTTAAATTCATGGTTATTGCCCATGGATTCATATTTTCTTACCAAAACTTTTCATATTGTGCATAATAACACAACAAAATTCCCTTCTAAATCATTTTTCTCCGACTCCTATGAAATTTTATTTTCATTATTTCTATAACTCACCTCATGAATTATTAAAGTGTTATTATCTCATCAACTAAGAGACATACTAACCTAGAAACTTATTACATTTGGAAATATGAAATGATTATCACCCCATTAAAAACATTTGGTACCATCTTTCATTTATTTTGATATTTATTATTTTTATAAATCTTAGTAAATTTGATAACCACTCCTAATATTTTGACTAATCTAATGGATGCTTCATGGTAAGACTCTTATAATTTTAGGATAATCGGGGAAATTCTGGTTAGTAAGTACTCAACACAAAGAGTTTGGATGCAAAAGTTTAAATTTTTATGAGTTTTAAAATGGGGCTAATAGCTAGCTATCTCTAACTGGGGACCAAGACTAGAAAGAATGTAGCAAGATCTTAGAAGTTTTGGTAGAAACGTAATGCCTTAAATTCATAGGGAGACAAAGTCACATGAACTAGTAGAACATGAATAGAAAAGAAAAACATGATGAAAGCCAAAATTATGACATGACAAAAATAATAGAAACTAAAATAAATAGATACAATATAAAATCTTACCTAACATCAACTTATCCAATGCTATACTGTACTCCATTAAAAGAAAAATGACAATATTCTAGTGTCATCAATTGTATACCCCGACAATTTAACAATAGGTTTGGACCCATTGTGGTAGTTATGCCTAATTTATGCTTGATTGTGATTAGTTTCAAAACCATTTCTATAAACTTGGTTCATTCCACTATTCATGACCCTTCAAATGCTCATTTTTTGGGATTATGGAGTTGGACACCCCTCTCTAGGCATTTTGTGCTCAACTTTTAAAGAATGAAAGTTGACTCTACAAATAGTGATAATTTACCCTTTGTTCTTAGCCTTCACCAAAAAATAAATTAGAAAAGGTATAATTTGAATATAAATACAATTGCCTCCCTTATTCAAATATTAACAAGAGAAAATAAGATTTGTATTGTTCAATCAAGTAATTAAAGTACAAATATACATTCAAGGAGCAATGAATTCGAGGATACAACTTTGTCATAGCAATCATGATCAACTACATTATGTTTTACCATGATGAAAGAAAATACTAATATGTTGGAAGACCTCACTCCATCACATAAGGTCTTTTATGAGATTCCATGCCAAGGGTTTCATACTTGAGGTAATATTTGTCAATTTAATTTTTCATTAATTGTTAACCTCTATCTTCCCTAGAAAACACTCTTTTTCATCATTATAGCTATTGTGGAGATGGACACTAACATGAGGTTTGAATTTTTCAAGCCCCTATACAAACAAAAACCATTTTCTACCATTTTTTATAAGTACAATTTTAGATCTAATAGTGACTATTACAAAGAGTGTAGAGAAGAAAGTTGTAGGTTGCAAAAAACTTCTAGCAAATGAAAAACTTTGGGATAATTTACCCAGAACCCTTGTCATACTATTTTGAGCTAAACCTTTGGGATACAATATTTTAAAGCCTCCTGACTACATTTCAAATCACCTTCTTTAGTTTTAGACATTTTCAAACTAGAAAACCCAATACTAATGTGTAACACTTTTCACTCCAGATTTTAGATCCTGGTTCTTCTCTGTATCTCTAGAACCTAGTTCATTATAGACACTTCATTATCTCAATTCTTTTACAAGAAAGGGATATAATCCAAGAGTTAAACTCACCTATCAAGATTATAGTTGAGCCTTTTTGTGTTCCAATATTACAAATAGACCATTGAGATCCTTAGATTACATTAATTTATGAGATCTTTGTCCCATATATTTCATTTTGTTGAACCCAATGTCTCAGCCATTTGCACATCTTCAGATTTAAGAAAATAGATTTGATTTACTTATATATATTCCTAATTTAGATGCATTCATTTTTAAATTTATTTCTTACATACATCTTTTGAATTACATAAATAGTTAATCACATTATTTCATATCAATTAATAAATTATTTAATTAATTACACAATCATTATTTCATATTATATTTGCATTAAAACTTGTGTGTTAAGCTAAAACATTTCCTTCATCTTCTAGCTTTCTTCCATTTCTTTCTAGGAGAAAGTGTGTGTTATTTAATCTCATACTTTTTATGAGTTTTGTAATTCATTGTTTGAATTCAAGGTTCTTATGATAAGAAGTTATATAATCATGGCTTCTCATGTTTTAACTAGTGTTAGTAGTGAGCTAGAACCAAATGTTGACTTTTTCCCATCAAGAAAATTAGGAGAGAAATAATCAGATAATCCAATAGACATATTCCCTTATATACAATTCCCCTCATGATTCCAATTATGAGGATGACCTTGTAATTCAAGTGTCTAATGAACAATTGAAGAAGCTAGATAAGAAATTGTAAGGATTTCAACAATTTTTAGCATAGATCACTTGGTTGGAGATGGAATCCCCCTGATTAATAGTGGGTGGATATTGATATAAAGTAAGTCACATGGTTTGGATATTCTATGTAGAAAACATCTCACATTGGATGAAAACACTATGACTATAGCTAGTTGTGTAGAAGTTCTTGGATATAGTGACCATCTATACCAAATGGAGATGAAAGTAATGATGCACATGATGGTACCTTCTATTCCAACATTCACTTCTTTCACCATGTCTACTAATACAAAAAAGGTATGTCATCCATATTAGTTTTGGGGCTAATCCGATTAATTTATATACCTATTTTCTAAGATCCTCTACTCTCCATTTTGCTTCTCAAAATTCCTAACAATCTTCTCCACCTCTCATTTACCATAATGTTCCACCTGCCCACCATAATGTATTACCACCTATAATTAATTCTAATCCACCTTCACATTCCAACTTGTCACAAATCAATTTACCTCATAATTTCATTAATAACCGATTGTTTCATAGTGAGATGCCACATTTTGACAAATACAATAGGAAATGAGATACTAGAAAGTTCATGTTTTAGTGTTTACTACTTTATGGAGAAATTTTATTCTTGAGGATTCTCTTTGTGCAAACCTCTTTACTAGGTCATTGAAAGAAATGGCTCTCAGTTAGTTTTGATCTCTACCTAGAAATTAATTTCACTCTTTTTGAAAATTCGTAAAACAATTTTTTAAAATTTTAAAAATAATATTGGAGCACAAATAACATTAACTTATTTGATGCATTGTAAACAACATGTGAAAGAGAAAGTGACTAATTTATAAAAATATATTACTTTGCATTTCCAAATTTCTTATTTTCATCTCGATGCTAATGCACAAAGAATTCTTATTAGATATTTATAATTGCCATTTTTTAATCTATAAATTGCAGCAAAAGTTCTGGAATAAGTTTATTAATAACAAAATTGAGTATTACATCGTAATTTTAATGTATCCAACTAATGTCAAAAAAATAGTAGCCATACTACCACATTAGAAATCTTGTGACACAATTGTATAGAGTTTAAGATCACAACCCCAAAACCAAGCACCCTACAACCCATTGAATAGATCATTTTCATGCCCAACCATTACCAAAGACCCTTTGAAAAACTATAATTTGAGAAAAATTATCAAGGGTTGGGATGGAAAGCGGGTGAAACAACACCTTCCTTTGATGAAAATCATATAAACTATAAATCCTAGAGGCCAGGAAAATAATTTAAAAAGCATTAGCTTTCTTTCTAGTAAAATTTGGTTGAGGGGACCACCCTTGCAAACTTCTCTACCCACAAAATATTGTCTTCTTGATCAATATCGATCACATGGTGAAGAAATTCTCTACTAATTGTAGCTTTTTGGCATCGACAATCCAACCCTTGTGCATCCATATTGAGCAAAAATGGTTGTTTGACCACCACCATCCCAGGTTGGAACAAATTTGGGATGTCTCGAATCCAATGGATGCCAATTTTAGGTTCAACCAAGACCTCCATATATATTTCATTCAAAGAAAACTCACTCTTAAAAACCTCTTATTGCAAGAACAGATTTTGCATCTTCATTTCACCTAGATCCAGAAGGGAAGAAAACAAGCAAAATGATAAAGGGAAGAAACCTATAGCACATCCTAATCAAAACTTATAAATTTTCACTAATCATTTACTTTCCCATTTCACAAACATTATAGAGACAAATTTTAATTACATAGACACTAATTTCAAAACTAACCAAGTGTAACATTTAGTTAATGTGTATAACCTCTCCCTTAAAAAGAGAAGCCTAACATGAAGCTTTAACCTAACATTACCTTAACCCAAAGTGTTAACTCAATTCATTACTTGATGGATCACTATACATTATGACTAAAATTAATGAAAAACTCATCTATGAGGTGCTCATTGGACCAATATGCATTGTAAATAATACAAGAGTTTCTCTAGCGATATGAATTCTATCATGACACTAATGATAAATCTAAAGTGTTGGTTAAGGTGCATGATGGTTTCACTTATTCTACTATTGGTTTCATAACCTCTCATGTTTAGGTTGAACCTACAAGATTAGATGTAGCATTTACCATAACTCCTACCTTAGACCAATTTGTGTAAAGTTGGGTCACCCTCAACTCACATTAATGAAAGCAGTCCCTTCTATAGTCAATTATTTAAATTATTTTTTTTAAGATCAAGTGAATACACTATTTAATAGTAGGTTCCAAACCTTCCTTAGATTTGGAAACTTTACTATTGACTAATTTTGGCTACAAACTCATCAATCCATTTCATCTCAAGAAGATTATTTATTCCTTTCCTACAAAGCAATTAAAGTAATGAGAATAGCTAATTTATCCTTAGACACTTCCTCAAGTCCCACTTTGACTACTATCTCTAAGAATCTTATGATGTCTATGGATATAAAAGTAACTCTTCTTGTCTCATACCTAGAGAGTGAACCACATATTTGACAAGGAATCCTTCCCCTTCTTAGAGTGTCTAATGTGTATTGTCCATACTATAAAGTAAAATGAAGTAGATTCCCAACACCATCTATGCATCCTCTTATTTATCAAACCATATAGGTTCCTTCCATTCTTAAAGAAAAGGAAGAAAAAGAATGGATGTATGTATATAGTGAATATATGTTATAAATATCCAAAACTCATAGAGAAACATATAATATGATTCATACAATACAAACATATGAATTCTATATGATCATATAGATTTCATATAGTCATATAAAATTTGGTATCATTGAAAAACTCAAAATATTTTCTCCACCCTTTGAAATGTAATTGTTATTCTCATTTAACACTAAAAAGATTTAATTTTATTTTTAAAACACACCTCATTAGCATAATAAATTGTAAGACAAGGGGGTGACCCATGTAGTATAGTGGTTAAAATACTTTCTTAGTGATACTCCCACCAACGTTCAAATCCTCACTAGGTTGCTATGCTCATAGGCTTGGTACTTCTGTTGGGTTGGTGTGCTCGTGGATTTGAACATCAATAGTGTTCGGTACCTTAAAAAGAGCCCATTACCAATTAAAAAAATTAAAAAAATTATGAGACATGAACTATTGGACAATCCTAATTTGAAAGATTAGATGAAGGGCTAGTGATTCCACGTTGGATTGACTAAAATATATGTAGAAAAATTGAAAAAAAGGTTGAAAAATAACAAAAAAAAAAAAAAATGATCATTGTATATAAAAAAATCACATAGACACTAATTTTAAAATTAACCAAGTATAACATTTAGTTAATGTGATAGAACCTTTTCGTAAACAAGAGAATCCTAATACGAAGCTTTAGCCTAACATTACCTTCACCCAAAGTGTTAACTCAATTCATCACTTGATGGACCACTATACATTATCACTAGAATTACTGAAAAATCCATATGTGAGGTGCTCACTGGATAGATATGCATGGTAAATGTGGTTAGAGAAGAGTTCCTTTAGCCATATGAATTGTATCATGACACTAATGATAAATCTAAAGTTTTGGTTAAGGTACATGATGGTTTCACTTGTTCTACTATTGGTTTCATAACCTCTCATGTTTAGGTTGAACCTAAAAGCTTAGATGCCACATTTTACATAATTCCTACCTCAGACCAATTTGTGTAAAGTTGGGTCACCCACAACTCACAATAGTGAAAGTAGTCCCTTCTATAGTCTATAATTATTTAAAAATTTAGTTTGAAGTGCAAGTGAATACACTATTTAATAGTAGGTTCCAACCCTTGTTTAGATGTGGAAACTTTACTATTGACTACTTTTGGCTACAACCTCATCAATCCATTTGATCTCGTGAAGATTATTTATTCCTTAAATAGTTCCTCGAGTCCCACTTTAACTTTTACCTCTAAGGAACCTATGATGTCTATGGATATGAAAGTAACTCTTCTTGTCTCATAACTAGAGAGTGAACCACATTATTGACAAGGAATCCTTCCCCTTCCTAGAGTGTCTAGTGTGTATTGTCAATCCTATTAAGGACAACAATCTATATTCCCAACACCATCTATAAATCCTCTTATTTATTAAACCATAGAGGTTCCTTCCACTCTTAGAGAAAAGGAAGAAAAAGAATGGTTGTATGTATACAGTGAATATATGTTATAAATATGTAAAACACATAGACAAACATATATTATGATTCATAAAATATAAACATACAAATTCTATATGATCATATATATTTCATATAATCATACAAAATTTGTTATCATTGAGATGATCAAAATCTCTGCCCCACCCTTCAAAATGTAATTGTGATTCTCATTAACATTAAAAAGATCTAATTTTATTTTCAAAACCACATAGTTAGGATAATAAATTGTGAGAGGAGAACTACTAGACAGTCCTAATCTAAAATATTAGATGAAGGGCTAGTGAGTCCATGTTGGATTCACTAATATATATAGCAAAATTGAAAAAAAACTTAAAAAATAACAAATATTAAATAAATAGCAAAAAAATAACAAATATATCAAAAAATATTCTCTCTATCTCTCTATATTGATTATTTTGGGAAAAATCTCATATTGTTCCACTGGGCTCATTGCTTAGTCTTAACTCTGATTCCCAATAGTTTTTTTTTTATTTGTTTAAGATTTTTTGTGTTGTACCTAAGTTGCATTGGTGTAATTTTGTTTCCCCTCATTATTTTTTATAATGTAATTTGTTCAATCTAATAATAGGTTGAGGTCCTTCCCCACTAACATTGATAAAAAAAAATTCAATATAGAGAGATTAAATTTTCTAGAAAATCTCAAATAGAGCTTATTGTAGTGACTTTCTCATTGATGAATGCATGATTAGAGCCAAACAACATAATACTTTATTTAAAAATAATCAATTTTGAGAGAGTGAACAAGTTCTTAAATATTTGAATGTTAAAAATGATGATAGGAAAGGGGTATTTATAGAATTTAAAAAGAAAAACCAAATGAATTGACAAGGATAAGATAAGATACTTTGAGTTACTCAGACTAATTGTGGAGTCAACTCAAAAATATGAATTTGTCATTTTCAACTCCTAAGAGGATAATTATTAAATATGTAATTTATTAAATAAATAAAATAGAAAAAAATTAATTCAAATACGAAGTTAACAGGTGAGAGACAAAGTCTCCATTTCAAAGATAGAGATAATTGGTGAGATAAAAAAAAATTCTAATTTGAAGATGAAGTTAACTAGTGAGGTGCAAAATATAAATTTTATCTATTTATTGAAAATGGATAATTAATGCACATAGATTAAATAATAATATATTTCTTAACTAAAGGATAATTAGAGTGTCACAATATTGATATGATAAAAGATAAATACCAATAAATTATTAATTAAGGGTAAATATGATAAATATATCATAATAGTATGGTATAATAATTAACTAATGATAAATAAGAATATCGTTATAAGAATATAAAGCTACATTTAAATATTGATGTTAGAGCATTTGAGCAAGTGAACAATCTACATTGTTAAAATATTTGGGTTTAGGTTTTTATTTATTAATATCAAGGTTAATGTACATTTGTGGTTGAGTGGATTGCCATTGTTGTCATTTCTTTGACAAAATTTCATGTTTGATTTAGTTTAAATTTTTATCAGCTATCTCTAGAGGCATAAATAAAAATAAATTCTCACATCTATCATCATGGAGGATGGAAGGTGAAAGATGTAGTAGTGAAAGAAAAAATGAGTGCATTAGAAAATCAATAAAATCTGTGAAACCAACCATTTAAATACATAGAAATAAGAAATGTGAACTAAAAGAAATACATTTGTGTATTATTTTGGTGTTGTGTTAAAAGAAAAACTCATATTATATACTTCAAATGTGTTAGCATAGAAAAAAGAATGCTCAAAAGGAAGAAAAAAATGCTTCTCATGCAAAAATCCATCTCAAAGTGAGAAGATATATTGCATGATGGAAATTCTCTAGCCTCGAATTCCTCCAACCTACAAATTTTGAATGCTCAAAGTACAAACTTGTGAGGTTTCATCCCTAGTCTTGGAGAAAATCTAGTAGACAAGTAATTCTCCTTAGAAACAACTTATTTCACCTTTAGTACTTGTCTATATAATGTGTTGTAATCATCCTTTCTATGTGGAGCTACATAAATTTTTGGGTTTTTTTCACCCTCAAAGAATTTCTCCTTAGTCTTCTCCTTATAGCCTTCTTCTCAAACATCTATAAGAAAATTTATCATCTCTAGCAACAAAATGGATTTTGAAAAAAGTTGGTTGGTTGCAAGTAAATTGTCATAGATTGTGGTCAAATTTATTACAAATTCTTTATATAGTTAAGGTGAATTTTTAGGATGGTTTCATACAAATTGCCTTCTATTCTCATTTCACATATTCAAGCCATAATTTATAAAATGGGCATCATCATTTTAATGTCTCAAGGTCAATCAAAATTGGATCTTCATACAATAGGATATGAATAAAGGGAAATATTTATAATTATTTTCTCTCTTAGTAGTGTAAAGCTTCTAGCATAATTAAAAATTTTGGAGTTAAAAACTCTTACCTATAACTCTTTTTTCTTATTCATCATAAGTCCACTTTCAAACTTGGCTTGAAAAGAATAAATATTTGAAGAGTTGATAGAACAAATAATATTATAGATTTGTTTAAATATGTATGATTGATTGAAAAACATAACAAATTTGGTCAAACTTATTGATACATAGATCAACACCTATTTTTCTATGAATAAATGGTAGTGTTTCTTTCTCCATAATTATAATCCCTTAGCACTTATCACATCATTGAATAGGCTTTAAAGAAAATTATAATCTTGATAACATCTTATTATATTCATTTCTAATGTTAGTTTCAATCTCATACTTTTAAAAAATCTTTTTCATAAAGTCATTTCTTATCTTGTAATATTTAAGAAGATATATTTAAGAACAATCTCAATAATTAGGATGATTGTTCATCAATTCTATTAATGTAGAATATATAATAATATTATTATTTAGTTTTAATTTTAACTATGTTAATTTTAATTAAATTAATTTATTATTTAAAAAAAATAAATTAATATTCATACAATTTTTATGTGTATTGGTTATGACTAAGAAAGTATATGATAATTATATAGTCTTCTATTAATCTTATAATAGGCTTCATTATGCTTGACAATACAATTCTTTCTCAATAATAGGTATACACTAGAATCATTGATCACATAATAGGTGACATTAATTAAACCAAGATACAATTCAGTCTAAGATTAGGCCATATGGCCACAATACATGTAATGGAAAGAAGTGAACATATTTAAAATAGAATTGTATTGATCTTTCTTCTAGGTCTCTTATTTGACTATATTGATTAGACAACAAACCAAATAAAAAACATATACATATATTATCTCCTTAACTATCTTATTTCTCAATTATTTTCTAAGTCCAATTTTATTTAACATTAATTAACATTTAATATTTAAAATCAAATTCAAATCATTCTATTTGCTCTTTAATATTTCCGTTGTTCCAAGCGCACCACATAAATATTAAATCAATGTTTTACATAATGGAGAGACTATTCTGCCATTATTTAGATTAAGAACTTATCCTTGCTTTAGGGGCGCACTATATAGATTCAAGTGCTTGTTTACACCATGGATTGATGCTATTTCCCCATTCGTTATTTTAAAAGTACTTAAATGCAATCAGATCAGGATCCCTGGAGGAGAGCCTGAGCTTGTTTTTCATACTTGAAGCCATTGGACTTGGAACTGTCTGCACACCACACAAAGATACCGTGGAGCTTGCCAGAATTCTTCAGCGTTTTGCAGGCATCAAAGAAGCCATTGACAGGGGAAAGCCCTCCGTTACCCTCTGTTATGAAACTAGTCAACACTTTCCCGCCGTTGTAACGGGATTCCTGAGCGTTGAAATATTTGATAAACTGCGAGACAGATGTACTCGAATCATAAGCATAAAATTGGAAATTCACATAGTCGATCACTTTGCCGTACTTGTTCCAGAGAGCGCTGTAATGGGACTGCACTTTTTCATCATCGAAGGGAGCGATGGAAGCGAAAGAGATGACTTTGTTCTGCTTTAATTGTGTTATGAGCTGCCCAATACAGGAAGCAAATGTATTGGGATCTGAAAAGTCGAAATGCTCATAGTCGATGTCGATGCCATCAAGATGGTATTGCTTGATTATGGCAGTGAGAGAAGAAACGGCGTTGCTCACCCATGATGACACGGAAGATGGCCTGAACTGGGCGTAGCCATTTCCCACGCTGTCCCCGCCTAAGCTGAGAGCAACTCTAACGTTCTTGTGTTGGGATTTAATGGCCTGCACGGCACTCGGGCTCAGGTTGTCGCTATCCCAAAAAATGTTGAACTTCCCATTTGTGGGAGAGCTTCCCGATGGGGTGTAATCGATGGCGAAGGCCAGAATGAAATCAACCTGCGTGCCGGGATTGATTGGCATGTTTGTAAATTTAACACCGTTGTATAATGCGCCTATGTATTCCCTGAATACCTCAGCACCTGCACAATAGTACACAAATTCAGTATATGTAAAAGTTCCTTGAACGCAACTAACCATTCATACCTCTAACTAAAAACTTTCTTATTTCATTGCAGAACATTAGCCTTCCTCACCAATTGATCCGGATAAACCGAGGATCGAAACCAACATCAGCAGAAGGGCTGTAGAAAGCTTGGCCATCAGAACAACTTATCTCTTCAACTCAATTGTTTGGGGATAATGCAGTCACTAATG
The DNA here is from genome assembly GCF_030272615.1 of Cryptomeria japonica. Taxonomy (NCBI): domain Eukaryota; kingdom Viridiplantae; phylum Streptophyta; class Pinopsida; order Cupressales; family Cupressaceae; genus Cryptomeria; species Cryptomeria japonica. Next base: position 242,982,349 of record NC_081405.1, on the reverse strand, counting down.
CCCGTGTAATTTATATAAAATTTGTTTGAGTCGGTCTTCTACTATTACTCGTGAGTGCTCACCATGTCAATCCACATCCAGTGTTGACTATGCAGAAGCGTGTTCGAAAGGCAAAGGTATAGCGAAAATCTCGTAAAATGCATCGAAAGCACTTTAAAAAGAGTTGCCTAAAGTGCTGTGTGTTTATTGTCAAAAGATGTAAGTAACCGTGTACGTGCACTCCAAGCTCCGTGGAATGAATCTGCACCTCACAAGATTGGAAAATTGGACCACTCTCTTTTAGGTCATAACCTCAAATCTTATTGAAGTGCAGAAGTTTAGTGAAAAATTGACTTGAATGGTTCTTCACGTTCTTCTAGAGATTTGATCGAGTGTTATCCTGGGTTGACCAATTAATATTGTTTCCGTTTCCACTGATGGCTTGGTCATTGTTTTGCAAAAATAATTCGTCCACGGCTCTATTGCAGCAATGTATTGCGATTTCCTTATCTACTTTTTGAGATATTATCCAAACCAGAAAAAGCAACAAATCGGAAGTCAAATAAATGACTATAGGATAGAAACTACTCTTATTTTATCGGTTTATGGTCCATTTGCATTTACTTGCGACAACGACATGCACCCGTAGTTTATCTTTATACTGGTGAATGCACTGTCAATATTTGTTTTATCTCAGTTTAGGTTAGTGGTTTAATGATTTTCTCGCAGTACATGATTTCGGACTATTTCACGTTTCTTTTGATTCCACTTTCTCATTAAATCTTGGATACAAAACTGAAATTACTATCGAGCTAAACAATAGTAATCATCAGTTACTGGTTAATGATTTCCATTTAATGATCTAGGTTTAATTTGAGTATCGAAATGGACCAGGTCAACTATGTGGGGTAGATTTGACCATCATCCTTCAAAATTTAAACTGGGTAGAAGCCAGCTACCTTTAAAATAATTATGCTAAGAGTCGTCTAGAGTGCCATACAATTGTTGCTAAACTTTTTGAATTTTGAGGGAATCCAACATTAATTTTCCTGTTAACAGTTGAGTTGGCAAACAACAACTCTTTGGTGGTCTGCGCCAAAAGTCTCCATTTATTTGTATGCGAACAGTTTCATTAGTTCTCCAAAAACTTCTCCATTTGTTTGTAACGGCTGCAAGCGATGCGTATTAACGATTGACATTTGTAACGGACGCAAGAAATGTCCACAAACTCCTAGACAAGTTCGGCCTCTTCCTTCGTGACCACGCATTTCATATTCAAATGCCCATGTTTCTCTCTTCTCCTCATCACATAATCTCTTGAATTTTATACGAATTACTCTTTCAAAGCGCTTGTTGGCTCTGCTTTTCCGACTGCGATTCATGGACCTGGTAAATGCTATGAAAATTGACTTATGGGGGTCTTTCCGAATTGTGTAGGAGACTGTGCATTGTTAGAGCATCTAATTCTGTCCCACAATGCCTTTGTAGGTCTAATACCAGAATTACTGGCCCAATCTTAAAAATCTATAACAAATGTATCTTTCTGCCAATTTTTTATCAGGTTCAATACCATTGTTTGTCGCATGGACAATAGCTTCTTGTCTCACTATGGATCGTTGGACTATGGCTTTCCATCGCGATTGTCTCGCGGGGCCAAAATATTGCTTCTACGGACTGCAAGTGGAATCAGCTTAAAGGGCAGCATGGTGATGGGAATTACACTACTATTACTCATGCCATCAACGATACTCCCAACAAAAAGTGAAGAGAGATTTGTGATTAATTTTACCGGAGGAGTGTATGAAGAATATGTACAGATTCCCAAAAACAAACACAATGTTATACCAATCAGAGATGGAATGGATGTCACTATGATTACCGAGAATAGAAGTGTTGTGGATGGATGGACTACATTTAATTCAGCAACACTTTATAAGTTACTAAGCGGTTTCTCTCTCTTTACTTTAATAACAACAACACATTACCTAGTTTGTAAATAATACAACTATGTTTGGATACGTTTGTGTTGAAAATGTAGTTTTTAATTTGTCATCCTACACTTGAAGAATTGGAAATATATGCAGCCACAACTAGGAAAGGTTGTATTGCACAAGACCTGGGGCAGTAAAGCACCCAAGTCGTTGTTGTGCGAGTGGGAGTAAATCTGCCAGCTTTCTACCAGTGCATTTTGAGGGTTGATAAGGTAGTTTTCATCAAAGCTCTTAATTTGCAAAATAAAGAAGCTCATAAAGGCTTTAACGTAAAGTGCAAATTGTTCGGGAGATTTCGACACCATGACCTCATCAATTTCATGTGTGTATTTTTTTACCTTGGTTTGAATATTATTCTTATTATTATTATTTATGTGGTAAACACTAGGTAATAAATGGATTGAATTAATATAGTCAAATAAATAATAATAAACATATAGGAAGATTTCACGAAAATAAAACAAGAAAGATGTATGGAGCATGTTGTCAAGGAGGAAATTTAACATCTTGGAAAAGAGAAAATAGGCCCACTTCACTTCTCTAAATTGGCGTTGTAGTGAGCCAGGAGATACAAACTAGTAACGACCCAAACCTATAAGAGGAATTTATTGGATAGAAGGTCTATCAAACTACTTACCTCGAAAGGATAGGCCACAGAGACTCTCTAGTATCCACTGCACAATCTCTACCCAAGGAAGTGTGCATGGGTATAGGGCAATAGGATGGCACACTGTCCCATATGGATAGAACACAAAGATGTACATAGAAAGTACATAATGACTAGATTACAAAATCTAAGATGTTCTAAATTATACAAATGTAGGAAAATAACAATGTTAACAAGAGATAAAAGAAAGAAAAGGCTTACACAATCCCATGCTTGAAGCTTCTAGTACAACAACTCTTCCTGTAACAAAACCTACACACAAACAAGAGAAAAAAATGTTGGAGCTGCATTTGGAGGTCTGTCATAGTTAGACCCCGCTTTGGTGTTTCCCCCTCCACAAATAGCTAGATAGGTAAATAGATGAAAACAATTGTAGAAGGGAAATGAAGACAACAATAAATATGGTAAATGGATATACAAGGAAAAAAAGAAACTCTCCATCCACACTTGAAGTGAAGGGATTTCCAAATGAAGAAGAAAAAGAATGAGATCATCTCCACAACACCAAGATAGTAATCATCTAAAGCACAAATATCATAATGAGAGAGAGAGAGAAAAAAAATCATGAAATGGAGTGAAGAGTGCTGAAAATTGTAAGTCAAATGTTCTGGAGAGTAAGAGAAGTTAATTGTAATGCTCCAAAGCTTGATCCTAGATGTTACATAGTGAAGTGAAGCTCTAAGAGCCAATTATGCAGGCTAGAATTGAAATTTATGTTGCTGCGCACATGAAAAGGCCCTACGAGCTTTGCCAATTGCAAGTGTAACACTTGAATGAACACCTTTAATCTATAAATTTGGGAGATGCTAGTGCAACGTGTAGATGTCTTTGTGACACATCAGTGTCCATATGTCAAATAGTGAATGAAATTGGGAAGAGGCCAAAAGCAAGGCTAACAAGGTAGGCTAGGGAGAGAAAAAGACAAATGAGATGAAGGAGTTCCCCAATCAGCATAAAGCCATCCAGGGTGTAATTTTTGACACTACATTTTCCCCCACTTTAGTGAGCATATATCTGTCAAAACATGTGAAGCTAGAGTAGAGATAAAGGTTAGAGTGATTTTACTGAGACACACATGGAAGCAGAATCCTTTAATTGAATTTGTCCCCAGGGAAATGTTCTTATCCTTTGTAAGATCTTGCTAGGCTATTCCATCTTAAATATGTCACAGACAAACAGGTTAGATGAAAAAGCAAAAAAAATGGATACGATTAGGAACTGAGATATTAAGATAGTGATTAAAAGATATGCACCAATATGGGTAGCAAGTTGTGCTATGCTAGACAACCATACGACAGGGTAAATTACATCTATCGATGATTGATTAGATAGTGGTTTGGTCTCCACAAAGGCAAAAGATAAAAAGGTCAATTGGTTAGGCCACCACAAAGGAAAAAGATAAAATGATCAAGTGGTTTGGACCCCACAAAGGTAAAAGATGATAAATAAAATGGATTGGCCTTCATAAAGACTAAAGATAAAAAGATCAAGTGGTTTGGTCATTACAAAGGAAAAAGATAAAAAGATAATTAGATAGACATGATGCAAAGATAATCATGATGCAAATACAGAAATGTAGGAAAATGCAGAGAAGAAATCCCCCCTTAGAATGCTATGCATGGAATGCATCTCATTCTAAGGAGAAGAGATGTTGTATCCTGTCAACACAATGAGATGTTTTTTGAGAATGCCACCTTGCAATAGATGACACATAAAACCCATAACATGAATAAAAACACAAAGTCATATGAGGATCAATTGATTTAACATAAGAACCCATAGCAATAAGATGAAACAATGTATATAGCTGCATATGACTATTTATCATGTTGTCGAACTTGACAGATCATATGAAGAAGGTACATGAAGACAAAGAGAAAAGAAAAAATGTGTTAACATAAAAGAGATCCTAAATCTTCCAAATTATTTTGTTCATTCCAATATCAAAAAGTAAACTGCAACAAAAAAAAGAAGAGTGATTAATAAATAGAAGAAGGTTTATAATAAAAAATCCCATATTTTTAAGGACCTATGGAGTAACTTGGGTTCTCTAGGAGGAAACAAGTATAAAAGGAAATCATGGGGAACACAAACAGACACACCCTATCTTAAAAGATAAAGAAAATGAGGTACTGCCCTACAAGTTTGCCACCAATAGGTCATCATCCTCCCAATCATTATGATACATGGAGGGAGGGAAAGCCTCAAGAAGGACAATTTCAAGGGAAACACAATGTGTTGTGCCAACAACAAGAGCTAAGGGTGAGTTAGCTTCCGCATAGTCATCCAACAACTCTTGGGAGGTGAGGGCCAATAATCGTGTAAAGATTGTAGAGACCACTAAAATATCCTCTAAAGAGCCAAACAAACACCACTTCATTGAGGGAGTGGGTGGCTGAGCCTAAGGTAAAAAAATAGGAGTTGCACCACTAGCCTCTATGCAAGAGGTAGTCACAAACTCTAGAGAACATAGAGCCTTCTCAATAATGAAAACTAAAGAAGGAAAAGAAACAATCATTGAATCAGAAAATGGAACAAATAAATAAATTAGCAGAGCCAATTTTTAATGATAAAACTTTAAAATATGACCCTACTAGAACTTGCGTTTAGGCTACACTAGAGACACATGCCTTTGGTCAACCATAGCATGTTGAAGGACCCTGAGAAAGATTTTATAAAGATGCAGCTACAAAGCTAGAGGATCAAACAATGATACACTAGAAACCTCTTGTGTATGTAGCATATCAAGAGGAAAAGAGAGATAAAACACATTAAGCAAGGAGGTGATGAGATGAGGCTCCAAAGAGGGAGCAATCAAAACCTATAATCCCTTAGGTTGAGGCTTACCAATAATCCTTAAAGTATATTGGAGTAGGACAATAGACAAGGCAAGAATTACATAAATGGGAATAGCAAGAGTAGGAACATAAGTAGGCTCAAAAATAATAGAGGTAGGAGTGAACACTGATAACTCACTCACAGCCTTCAAAGTGACCTCATGATCCCTGGCCATTGTCCATTGATGACACTTATTCTTATGTGCAAGTTTTTTGTAGCATAAGTGGGGACCAAGGATAAAGGTATTAGAAGGAAAAATGGTATCATGCTCCATAGGAGAGTCCTGTAAGGTTGTTGTTGATGAAGGACAAGACCCAGTAGATGATGTAAGAGGTTAAATTGAAATAGGTACTATAGACATAGCCATTGATGCCCTTCCTCTTTTCACTCTAGGAGAAATCATAGAAATGGGAGGTACCCTTAGAGGTTGTAATTGTAGGAGCCAAAGGTAATGAATAAGAATAAGGTGAGCACCTATCCTTACTATAGCAGGGAGGATGAGAGATTCTAGGTAGGATCGAGAGCTCAAAGGGTGGCTAGGTTGTAGACTTTGACAATATGGGGGCATTTCTTTTGTCTACATCAAAAGAAATAATGGGAATGAAAGACATCATTGAGGAGTACATAATCCTAGGCAAGTGAGAATGGATACCCTAAGGAGCAGGTCTATCCTCTAGCCTTTATGAAGAAAGGACATAATACATGGCCCGCTATAGTATAGGAGGCGACAAGGAAGGAAGAGGAGAGACCAATGTAGGAGGCAAGAAATGCCTAAGTTGAATTGATTTAGGAGCCAACTCCCCCATCTTATGCTGATAATAATATCTATACATCAAATCATCATGGAGAAGCCTAAGCTCAACTAGAGAAAGCCAAAAATGATCTAATAGAAATCCCCATGGGCTAGCAGTGGTAGATATCTAGTATCCTAGACAAAATGCACTAAACCCTCATGAGGAAATTTTAAACACTTATGAATCATTAAAGGACCACATCCATGGTAATAAACTAGGGAATACCTAGTTTAACTTTGAAAAGGTCTGATTTAGGAATAATAACAAGCGTGCTCAATACAACTGTAGGTCCCATAAGGACCATCAAGGTGATATTTCTCACAATACTAAGAGACAATTGTTGACCATTTTTGTGTCAACCTTAGCCATACAAACAACCAATTTGAGAAAATTCCTCAGGTCTAAAACCCTAAACCCTAAGGATTTTGCCTTAAAACCTTTCTCATCCTTATGCTTTTCAGTCATTGACCAATCAAGGTGGTCATTTCACTTAAGTTCTACTGGCTGGAGGGATCCCTTTTCATCTCGGGGCCACTCCCTTTCACTAGCTACCAATTGGAGTTTTATATTGGTTTCGTTGTTTCGTAGTGGTTGGGCCTTACCTTTTGGTACCCACTGCGATATGGCAATAACCACTTCGGTTTTCATCATTTCATTATAGTTGGACTTGAGGGTGGGGTCTCCTATGCAAAAGAATAGTTTTTACTTTTTTTGCAGTGGTTAAGGCTATTGGTAGGGTCTACCTTGCAAAACAATGATGAAGAAGAAGAGGAAAGGTGATTTTCATGGTTTCGTGGAAGTGAAGGTTAATCACCCAGTGAAGGTTGCGAAACAACGATGGTTAATGGTATAAATAGAAAATATCAGGGGGTCATAAAAGTTATGGCTTACCATTACATGAACCCTATGATATAGTGTTAAACATTGATTGAGTAGTGTGTTTCACTGTTTTGCACCAGTCAGAAGCAAAGAGTTATCTCTGGCTACAAAACAATGATAAGGCTAATGGGGTGAGTTGGTTTAACTATTAATCTTGACTATCCAATTTCACTAAAGGTGAGATCGAGCAACTCAAATTCAAACTGGAGGTGGATGTTAAAATTCAAACAACTGTGCATAGTGGTTGTCGATTTAAAGGGTCAAAAATTAATTTCTGATCGTGTTAGCTAACCAAAGAAAAAGAGATCTACTCCAAACACTCCTAGAGGCCCAAGGAACATATACCTTTACTCTGTGGTTCTCTTTTAGACACTTCCTTTCAGCCACCCATTCTCATTTATTACAGATAAAAGACTTGTGGATTTGATAGAGTATAATAAAATACCATCCCAATGTTGCAGCTTCCTCAATTTCAAGGATTGTTGCTCCTTCTCAGTCCAAGTGAATATCTTTAGGAACATAACCATTAGATCAACCCTTTTTGATCACATCCTCTCTAATGGTAACCTAAGTTTAGCTGGTTAGGGCTAAACCCAGTGTTCTATTTGAGTTATGCCTGATCTATAAAGGAAATTTTGTAACCTGCATTGAAGGATCTTCTCAGTTTTTTCTCTTAAATGATTATATGATTTTGTAACTATAAATTTACATTGTCTTTGCATCAATCAAGTTAGTCTTGTTTTACCTCTTTCCAAGTTCATTTACCTTGTTCAAAATTGTCTAGCCTTTGTTATAAATTTATTTTCTTATTAATTTTGTTTGATTTATATGTTGTGTCAACTATGCTTATAAGAGATATTTGTGGATGTTTTAGATCCTCTCAATTCTTCATTAAGCTCTGATCTTATATATGTCTTAAGAGATGATTAAGGATAGGAATATGTGTAAGCTCTGGGTTTCTTCATTGATTTTTTGTGCAATCATAGGTAGGGAAAAATACTGTTTCAATCTAGGTGCATCACCTCACATTTTTCTTTTAGCATTCCTTCCTCCCTTTTCTCCTATGAATCATTAGAATAGGTTTTACAAGTGTTGGGTTAATCCAACACTGCATCCTGATTGATAAGAAAGTTAGCCTTCTCTAGAGATTCAACCTCACATTGTGCAAGGTCCCACACTTGGATGTTGTTTCTATATTTCACAAGGTTATTGAACATAAGTGTTCAACAAGGGTGCAAAATTTTATGACAACAGTTTCTTGCACGCCCAGTGGGACCTAATTTCAAATTTTGCTAAGGATTAAGTGTTGTTACCAGCATTCTAGCTTTTGGAGGTAGCTAGCATTCAATAACTTCTTGACTCTAATGATAGATATAGTCTCTTCTTCATGACCTATTGCCGATTTCATGGCAAGAAATATAAAAAGAGCATCTTTTAGAGGTATTTTTCAGTATAGTTGGCTTTCAAATTCTAACTTTAGAAGGAGTATAATTTCATTGTCACTAGCTAGGAGTATTGAAGCAGTTATATCTACACCCCTTAGGTATTATTCTACTCCCCCTACTATAAGACTATCATAGCCTAGGACTCACACTTTTCAAGTTAATAAAATATTATTCCCCATGGTTATTTCTAGAAACTATACTTTTGTCACCTTTAATGGGGGCAGTCCTCTAGTTTTAGTGGAAAAAACATGATATACCAGTAGCTACCTTAAAGGCTATCCCTTTTTTCACTGGTGAAAACTCTTTCACCCGTACTGAGCACATTTAGGGTGTTGCTATCATCTAGACTGTGTTTGATGTAACTAAAGATGATGTAGCAGTTAGACTCCTTGCATAATCCTTTAAGGAAAAAGATTTACAATGGTATAGGGGATTTTTCTTCTAACTCTATCCACATTTAGGATGAGGTAGGAGAGAAATTATGTAAACACTTTGACAACAAGAGTGACCATTTATCTCTTGTAGAATATTTAACTACTATCAAGAGAGCACTTCATAAATGCATGGGAGATTTCAATTATAGATTTCAAAAACCTTGGGATAGGATCCCTTCTTTGGTCCAGCCATCTTACAATCATTCCTTTTAATACTTCCCCAGGGCTTTCAATATTGGTATTGCTACCATGATACAATGAATGAGAGGAGAAAACCTACTAGATGCTTATGCTCTAGCCATAAGGGCAAAAAATTGTTTAATATAGGCAACAAAGATAGATCAATACCCTTATTCCTAGAGGCTCTCGTACAACACCCTGTTTTTCCACCTCTTCCATTAGCATCTATAAGTTAGCTACTCACTCCTATGCCTACTTCATCATCCGTAGAGATTTAGGATCTTAAGGACATGATGTATGGCTTTAGAAATTAACTAGTTACAATAGAACAACCACAATCTCAGACTAGTAGGTCTTTATCAAGCACAAAATTAGAACTACCAATAGAATAGGTCAAATTTTCAAGGGCAGAACCAATGGAGTAATGCCAAGCCTTTGAATAGTTTCAACCTTACAGCTGCAAGTACCTCAAAGGAAATAGTCTCAATGCAAAAAATCTTGCTGAAGAGAAAGAATGGTGTATTCCATGCAATCAACCTTACAACCATATTTATTGCCAAAATGGAGACCTCTCTCAAGCCTTAGTAGCACAAAATGAACCAACCACTTCAGGACAACAATTTCATGACAATCCAATCTATGCAGGGAGATTTTACCCTTATGAACTAGCAAGAGGTAAATTTTTGTGGTTTTAATCAATTGAACAGTGACCTTATGGCTGTTGGAGTTGTTCAATATGGTTGTTCATTGCTGCTGCTAGGATATGTTGTTGTCATTGATGTCAACATATTCCTATGGTTTATTTCGGTGAGATCTTCTGATCCGGTTTTGTAGTTTGGTAACGCTAATCACTGCTTTGCAAAATCCAATATTTCAAGTATATTTTAGTGTGATGAGATATTGTGTTGGTGTTTTAGGATATTGTTTGGGATGATCTTTTGTATCTTCATTTCAGATGGTTCATGATTTAGTACCCCCCAAGTTATCTTTCTTCGTGATAGTTGCTGATTGGCTGTGTTCTTGAGCTTTCTGATGTTCATCGATGAATATTTGATAGGTGGTGTTGGTGCAGTTGTTGGTGACAATTCTAAAATTCTTTCTGGTGTTTCCTAGTCATGTCCTATTTGTTTTGGCCATCTGCATTAATCGTTGTGCAAGTTTTTGGTGTTTTTTGTCAATCGGTATTGATTTTTCTGTTATGCTGTATTTCTGATGGTGTAGCATGTTGCGGTTGATCTTGGCTTGATTTTTGATAGAAGAGATTATTTGGGAATTTGAATTAGGTACGTGCTATGTAATGTAAATTATTATATTGGTCTGGTGATTGATCTTTGTATCGTGTAATATAATTTTGTGAGTTGAGGGTTGAGGGTTTAGTCGACCTTGTTATCAAGGTTGATGAATTGTATATATAAGTTAGTTATTCACTTATTTTTGATGTCGGTATTATGTCTACATTATCAAAGAGAGGTGAATGTGTGAACAAGATATCATTCAATGAAGTGTTGAGGTGAGATTGGTGTTGTAGAGTAGACAATTGTGCTTAACTGGAACTTTCATCAGGCATTTGTAGATGCTATCATTGTAGTTCATTTCTTCTAGATTATAGTCTGAATCATATTGTAAGTCAATGATACTTCCTTGAGGGTTGTAGCCTTCCTGGCAAATATCTTTTGAGCAGTGAGCTCTAGGCAGTGTGCTTGAATGCATGTGCATTTTGTATTTTAATATTTTCACATACTACTATAGAGTATCATCTTACTATGGGTAGGTTTCCACCATGGTTTTTCCCTTGACCGGGTTTTCCACATCAAAAATCTTGGTGTTGTGTGTTGTGCTATTAATTTACTTATCTGTTTATTATTGCAGTTTATTAGTTTATGTCTTAAAGTTTAATTTTGAGATCTGGTGAAGACTTATCCAACCCCCTCTCAGTCTTCCTTCTTGATTGCTGCTAACAATTGGTATCAGAGATAGATTCTCTGGTAGAAGCTTAATTGCTTGAGGAGATCTGAGATGTTAGCTCAAGATATTCTTTTCAAGAATGACAATTTGAGGTTTTATGGAAGTAACTATACTGTATGGAAGAGCCGAATGAAGGTGTACTTGAAATCTCTTGGAGAGGATTACTGGAAGATTACTAAGAATGTCTATGTTGTTCCTCATAATGGACCATCCACTCTTGATGAGGTTAAGGAAGAAGAATATAACATTAGTGCGAAGGAAGCATTGGTTAGTGTCCTGACTGATTCTGAAATGACAAATGTAGTGGGACTTCAAACTGCACATGATATCTGGGAGAAGCTTGAGATCCTGTATGAAGGTGATAGTCAAGTGAAATTGCTAAGTTGCATAGATTGAAAGGAAAGTATGAGACATTGAAGATGGGAGATGATGAGAACATACATTCATACATGGGTAAGGTGAATGAACTTGTCCTTAGTATCAGGTGTGTCGGTGGAAAGATTGAGGAAGATGAGATTGTTGCTAAGGTGTTGAGATCTTTGCCTCTTTCTTATAAACATAAGGTTGCCACTATTGATGATATTCGAAGTGTGACTAGATTAACAAGAGATATGTTGGTTGGGAAACTTGCTGCATTTGAGCTGAGTGAATTTGGAGAATCACATGGAAACTTTGAGATTGCATTTAGAGCATCAACATCTGTATTTGCTAAGCAGAAATTTGATCTTGATGAGTACAAAATATCTAGATATGGAAGAGAAAGAAGAGAAATAGCAAAGAAAGAAAGAGAGCTTGATAATCTTTAAGCATTGAATGCCCAAATATTGCCTAAAGGTTCTGGTAAGTATGATGGAAAGTTTCCCTTGAAATATTTATTTTTTGTAATAAGATAGGACATTTTGATTCTAGATGCCTAAAGAGAATGGATAAGTATGATAGACATGAATAGTTTGATAAGCATGATAGGAATGATAGATATGAGAAGCCTTACAAGTCTAACCGGAAGCTTAGGAACCAGAAGAACTGTTATTATGCTATAAATGAAAGTATTATAGATGATGAGTCAGAATGAGATGAAGTTGTGTTTATTGTCATTAAATAAGATAGACCTATACGTATTGATTCTACTAGTTGTTTTGTTGATGAGAAAGATTTGACTGCTAAGGTAGAAGAAAAGGGTGAATGGGTGATTGCTAGCAATTGTTCACATCATATGACCAGTGATAAAAGAAAACTTGTAAGCATGGAAAGTTATGGTGGTAGGATAGTTAGATTTGGAGATGACAGAGCCTATATAATCTATGAGAGAGGTTCTATTTCTTCTGATGGTAAGCATAATACTGATGATGTCTTGTATTTTCAAGGTTAGAAACATAATATTTTGAGTATTGGACAGATGGTTGATAAGGTTTATGATTTACAATTCAAGGATGGTAAATGCAAGATCTTGAATGCCTTCAGCATTGAGATTGCATCCGAAACTAAGACTGAAGGTAACATTTTTCATTTGGATGCTGGTGAGAAAAGTTGTTTGATTTCTAAGATAGATGAGAGTTAGTTGTGGCATAGAAGAATGTGTCATGTAAACTTTGACTCATTGATTAAGATCATTTCTACACAAGCTATTAGAGATCTGCCTAAGATTGTTAAACTTGTTAATCCGATATGCAAGAAATGTTAGTTGGGTAAGCAAAAAAGGATTTCTTTCAAGAATAAATGGTATACATCTAATGGATTGCTGGATCTTGTGCAACTCACATTTGTGGACCTGCAAATGTTAGAATTGCGCAGGGTGATATATACTTTATGATGCTAATTGATGATTATTCCAGGATGACGTGTGTTGCCTTTTTGAAGGAAAAATCTGAAGCATTTGAGAAATTTAAGATATTCAAAGCTAATGTTGAAACTAAGTCCGGACTGAAGCTGAAGTGTCTAAGATCTAATAGAGGTGGAGAATTTTGTATCAGTGAGTTCAATTCATTCTGTGAGATGCATGGAATCGGAAGACAACTATCTGCTCCTAAAACCCCACAAAAGAATGGATTTGTTGAGAGAAAGAACTGTACTATTTTGGATGTTGGAAGAATTATGTTGATTGAAGGAAATGTTCCAAAGATCTATTGGAGAGAAGCTATTAGTATTGCAGTCTATACATTCAATAGAGTTCATATTAAAGGTGATACTTGTAAGACCCCTTATGAGCTTTGGTTTGGTCATGTTCCTACTATGAAATATTTCAAATTTTTTGGTAGCAAATTTAATATCGGAAAAAATGAGGATATTGGAATGTTTGATGCTAGAAGTGATGAAGGTATCTTTTTGGGATATTCTAAAAAGAGAAAAGCCTACCTTTGTTATAATAAGAGACTGAGAAAAATAGTTGAGAGTACAAATGTGAAGGTGGATAAGAACCTTGGGAAGGAGATTAGAGCTTATGATGATGGTCAACACGTTGTCTTAGCTCCTATTCATCCTAAAGAGCCTAAGTAGAATGATTCGATAGAGATTATTAATCTAGATGTTGCTACTGTTGATGTGCAGGAACCTGAGTATCAGAACAAATAAAAGATTCCAAGGTATGTTAAATTGAATCATTTTGAGAATCGGATTATTGGTGATAAGAATAAAGGTGTGATAACTAGAAGGTTAGCTACATAAGAAGTATGTTTGATTTCTAAAGTTGACCCTAATGATGTTACTAAATGTTGTAAAGATGATAACTGGGTAAGAGGCATGAAAGAATAATTAGATTAGATTGAAAATAATAACACTAGGGAACTTGTGCCTAGACATAAGGATAAAAATGTTATTGGTACTAAATGGGTTTTTAGGAACAAATTGAATGAAGTAGGTGAAGTAGTCAGAAATAAAGCTAGAATGGTCTGCAAAGGCTATTCACAACAAGAATGAATTTATTATGAAGAAAATTTTGCTTCGATTGCTATAATTGAAGCTATTACACTATTACTTTCTTATGCTACTTATAAAGATTTCAAGGTATATCAGATCGATGTCAAATCGGCATTTTTGAATGGTGATCTAGAGGAAGAGGTTAACATTGAGAAATGTGATGGATTTTCACTATCAAAAGATGGAGACATGGTATGTAAGTTGAAGAAAGCACTTTATGGATTGAAACAAGCTCCTAGATCCTGGTATGCTAGATTAGACAAATACTTGTTGAAATTGGGATTTACTAAAGGTGTTACTGATAGTAATCTATATTTTAAGACTAAAAAATGATAATATTCTAATTGTTGAAGTCTTTATTGATGACATTATTTTTGGTGGTGATGATGATATGAGTATGAAGTTTTCCAATGATATGCATAAAGAATTTGAGATGTCTATGATTGGTGAGATGAAGTTTTTCTTAGGTTTATAGATTGCACAGACATGAAAAGGCATCTTTATATCTCAAACTAAGTATGTGAAGGAACTGTTGAAGAAATTTGGACTAGATGATTCCAAACCAGTTGGAACTCCTATGGTGACTGGTTGTAAATTATCCAAAAATGACAAATCTCTGAAAGCTAATAAGAGTTTGTATAGATCATTGGTTGGTGGACTGCTATATCTTACTCACACTAGACCTAGCATTATGCATGTTGTGTGTATGGGTGCTAAATATCAATTTTATCTGAAGGAGAGTCATGTCACTATTGTTAAGAAGATATTCAGATATCTAAAGGGGACTATGGATTATGGTTTATGGTATCGAAAGAATGATGATTTCATGTTGTGTGTCTACACACATGCAAATTAGGCTAGTGATGTTGATGACCTGAAGAGTACTATTGGTGGAGTATTATTTTTGGGAAATAAGTTGGTTTCTTGGGCAAGTAAGAAACAAGATTCAGTATCCTTATCTACTGCTGAAACCGGGTACATTGTTGCCGCTAGTAACTGCACTTAGATAGCTTGGATGAAGCAAATGTTGAAAGATATTAAAGTTATTTATGATGAGCCTTCTGTCATTTACTATGATAATTCCAGTGCTATAAACATGTCAAAAATATGGTGTAACATTCAAAGACTAAGCATATATCAATCAAATATAATTATTTAAGAGAGCAAGTCAATGAAAAGAGGGTGAAGTTGGAATATGTATCTAGAAAGGAACAAATTGCATATATTTTCACTAAGTCTTTGCCTATTGATATATTTATTTATTTGAGAGACAAGTTAGGGGTATCCACCCCTCCTGCTGAGAACTATATGCATTGAGTTGCATCGATCTAATGAATTTTAGAGCCTTATTCTTTTATCTATATTGGTGTGTTGGTGTTGCTCCTCTGCTGGAGTAGTCTGTTGATTCGGTTGTGTGTCCCAGGGGGAGAGAGACTCATGTTTCTATTTTGAGAGATAGTTTGGTTTTTTGTTTTAGAGATCTTTTCCATTGTTTTCAAAGGAGGAGAGAGATCATGTGAAAAAACACATTATTTATCCTGATCTTAGGAGGAGTTTGTTGGTGATATCTTCTTTCTTTGCATTGACTCATTTTCACATTCACATTTTTCCATCAATGAGAAAGAGGAATATTGTTGGAGTTGTTAGATATGGTTGTTCACTATTGATGCTAGGATATGTTTTTCTCATTGATGTCAACATATTCTTGTGGTTTATTCCAGTGAGTTTGGGGAGATCTTTTGATCTGGGTTCGGAGTTTGGTTATACTAATCATTGCTTTGCATAATCCGGTATTTCCTATGGTATATTCCATTGTGATAAGATCTTGTGCTAAGGTTTTGGGATATTATTTTGGATTATCTTGTGTATCTTCATTTTAGATGGTTTGTTATTCAGTGGCTTGAAAGTTGTATTTCTTCGTGACAGTTGCTGATTGGCTGCGTTCTTGAGCTTTTTGATTGTGATCGATGAAGATTTGATAAATCATGTTGGTGCAATTGTTGGTCATGATTCCAACATTCTTGTTGGTGTTTCCTAGTCATGTCCTATTTGTTTTGGCAATCTGCATTGATCATTATGCAATTTTTTGGTGGTTTTTGTCAACCGGTATTGATTTTCATGTTAAGCGGTATTTCTAATGGTATAGCGTGTTGCGGTTGATCTTGGCATGATTTTTGGTGGATGAGATCATTTGTGAATTTGAATTAGGTCCATTCTATGTAATGTAAATCATTATATTGGTCTGGTGATTGATCTTTGTATTGTGTAATATAATTTTGTGAGTCAAGAGTTGAGGGTTTAGCCAACCTTGTTATCAAGGTTGATGAATTGTATATATACGTGAGCTATTCACTGAGTTTTGGTGTCAGTATTGTTTCTACATTATCAAATAGAGGTGAATGTGTGAACTAGAGATTTATTATTCAGTGAAGTGCTGAGGTGAGATTGGTGTTGTAGAGAAAACAATTGTGCTTAATTGGAACTATCATCAGACATTTGTAGATGTTATCATTGCAGTTAATTTCTTCCACATTGTAATTTGAATCATATTGCAAGTAAGTGAGACTTCCCTAAGGGTTGTAGCCTTTCGAGCAAATATCTTTTGAGTAGTGAGCTCTAGGCAGTGTACCTGAATGCATGTGCATTCCCCATTATAATATATTCACATACTACTGCAGAGTATCATCTTAGTTTGGATAGGTTCCCACCGTGGTTTTTCCCTTGACCAGGTTTTCCATGTCAAAAATCTTGGTGTTGTGTGTTGTGTTGTTGATTTGCTTATCTGTTTTTGTTGCAGTTTACCATTTTATATCTTGAAGTTTAATTTTGAGATCTGGTGAAGATTGATTCACCCTCCCCCTCTCATTATTCCTTCTTGATTGGTGCTAATAGTGGCTAATGAAACTAGGTCAAAGAGGAGGGCTATAGACAATGATGCATTTTCTACAACAAACCAAGTTTTAAAAGCTACTACACAAACTATAACTTCAAAGACCTTGACAAGATATATTATTGAGAAAAGATTAGAATGACAAAAAAGGGGAGCATCCCAATGTTCCAATGGTCAAAAAACTTGACCTTGTTACTGCTAAGGGTCCTACCAAAGCCATTTTTGACCTTGTTACTATAGAGAAAATGAAGAAGGCTAGCCTCAATGTTTCCATGTGGGATGTGATTTGTATACCATATCAAAGAGATCTTCTCCAGATGGCCTTAAAGGATATCACTGACATAAGAGAAACAATAAGAGATTGCATCTTATCAACTCCAACAAGTCTGGTGCAACATTTGGAGGCAATAGAAGTCAACAAGGATCAGTAACCCCCTCCTTTATATCTCTATTTAATTATAGGAGATGACTTAGTGCATAATTTTATTTTACATCTAAGGGTTAACAACTTAGTTATGCCTAAGAATGTGGCTGACTACCTAGGTATTAAATATGAGCCTATGACTAGGGGAGTTGTGGAACTTGATGATACTATAGTTCAGATGGTGGGGGTAATTAATGACTTATGTCTAGCCCTACATGCACGCCCTAGTTGTAGTGTCTTACAAGACATTTTAGTCATTGAAGTCCCTACTTTCTTTTCCATTTATTTATCAAGGGAGTTCACTGCCAAGATAGGAGGCTATCTATACTTAGGTTAGTCTCATAGGCTATTTAGGAAAAGATATGGTACAAAGGTTACCATAAATGCAAATACTATTGCAAAAGATAATATTGAGACTTAAATTCAAAGTCTTATAAATATAAATTTTACCATCTATGATGTAAAAGAAGATATTCCAATTAGGGAACCTACTAATCTTGTGGACGAGGTCACTGACTGCCTACTTGATGAGTGGGCTAACGCTTTTCAATTTGACCCAATTGGTGAGGTCACTGATACAGGTCTTGGTACTTATTGTATTTATGAAGAAGGCACCTTTATTCCTAGTCTCACCAAGGAATGCAGTAATCCCAATGGATTGGGGGACATGCTTTTTGATGGTTCAAGGAAAAAAATGGTGCAAGAGTCAGTATGTTACTCATCTCTTCTAGCGAGGAAAAGTATTATTTTTTATTCAGGCTTCATTTTAGCTGCACTAATAATATGGTTGATTATGAAGCATTGATCTTAGGTTTCCAAAAAGAACAAAGAAGAGAGGTAAAATTATTACATGCACATGGAGACAATGAGTTTGTTGTCAGTCAAGTCAGAGCTCAAAACACAACAAAAAATAACCTTCTTAAATCTTACAAGCATAGAGTCTAGGACTTAATAGAAGGATTCGATGGCTTCAATATATATAGTGTCCCTAAAAATAAGAACAAACATACTAATAGGCTCGCAAAAGTTGGCACTCACTATGAAATACCAACTTAGGTTACAACCAAGAAGGAGCAAAAATTTAGACTTGTGGTTAGGTCTGTTGTACCTAATAATCAAGTTAATTGGCAAGTTTTTGACTCAAATCAACAGATTGTCAATTTATTACAAGAAAAGGTAGAGTTCTCAAACAAGAACCAATCCCTATTACATAATTAGTATGGAGATGAGATCATGTAGCTTAGTTCAAATAAGCTACCCAAAAGATTAATCACCTTGGAGGGGATCTTCAATTCAGATGATCAAGTGAAAGGGTGGGCTATGAATTTGGCTACAAGAAAATGAGATTACAAGCCAATCTCAGTGGCTAATGCGAAAGCTCTCAACTTAGGAAAGGTATGTTCCAAAATAGACCAGGAGGTATTTTCAATCTTTGTAAAGAATATAATGATGTATTTGCTTTTACTTATGAGGATCTGAAAGGGTTTGACCTTAGTTTATCCCAACATAACATAGAGATAGATCTAAATGCAAATATTTTTAGGCAAAAGAAAAGACCAATAAACCCCACGGTTGAGCCCTTAATAAGAAATGAGTTATCCAAGCTCATAAAATCTAATATAATTTTTCCAATAAAATATTCTTCTTAGGTAGCTAATCTTGTTATAGTTAGGAAGAAGAATGGGGAAATCAGATTTTGTGTAGCCTTTAGGGATCTTAATAGAGCCTCCCTTAAGGACCATTATCCCCTTCCTTCCATGGAATGAATCTTAGCTAAAGCAAGTGGCTCAAAGAGATTTTATTCCTTGGATGGGTACTCAACATAGTGTCAGATCCTAGTCCAAGAGCTAGACCAATTTAAGACTGCATTTATTGTGAAATGGGGCACCTATGCCTATTGTAAAATGCCTTTTAGACTAGCCAATGTAGGTGTCACTTTCCAAAGACCTATTGACATGGACTTCAAAGGATTATTAGTAGAGCTTGTGTTGGTATATATAGGTGATATAATTGTATATTCCAAGCAATCGAAAGATCATTTTGGTCACCTTGAGTAGGTATTCAAAAAATTCAAAGAATATGGTGTGTCCTTATATCCGAATAAATATGTATTTGCCACCAATCAGGATAAAATGTTAGGACACATTGTATAAAAAGATGGTTTGGCCATAGATCCAGAAAGGGTGGAGGCCATTTTATCTCTTCCCCTCCTATGTCACAAAAAGGGTTTGCAAATTTTCCTTGGTAGGATCAACCTTGTAAGGTTTATCCGAAACTTGGATGTCATGGTTAAACCTCTCATGACCATGTTGAAGAAGGATATGGTTTTCAAATGGACCACAAAAGGAAAAGTTGGTTTTGATTAGATCAAACAAGCAATTGCTCAGGCTCCCACCATGGTAAAATCTAATTATGAAAAAGATTTCATCCTCTACACTTTGGGAGGAGAGGTAAGTATCTCAATTTTTTTGACACAGCTAAATGATGATGGGTTAGCGAAGAGCATTGACTTTTATAGGGAGAGCCTAAAAGATTATAAGCCTAAATATAGCAATGCAGAAAATAAGGTCATCATAGTTGTTAGAGCATTAAAGAAATTCAAATATATGCTCTCTAAGAACCAGATTCAACTTCTAGTATTGCATGCAAGTGTGAAAGATTTCCTCTTGAATAAGGATATTGGTGAAACAAGAGTTGGACGAATCACTAAGGTCATGGAATATGACCTTAATATCAAAATCACCAAGTTGGTAAGATGGAAGGGCCTATCTAAATTGTTTGTTTCACCTTTCAATAGAGATCTAGAGATTTCCCTTGTGTTGTAGGAGGAGGAACAACTGACTAACAATGAATGTAGACAAGCCGGTTCATTTGAGGACACAACCGCCTTCTTGGCAGATGGTAATTATCCTCCTAGTTTTGAGAGAACTAAGAGAAGATGTTTCAGACTTTAGTCCAAACCTTATGTATTAGTGAAGGGTATTTTGTTCATAAGGGACCTTAATGGAGTCTTACTAAGATGGGTCAAAGAGGATCAGGTTCATAGACTATTATAAGAGTTCCATGATGGCCCCTTAGGCAGTCATTTTGCTGTGAGGACCACCACCATGAAAATAATTAGGGCAGGGTATTATAAACTGTCCTTATTTAAAGATGCACACAAGTGGGTGAGGAAGTGCAAGGAGTGTGTCATGTTCTCAGGTAAACAAAGGTTGGCTTCCCTTCCTCTGCATCCCATATAGATTGATCAACATTTTCTCAATGGGGCATAGATTACATTGGCCCAATCAACCCTCTATCAAGTGTAAGCCATAAGTGGATTTTGGCTGGCACAAATTATTTCACAAGGTGGACAAAGGCCTTAGCTTTGAAGGATGCAAATAAAAATTTAGTGGTTCAATTGCTAGAGGGAATTGTAACCAGGTTTGGTGCCCCTTCCACCATTATATCTAATAATGAAATATTTTATTGGAGCTCAAATCAGTTTATGGGTAGTTTAGCATAATGTATATTTGAAGACATCAATAAACTACTACCTCCAAGGGAATGGCCTAGCTAAGTACTCAAATAAGAATGTTATAAGAATCATCAAGAGGCATTTAAATGACAATCAAAGGTCTTGGCATTTGAAGTTAGGGACAACCCTATGGTTTGAAATAATTACACCTCAGAGAGAACTTGGTAATTTATATTTTATGTTGGTATATGGAAGGGAAGCAAGGCCTCGGGCTTATCTCTTGAATTACCAATTCTTGATTTGGCACACCAACTAGAGCTCTTGGAGAATGATACCATGACAGTGAGATATGTAGAGGTAATGGAGTTGGAAGAAACTATAAATAGGGCCATATAGACCCTCAATATCCATCACGGACAAGTAAAAAATTTATTTGACAAAAGGGAACTCCTAGGACCATCAAGGTTGGTGACCTTGTCCTAAAGTGGGATGCAGACCTTGAGATAAACTAGGTAGGTACTCCAACTTTGATTTAATTTGGAGCAGCCCATATATCATCACTAGTTACAAAGAAGCCAATTCTTTCCACCTATCTAGGCTTAATGATGAAGCCCTTCCTATTGTAGTCAACGACATCCACCACAAGGCTTTCTCTTGAGGTGATTTTTTGGCCCTTGTAAATATTAGATAGTGTCCAACTTTCCAAGAAGTGCATTAGCATAGGTCATTCTTTCCTAGAATAGGAGGAGAATTTGTTCTTTATAGATTATAAGAGTAGATGATTATCTTCAATCTTTTAGTCTTGCTTCTATGCTAAATGGATCTTCTAGGCTACTGATCTTATACCAAGTAAGCTTGCCAACCCCTCTGAGTCACTAAAAATGTTAACCATTTTTGTGTCAAGATTGGCCATGCAAACAACCGATCTAAGAAAATCACTAAGGCCTAAAATCCTAAACACTAAGGCTTTTTCCTTAAAACCTTTCTCGACCTTATTCTTTTCACTCGTTGATCGTTCAGGGCGGTCATTTCACTTAAGTTCTACCAGCTAGAGGGTTCCCGTTTCATCTTAGTGCCAACCCCTTTAAACTGCTATTGTATGGTGGGAGTTTTCTATTGGTTTAATTATTTCTTAGTGGTTGGGCCTTTCCTTTTTGTCCCCACTGCTTTGGTTTTCATGGCGATCGAAGCTTAAGGTGGGGTCTTCTCCACAAACAATGATTTTTTCAATTTCACAGTAGTTAAGGTTGTTGATGACATCCACCTTGCAAAATAGCAATGCCAATGAAGAGGAAAGGTGGTTTTTGTAGTTTTGGTGTTGTTAAGGCTAACTACCTAGTTAAGGTTGCAAAAAAATGATGGCCAATGATATAAAGAGTGAATATGGATATCGTGGAGTTGCAGTGGTTATGGTTAACCAACACTGGACCCCTATGTTATAGCAATAAATGTTGGCCAAGTGGAGTTTTTCACTATTTTGTTTCCGTCAAGGATTGGGTCGCACCATTGGATGCGAAACAATGATGCAACAGGGTTAAGAAGAAGATTTTCACTATTTCACAATGATCAAAAGAAAAGAGTTATCTTTGGATACCAAACAATGATGATGCTTGTGGGGCCAATTTGTTTAACTATTAATAATGATCATCCGATTTCACTTAAGGGATATATCAGTTGGCCCAAATTCAAACTAGAGGAGGATGTCAAAAATCAAATAGTTATGCATAGTGGTTGCTGACTTGATGGGTCGAAAATCAGTTTTTGACCCTATCGGTGAACCAAATCAAGAGAGATATGCTCCAAACACTCCTAGATGCTTGAGGGATGGATGCCATTATTTTTTAATTCTCCTAAAGATGCTTCCTTTTTGCCGCCCATTCTTATTTATTATAGATAGAAGACTTATGGGTCTAACAGAGGAATATCAAACACTATCTGAATGCAAGAGATTCCTAAATTTAAGGGACTATTGCTCCTTCTCAATCCAAGTGAAGATCTTCAGGCACACAACCATTAGATTAGTCTTTTCTAATATGATCCTCTCTTTTTGTAACCTAACCCTAGTTTGTTAGGGTTTTTAAACCAAGTATTCTATTTGAGTTATGTCAGATCTATAAAGGAAATTTAATAACTTTTTTTGAAGGATATTCTCCCTTGTTTCTCTTATAGAAATATATTATTTTGCAACTTTAAATTTACCTTGCGTTTGCATTAATCAAGGTAGTCTTGTTTTACCTCTTTCCAAGTTCATTTACCTTGTGCAAAATTGTCCTCCCTTTGTTATGAGTTTGTTTTTGTATTAGTTTTGTTTAATTTATATGTTGTATCACCTCTACTTATAAGAGTTGTTTGTGCATGTTTTAGCTCCTCTTAGTTCTTCATTAAGCTCTCATCTCATATATGTCTTAGGAATTGATTAAGGATGGGATTCTATGCATTCTTTAGGTTACTTCATTGATGTTTAATACAATCATAGGTAGGGAAAAGGATAATTTCAATCTAGGTGCATCACCTCACATTTCTCTTTTAGAATTCCTTCTCCCATTTTCTCCTTTGAATCATTAGAAGAGGTTTTACAAGTGTTGGGTTAGTCCAAAACTGCACCTTGATTGATAATGTAGTCGACCTTCTCCAAAGATGCAACCTCACATTGTGCAAGGTCCCACACATGGAGGTTGTTTCCATGTTTTACAAGGTTGTTGAGAACAAGTGTTCAACAAGGGTGCAAACTTTTGTGACAAAAACAACCCATTATGCATGTGAAGGGTAGAATGACACTTGCAATATCCTAGCCTATGCCACCTATTAACAAACAATATTTTCGGCCAGAAGAACAAGGATCTGGTGTACTCTCTAAATTAAGTGTTTTACTTCTTTTTTTGTCTTGTTTGTCTGCTTCTCTTTTGCTTTCGTGACTATTCGGGGGTGTTGCCTTGTTTTTTTCATGGTTCTTGTCTATTTGGCTGATGGCTAGATATTATAAAACTTGTGGTTTCGGGTCCATGTAAAACCCATTTATCTATATCAAAAACAAACAAGGTCTCCTCCATAATAACATCAACTCTGCATGAAGAATCAACCATTACACTTGTAATGGTCAAATCATTTAACATTGAAAGGATGTAAAGAGGAGTAGCCTCTCCATAGTAAGGGGAATCCTAAGGAGTGAAATATATATTAATGATTCATTCCCTTTGGCTAGGAGGAGAGATTAGAGTGATAGTAACCATATTAACATACATGCATTTTCTTGATGTCAGATCCAAAGATGATGGAGAGATAAAATTATACAAATGAGGCAAAAAAGAATTTGTGTACTTCTACAACTCACTGTTTGTCTTATCAATAGATATTACCCACTTCTATTTTATCTCATCAACCTAGATAGCTCCACTATCTATATGGTTTTAGATAAGATGTTGAAGACAAATGCAATGTTTAGTGTCATGTTCAAGCACACAGTGATACTGACAAAATTTTGACCCATCATACCATTAAGGGTATGGTCTATTGTTGGGAAAAGGTCTGATCTTAGGAAGGGTTATCAAATTATCCTTTAATAATCTCTGCATTATTCTCAGATAGAAATTATTTAACATAGTAAAGACCCCATTTTTCTATGGTTCCTATACAAATCTCTGAATTGCCTAAGGTATAGTAATGACTTTAGCTACAACATTTTTTTTTATACCTTTGTATGGAAGACATACCCCTAAAGGAACCCATTGTCACAAAAGTATACAGCCTTGATGAACAACCTTGATCATCAACCTTACGACATATTCAAATATCCCCCAAGTATGATACCTTGCATAGTCAAGGCTGAGTTTGTGGAGAAGGTCAGCTCCCTTTCCAATTTGAATGCAAATGTTGGTCCAACCCAAAACATATAAAACTATTCTACTAATTTTGAGGGAAAAAAGAAGTGTTTTTTTTAGTGGTTAATATTCGCCAATTGGCTATTTTTTGAAATTTGAGAATGAAAATTTGACTAATGAGTTCAGCTTTTAAGGTGACTCAAATCGCTACATTTTTAAAAATATTTATTTTAGTGTCATTTAAATCGCCAGATAATTTATTTTATTAATTTTTGACACAAAGATTTGCCACAATATTTGATACATGATTACATCAGATTCACCAACATTTTATAAATTGTTGTATAAATCTAAATTAATTCGTCAATAATATATCATATTTATTAGTTACTTTAGGATTATATCAACAATCTTTATTTGCCACCATTGATTTAAAATATAACATAATGACCTCCATTGTATTCCATGAGGTAAATTATACCTACAAGTTATAATGCTCGTGGGGGTTGAAATTGCTTTTGAATTCTTGGCCTCAATGAAAATCAATGGTATAAAAGAAATTTTTGGCCCCATGAGTATTACAAATTGTTGTTACATTTTATTTCACAAAATAAAAAAGAGAGTTATTAGATTATTTTAAATTAATGGTAGAAAATAAATAAAGTTGAGTCTACCCCTTAAACTCATTAATAATTTCCGCCTTCAGGCCTCTACTTTTCTATTAAAAAATATTTTTTTAAATGAAAGGATTTGCAATAGTAATTAATGCATACTCTTATTATTTTCCAAGATTCGCTAATATTTTCTACCAAAAAAATTGTTAAAAAATAATTCACCAATAAAATTAATATTTTTCTTTTAAAAATAAAAGATTCGCCAATAAAAATTATTATTATTATTTTTAAAAATTAAATATTTGCCAAGATTTTATACCATTTTTTGAGAGGGAGTTTCTTAAAGTTATCACTGGGGAAAAGGGGAAGAAGGAATGCTTTAAAGGGGAAAAATGTTTTCACCTAGATTGAATTTGATTTTTCCCACCTATATCTGCACAAAACACCAATAGGAATACCTAAAACATGCACAAGATCTTCTCCTAATTGGCTTCCTAAATGAAGAGTGAAGGTTGGAATTCTTAAAAATTGGCAAAAGGAACTAAAAATAGTTCACAAGTGACAACCAAAGAGATCTTAACATACTCACATACAACTCAGGAAAATAAATAAGAATTCATTCAAACAATAAGGTAAAATAATTACACAAATTGTAAGAACTGAATGAAGGAAAAATAAGTAAATTCTATTAATGCAAAGGCTAAGCAATTTTACAATTACAGAGAAACATGTATTGTGCAATAGAAAAGAAACAAAGATCTCTGATATAGAGCTACAAAATTGCCTTTATAGTTTAGGCATAACTGAGAGGAATTATAGTTAAAAATCCCTAACCCTGCCTAGGGTTAGGCTATAAATTATCACAGTAGAGAAGAGATTCATGAAGGTTGTTTGACCTGAGTTTATTACAGCCTCTGAGAATGTCCTCCATCTAAGAATAAATAAGAAATCCTTGCATTCAATGTATCTCTATGGCATCTACAAGCCAAGAAAGTCTCTATTTTGCATTAAATGAGCATAAGTGTTGCTTGGAATCCTCTTTAGGATCACTTATGGTGAAAATATGAAAGTAGCAGTCTGGATTCCAATTAGATTCAGGTGCCAACTAGGCTTAAAAATAAATTTGATAGCTTAGCCGACAACTACCCTATGCCAAAACAATTAAATTTCTACTTGCCTAAAAGCTTGAATTCTGACCCTCTGATCATACAGATGGCGTGAAGACGGATGTGCAAGATAATGCCACATAGTCTTTCATAGGGTTCAATGAAAGTTTAAAATGGCACCATCTGATTCGACCTTTATGAAAATCTAGTGGTTGTGATCGGGCCACATATTGGGTGAGGTCCACATTGTACATTGCTACTTTGCTGCACATGAAACATTAGCACTTTATGTTTCTATGAAATGGCAAATGCAATCACCATTTTCTAGCTTTGAAATCTCCTTCATATCATCACTATGAAGCAGCAAAATCCCTATGTAGTTGGGCCCTGCGGTGACGTCCAACGTAGGTCCACCTTAGCTGGAATTCATTAAGACTTGGTCCTTCGGCCAGACACTTTTCTTCCTCTCACCATATTTGGAAGCTTGGCAGATAAAGACCTTCACCATTTCATAGACTGAGTCCCTCCTCGGGGTGAGACCATTGCGAAATGAAAAAAAAACACCTATGTTAGTGCCTTACCTTTGAAAATTTCGCGAGGAGGGCCCGAGCTCGTATGTGTCTTTGCAAAACCCTAAAGCCTCTTGTCACTTGCCAAGTCACTGCCAATTTTGATAACTTTAAACCTTTTTTGTTGATTCACAAGGGAAATGTAATATTCCTTTATGATTTTGTGAAATAACAAAATGCCTTAGGGATTTTTTGCTAGTTCACAGGGAAACAAAATAAGAAACTTCCTCATCTTGAAAAAGGGTGAAAGCCTTGGAGCTTTGTGGACTGGTAAAAGGGAAAAAAGAGAGAAATTAGCCCCACATGACTTAGGACCCTAAAACTAGTGGAACCTTAAGTGATTTGACTAGCTAAGGTGGTCAACACAAAAATAGAACTTTAAAGCCCAAATAGAATAAAAGGTATAAAACCTTTAGGTTTTAGGGTTTTAGGGTTTCATTAGGGGGTTTTTTGCAAGGTTTTCTTAGCCAAATGGGTTTTCTAATATTGGTAACTTTTAGGGATAACATTCACATGAATTTAGACAACAACACCAACACAAGAATTTGAAGTAGATTCCCCAAACTGAATCATCATGTGCTGGTAATTAGTGAACATAGAACACATATTAGAAAAGTTCTGATATCAATTAAGAGACAACTTTTCTCTCACTGTTGACTACATATTTTTTATGAACATTCTTTATAGGTTACTATTTTTAAGGTCAAAGGAAATTCTAGTAGAGATAGATTGCTATTGAGAAATAAACTTAGTAACCCTCTCATTTAGTCTTTGTTTGCAATGAACAAGGTTAGTTATGATGACCCTAATACCAATGGTTTCTTGGAATTATTTGAAAACCAAGTCCATGAGATGATTTAATGTTCAGATAAAGTGATTTGGCAAGTAATTATACTATTCCAACATACTTCCCGTAAGATACCAAGAGAATATTTTGAGTAAAACAAAATCTAAAATATGATATTCACTAGACATGGTCCTGAAAAATAAATGTGCATATTAGGATTCATTCCTCCATTAAACTAAAAAAAATTCAATACCTCAACCCCGTACTGAAGTATTGTATTAAGGATACTAAATTCAAGTAGGCTCTTGCAATAATAAGTGGCTAATGAAGATTAACCATAGGTAGATGTAAGATTTGTAAGCTACTATTATAATGGTCCCATGTTGTTCAGTATGGTGCTTAAAATGGTATCAGAAGGTGGAGGTGGTGGAGGTTCACCATGCATAAGAGAAAATGTATAGGTACTATAACTACCACCTTGACTATCACTAGTGTGAAGTCTAGTACCACCACCAAGGGTAATACTAGCCCCAACACTAACACTGACAAAATTAGTATGAGGTAGGACAAAAGTAGTGGTAGAGCTGCTGGACATAACAGTGTAACCTAGGGAAATCTTAAAGACATTGATGCTAGGAATTAGAGGATTAGTCATAGGTCTAGTGTCAACCATGTGTACTATCACTCTAGGTATGACAACACCAATTTGAGAACTAGTAGTATCGAATTGACTACCCTGAGAGGGAGTATCTACAAGGAGCATATGACTCTTAACAATTAAGGACAATACCCTCAACATCTCCAGACTATGCTATTTGAGATTAACATATCCGTTAGATTATTGACCATATTTCCAATTTGGGGGAGAATATTTTCTTTATTTAAGAACTCTTGTAAGTTTCTTAGGTTCTCCTCTAATAATTAAATCTAGTCAAGCTAAATAGTGACTATAGAATCATGGTCAATAGAAAGAGGAGATCTTGGGGGACTATTTACAAGGGTAATGTTTTGTGATCTATATGTAGAAGAGGGCCTAGTCACAATACTCTTAAAGGGATGAGAAGTAAAGGGATCATTTGGATTCACCATGTCTATGAACATAAGACTAGGATGGGTAGGGCTGTAGTGATTGAGACATATATCCTATCTGGAATTCCTTCTTACAATAACCCCAATGGTAGTTTGGGTTATAAATCTCATAGAAAAACTCTACAAAACTTTGACCACTCTGCAAGCATACAATAAAGGATCCTAACACAAAGTATTAGACCATTTATTTAAGGAAAAAATTCACAAATGTTTAGCTTACTTTAGGCAAAATTCTCGAATATACATACACAATTAAGCAATGTCAAAATGCATCTGTGTCGAGTTCTCAAAAATATGGAGGGAATTTGAAACCCTTAAGGTGATGAAAACTTAGAGGAGAAAATAGGGCCACCCCATCTCACTAAACAGGGGCTCTTGTGAGCTAAGAGATATAAACTACGAACTACCCAAACCTATTAGCAAAATTTATTGAATAGAAGGTCTGTCAAACTACTAAACTTGAAAGGATAGCTAACATAAAATCTCTAGTATTCTCTACAAATTCTCTTCTTGAGGACGTGTGTGTGGATCTAGGATGACAACCTAGCATGTTAATGTCCCATATAGACATAACATAGAGATGTACATAGAAAGTACATAATGAATAAATTAAAAAATCTAAGACATTCTAAATAATATAAATGCATCTAAATAACAACGTTAACAAGAGACGAAAAAAAAAAAAGGCTTAGAACAATCCCCCACTTGAAGCTTCTAGTACAGCAACCCTTCCTTTAGCAAAACCTACATACAAACAAGAGAATAAAATGTTGAGGCTATGTTTAAAGGTCTTCCATAGTCAAACTCTTGTTTTGATGTTTCCATCTTAACAAAGAACCAAATAGATAGATAAATTAAAATAATAATGGAATGAAAACAAAGACAACAATAAATATGCTAAATGGAGATTGAAAGAGGATAATAAAATTTCCTTTTACACCCAAAGAGAAGGACTTGCCAAAATAAAAATAAGAAGAATGAGACTGTCTCCATAACATTGAGATATTAAGAATCTGAAGCATGAATATCAATGAGTGAGAGAAAAAATCATGAAAATTGAGCCAAAAGTGTTAAAAGTTGTAAATAAAATGTTCAAGAGAGTGATAAATAGAAATCCAATACTCTCAAGCTTGATCCCAAATGCTAGAGAGTGAAAATGAGGCTCTAAAGGCCAAGTATGCATGCTAGAAGTGAAACTGATATTGGTGGGTGTAAGAAGAGGTGTTACGAGCTCTACCAATCATAGGTGTAATGCTCAAATGACTATATTTAGTCTATAGATTCAGGGGATGTTAGCATGTCGCATGGATGCCTCCACAATGTGCTAGTATCCACGAGTCAAATAGTCAATGAAGTCAGGAAAAGGCCAAAACCAAGATGAACAAGGTAGTCTAGTCGGACAAATCTACAATAGAATCTAGAAATACATCCATCATTGGCCCATCTCAGGAGTAGTTAAAAACTGAGCTTGAGTCATGTAAAGTGACACCTATATAAAAGGAAATGTGTAGTCAAATGTGATGATGAGGGGATTTCATGGGAAACCTATATCATGTTGCAAAAAATGAGTACTTTAACTCAAGTATCTGCTCCCATGACTCATAGTTAAAGATTCCTCATATCATCATTTAGGTAGGAATAACAAATCTGAAAACCATATAGAATAGAAATGAGAGAGTGAAGAAGGGGGAGGGGGAGGGTGCATTCTTGGATTTATCTTTGACCATCATTATACTACTAGATTAATATTTTTTCATTTAATTTCTCTCCTATCATTAGATAATTGATAATGTTTCCTCCATGTTACAATCTTAACAATATTTAAGTTATGTTTTTAAAGTGTTACTTGGGATGAAAATATTTATAAGAAACATAAATAACAAAACTAAGATTAATAAAAGAAACATGTGATATTGGGAATTGTAAGTAGCATAACTAGTTTTATTTTATTATCAATGATCTATTTATTCATGTTGGTCATACTTATGAAGAACACAATTGAATTCCATGTATGAGACCCATTTATTTTTATTCAACATTTATTTCATAAGTAGAGTGTTCAAATCCTATATTTACTTGATTGTTAAATAAGTTACCCTTGTGTTTTTCTCCATGTTTTAGTTCAAAATTTTTCATACATCTCTCCTCCTAATAATTTTTCGTTGTGTGGAATCATTCCATTAGTGAAATAAATATAATTTATTTCTTATCCTTTTCATCAAATTGCATTTGACATTATTTCCATTAAATTTTTTTTTAGTACTCGTTAATCTCACTTTACCATTGTTCCCTTCTCTTTCTATGTCCACTCATTATCATTTTGAATATCTAAATCAAATTTATCCTTTGTAAGGCTCGAGGTTCTCACACCTAGTTGATCTTGTGAATTACCAATCAATAAAAATTAACATGTATATCATAAGATCACATCAACAACAAATATACCTAATTCATTCACAATACAATATGATCATACAAAATGAAAAATATATCATTAAAACGAAGTACGTATCTAGAAAAATAATTATTAGGGATAAAATCTATATCATTAAAATGATGTATGTATATAGAAAAATAATAATAATTATTATTTGGAAGAAACCTTTTAATTAAATAATAATCTTTAAAAAAAAAATATTTTCAAGCCCCATGGAACTAAATAAAAGGTGCTCCTAAGGGTTTTATATGTAAACATCTTAATTTAGTCCCATCATACCTTTTGTCTCATTATTATTAAAAAATTTCAATTTACAAGCATTCACAATCCCCAAATATAGCTAGATGTTTCCTCAAAGAGCTAACGCATTTTCATAGGTACAAAAAAATCACATAAATTACTCTTACTCCATTTTTATATTGGAAATCTATGAAATATCTATTTTTTCGAGCTCTTATAAAACTATTTATGTAATAATAATTTGTTATTTGTGATCAATTCATTTTGAGTGAATACATTGTTTCTTGATACAATTACTAGTTTCATGATTTATATAAGAAATATTTCATCATTATCACATTTATATATAGTTGGCATTAAAAAATAAATTGAAGAATACAAGAATATTTTGGACCACCCATTACATGGTAATACACTTTAATAAATAAAATGTATTACATATAATTAAATTTGCACTAGAATATTATCCTCAGTGAGGTCTTCATTATTGGCCTCCATCATGATCCTAATGTTTCAATGTTATTTCATCTAAAATATTGAAAATACACTATGAATGTTTTATCCTATTTCACTTTCTATTAGTCATGCTTTTTATCCATTGGGTGCCTTGATAGGAGAGTGTACTAAAAACTTAAAATAACATTCTATGAAATAGATTGGTTTATCATTTTCTCCTTTGGTCATTTTTAATAGTTGTTCTTTACCTACATAGGTTGGTCACCCTTCCTTTATGTCTTTCTATTAGTGTATATGGGAGTTTCTTCTTTTATAGTTGATAGGAAAATTCAATTCCTTGCATTTTTTTTTTGCCTTATTACAAGGTGACAAGTGCTTACAACATGAAGACTAGCAATCTACAATAAGTAATGCAATTACTATTTGGAAGAATATTATTGTTGAGTATGATCTCTCAAATGACAATGTGTAATATAAAACAAATAATTAGGATCTTCCTTTTATAATTGGTTTTATTTCTTTGGCTTCTTAACTATTTATTAGTATTATAATTATGTTTATGAATACATACATTTTTCTTACGTACTACTTTTATTTTAATTTGATAAATCGGGAGAGGACCCCAAACCCTACATAAAAATCAATACGTCGAATAGAGGGATCACAAAAGTAGTGAGATGACTGAATAACCAAAAAAAATGAAACCTCTTCAAAGACAAGAAGCTTCTAGCTGGAGTGAACCAGAGGGGAACTATTGTGTCATAATAGAACATGCATGTTTTCCAAAGGATCTTGAAACCTAAGACCAGAGTCACCTTGGCCATAATCAAGGAGAGAGAAAATTAGGTTTTGTAAAGGATCCATAAACCTTTCATGCTCGACGACTCTTTGAACTGTAGGAAAAGTAGTCGAAGAATGACCCAAAACAAAGAGAACCATCATATTTTGAAAGTAACCCTAAAACCTTTTTATGGGTAAAACCACTACAAACTACCATATTTGTAGGAACAGAAAGGGTTAGATAGGAGCCTAAAAAATGTTAGATAAAATCTCCAACAACCACAACAACTAGGTTTCCCTCAGTAGGCCCATTATCAACTAAAGAATTTTCTAGGAAGAGAAAAACTAGCAAGTCCACCTCAAAAGGACCACTATGCATATGCAAGAGAGGAAGAGAGCCCTTACTACTGAAATCCACCTCAATTGTAATAATAGAAATAAAGGAACCAACAACCTCTCTCAATGTAGGCAATGTAGCAGAATGAGAAGTAATGTCAACAAAATCCACCTCCATAAGACATCCGAGGAAAGAAGATCGATTAGCACCAATAGAACCCTTACCACCTTAACAAGAAGCATCAAAGTCGAAGCCCCCAGGGAGGGAGTCCAACCACCAAGAAAGCCATCCACAAAATTGGAAACTAGGTCTCTCACCAAGAACAACCACCCATCAGCCACAACTGCCTCCTTCGAAGAATGAAACAACAAGGGGAATACCAAAAGGAAGGAAACAAATGAACCCAGAGGTAGGCATTGAGCCCAATGGGAGTGGATATAGATCTAAAAACCTTCACCTAGTGATAGACTTATGACGAAATTAATAGCCATAGAAAAAAGAGCATAAAAGAAACTCTTGACCTTATCTAGGCATGGGGCAGAGGAGAAC
Source organism: Cryptomeria japonica (assembly GCF_030272615.1). Classification (NCBI taxonomy): domain Eukaryota; kingdom Viridiplantae; phylum Streptophyta; class Pinopsida; order Cupressales; family Cupressaceae; genus Cryptomeria; species Cryptomeria japonica. Next base: position 242,948,711 of record NC_081405.1, on the reverse strand, counting down.
CCAATTATAGCACCAAGAAGCATAGCATCCTCTCATAGGCCCAAAACATGGCACAACTTGCTAAGAGACACCAAAATCCGTAGAGCCAAGAGGAGTAAGGTAGAAGCCAATGGACAACAAGTGCAACCAACCCAAACAGAATAAAAAAGGTCAAAACCAAGTTTGCCTCAAAAAGGGGGAACATAGGATACAACCTAGAGTAGGGAAAAGCTAGGAACCAGAAAAAAATTAGGAAGATAAAATTCCTCCATCAAAGCGTAAGGAAATAGGGCTAGGATCAGAATATCTAGGCTATCCCATCCATCCTCATGATCACCATCTCCCTGATTTTCCTCCCCTACAACTTTGCCTCCTCTGAAAACCCTAGCACCATAGTTCTTACTCCCACTCATCGTAATGTCTTTTATAATATTTTTTGTTATTCTTATAACTTTTTTCCCAAATGTGAATAACATTGCTTAAACTTGTGATGTGCTACCATCCCATGCATCTTTCTTTTGAATAGGTTATAATTTTTATTTTATTTTTCAGGAATGTATAAACCTTATTTCATAAAACAATAAGAAGTTCTTAAACATAAGGAAGCATAAGAAACCACAACATAGATGTCATCCACTATAACATATATGCCTTGATAAATGTAATAATAGAAGGATCAATGCCCATTGGGATCCTCAAAGTGAAATCATAGGATGTATCACTATACCTCTATCTACATGAGCTACCCTCAACTAACATAACGATAAATCTAGAAGAATTGAACTTGTGACTATTGTCTACATTTTCAACATCTTGACCATTGATCTATCCCTAAATATATAAACAATACAACTTAATATATTAAACTAATATTTATCTTCAATTCCATCATTTTAATAATAATAATAATTTCATTTCGTATTTCAAATTGACTACTGAACCAGCATTTAGTATTATTGCTTTTGATCTGGAATGGCATCTATAGATGGAATTGTCTTCCAAACATGTCGACTATGAAGTACAAAACAAAGGAGGAATAAAAAGAATATAAAATTCATTAGCATACAGATGGAAAATTGCAACTTGCGTTTGTACACTTCACTAGACTTTATTCATGTAGACGCGTATCGAATTGAGGGAAAGCAGTTAGTCAAAAGATAACTCCAATGACATGATGTCAAATTATATATTCTTCACAGACTTCCTGGCCAGCTGAACTTAATCCGAGATTTGGAACACTTGCTCACCTTTTTTTTCTTGCATGTTAATGAAATGTATTTATGTCATTAACGTATGAGCAGACGGTACAAATATCAAATTCAATATGAAATTTTTTAATCATTATGCTTTATTGAAATTCCGTCGTATTAGAATGAATTTTTTAATCATTATGCTTATAGTGTTTAGTTTGAATGAAACGCAACAAACTGATTTTGTGGTATTTGAAAGAGTGCAAACCAAACTTGCTAAGAACGTAGCGCCAAGATAAGTAACACTTCGTTGCGGACGTATACTGAAAGATATGTCGGCGAATTGCTGGATTTTAGTTCTTGATAATGCAGTAAAGAAAAATAATATCTCCTAACGCGATCCTTCCAAAACAGTGATTGATGATTATTATATGCAATTACTTTGAATTTAAATGGAATGGGTACCCACAACCATTGGCTCCTAATCATTAATGAGCGTATCAATCGAATGCAGAAAAAACACAGTATTTTGAACGCGGGTTGGCATTAATTGTTTGAAAATTTAAAAGGCTGGTCGTTTTTGCCTGGTGGCTGACATGACGACGCATAATCTGGAAAAGATTATCTCTCGTAGCTTACGTCATTCAACGTCATGTATGGATATATATAAGAGCGTTTGCTGCAATCTTTCTTGCACATTTCTCAGGACAATCCTCTCGGACTGCGATTCATTTCTACACCAACTCCATGGCTGAATTCTTCAAGATTTCTCTACTTCTTCTTGCGACGTTTGTACCTACTACAATAGGTAGGTCTCTCCTTTTAATTTGGATGTTAGAATGAAATGTAAAAGATTTGTCTCTGTTTGAAAGCACTATTTGTTGAGTTTTTCACCGATCAGTTAGGATTTTATCCTAAAACCTTCCATTTGTTACTGAAGGGTTTTATCATTGAGCCACTGGTTCTTTTAAGAGCAGCTTATCTCTGATGCGGGTGATTTATTTTCAACACTTTTTGAGCCATTTGATAGAACGTTTGATGCTGACTTAGCTTTAATATTATACTGATATTTTTGTGGATCAGTTAACCCCTCAAACCGAAGATCTTCCAATGCTCTACCACTGAATTATTATCCCCTTTAAGACCTACCCATATGCCCATATTTGGGTAGGTGTGACTGATTCCCAATAATACTTTAGAAGAATTGATATGATACACACCACGTTATTTTATTTGAGACATTAAAATCCAAATAAACAAAGAACAGTGTGTCAGCTATGTGCTGAGCTATTTTTAACGTCGAGTATTTGGTCTGTATAGCAAACTAATAAGGGTTCTGCAAGATTATTTTCGAGGATATACATAAATTTGCAAAACTCCTTTCAACTACCCTAAGTTTTTCTTTGATCAATTTCAATTAAATAAATATTTCGTTCTTGGAAATATTGTAATTTTATGAGTTTTGAATAGTTAAATCTTTCTGCTTCACTGAAGTTACACTTGTTTTATAAAAAACGCTCCCAAAGATCTCACTCATGATTTTAATGTCAGTTGTGTGAGTTTCCTGTCAGGTTTCCAAACTGGTATATGTTTTTTAAATTTGGTGGTATACTAACTAAAGGAGAATATATTTCAGGTGCGAATTTGAATCTGTTCAGAGAATACATTGGGTCCGAGTTCAACGACGTCAAATTTTCTGACCTGCCAATCGATTCCCGCACGCAATTTCATTTCATTCTCGCCTTCGCTATTGACTACACCCCGTCGGGAAGTGCTCCTACAAATGGAAAGTTCAACATTTTCTGGGATAATGACAATCTGAGCCCCAGCGCCGTGCAAGCCATCAAAGCCCAACACAAGAATGTCAAAGTTGCTCTCAGCTTAGGCGGGGACAGCGTTGAAAGTGGGAACGTCCAGTTCATGCCATCATCTGTGTCGTCGTGGGTGAGCAACGCCGTTTCTTCGCTCACAAGCATAATCAAGGAATACCATCTTGACGGCATCGACATCGACTATGAGCATTTCGACTTTACCAATCCCAATACATTTGCTGAGTGCATTGGGCAGCTCATAACACAGTTAAAGCGGAATAAAGTCATCTCCTTCGCCTCCGTCGCTCCCTATGACGACGGTCCAATCCAATCCCATTACACTGCACTCTGGGAAAGCTATGGCAATTTGATTGACTTTGTGAATTTCCAATTCTATGCCTACGACTCGAGCACCACCGTCTCACAGTTCATAAAACATTTCAACGAGCAGGAGTCCCGCTATAGTGGCGGAAAAGTGTTGGCTAGTTTCATGACGGAGGACAGTGGGGGGCTGTCACCTGCAGAAGGTTTCTTTACCGCGTGCCGAATGCTCAGGAACTCCGGCAAGCTCAACGGCATCTTTGTGTGGTCTGCAGACTCCTCACAGTCTAATAACTTTCAATTCGAGAAACTATCCCAGGCTGTCCTGCAAGGCTCCTGATTAGCACCATACAATTTGTGGGTAATGGTTGGAGCAAATAAATTAGTGTCCTTTTCTTCTGTTTTGCTTCTAAAATAGTTGTTTGCGTATTTCAAATTTATTGCCGATATTTCTAGTGATAAGCCAATAAACATTTGGTTGAAGCTTAAGATCAATAGAATTTTGAGGAGCATGACTTACATTGCTGGCTCGTTCTCCTTCTTTGTAACATCCAATATCGCAAAAATAAGCATTGCCAAAGATATTCTGTGATTTATAGTGACCTTAAATTGTTTTCACTGCATGACTTCCTACTTGCAAAGTTATGGCTTCATGTTGCAAGCACACTAACTTGCAAAGCTATGGCTTCGCCTTGCAAGCACACTATTTTTTATTCTAAAGTTTTACACTTATCTTAGTGGATTGGTCACTCGTACTAATAGTACGTTTCTATAATATAAGAGGTTTCCTTGATAGTCGGTTATTCTGAAAAAAAAGCACATAACATCGGGAAAGGATCCCACAACCAACTCCAAGGGTTTTGACATCACTCCCTTAACTTTTAGGAGAACTGCTGCAGAAGCCCCCTTACAACAAGACCCTTCCACTCTAGATAAGCACATCTTTGACTCTATAAAAGATGTCCTCATTTCAATAGAGGAAAAATCCACCTCAATAGGGACAACAAACAGAGAAATCATTAAAGGAGAAATATCTGAAGTGCTAAAGCAACCAAACAAATTGGGTTTTTATTTGGCTCCCAAAACCATCAGGTTGAAACCAGCAAAGACTCCAGCAAAAAGTCATCACCCCTCTAGCAAAAGTCCTCTCCACCTCAATAGAAAAGGAACCCACCTCAGTAGGAACATAAGGGAAACAAACCAACAAGTGGAAGAGCCAAAGACAATTCAACCCACCACTTCGAGAGACAAATGAGCAATACATAATAAGATTATTGGAATATTGGGTTTTAGAAAGGTTCCCAAAACCTTAAATAGGAGAAGAGGCAAAAACCTATCATACACCAAACAAGTAAGCTCCTCTAGGGTCTCTACATCCAAAGGAGGAAAAAGATAGAGACATGAAAGTGTGGATAAGACAGGAACAAAGCAACCTCCCAGAAGACCTAGGCCAACATATGCCCACAAGAACTAGGAACAAAAAGAACAAGCACAAGAGTAGCAACAACACAATCCCATATGAAAAAAATGGAACCAGAGAAGCACAAGCTCCACAAAACAGGAAAAAAAAAAATCCCCTTCGAAGACCAAAGAGTCCACTAGGTTACCAAAAAGGAGCCAAGCCCTAGAAGAACTGCAATTGAAAGCATGAACTAGACGCGGATAGACATCACCAACGAGAGAGCCCAGCAAATACACCAACCCCAAAAGAACATAAGCCCCAAACAAGGCCCACATAAATAGGTCAACGATCGAGTCCTTAGGGGGGCAACTGAAAAAGAGAACACAACTCCAAACCACATCTCCCAAGAGAGAGAGGCACCAGGAAGGAAAAGAGCAAGAACCAAGCTTAGGCATCACAAACAATATTGCACCCAACAAGAGAACCTCCAACAACAACAACGACGAGAGGGGTAAGGGAAGTGATAGGCGGAAACAAGCCTCTGCCAATGGCCCACAATCTCCAAAAACCCCCAAGAAATATTATTGTTTTGTTTGTGTTATTTTTATTAATGTTATTAATTTTTTAAAGTTTTATATTGTCTTTCTAAATTTTCTTATTTATAGATATTTTTTTAACAAATGAAATTATTTTGTTATATATATAATTTAATAAACATTTATTATTTTGAAGTATTTATTCTTAATAAGTAACATTTTCTTTCATGTTTAATTCTTACATATATTACTAATTTAATTAGATTACATGTTAATTTTATAAAATAGACTACTATAAGGATTTGGTGAAAGCCTCGCCCTACCAAGTGAAACTTATGTCATACTTAAGTTGATTGCATACTTTCCCTTTCACATGAAGAATCGATTCATAATAATAAAAATAAAAATAAAAATTGCTTATTATTCTAAAGAGTCTTTAACTATGTTCAATAATTTGAAAATTTTTTCAATGTATTTCCATCATAAAGCATCGCTACTAATATGGGCTACAAGAAAATATTTATTTTTTGTTTATAGATATAAATCTAGAATGCTGATCTCTATTAAGGCTATGAAGAGTAGATTATGCAAAATCCTCCAAGGATTAGATCATTACATTTGATAAGGGAGAGTCCAATAAAATTTATAATAATTTTAAAATTTAATTATACAAAATAGTTCAAAGTACTACCAATGATCATAATTTGAGGTTCGTCTTAGAAATTTTCATGTCAATTTCCCATTTGATGTCGGAACTCTCCTATAATAGAACAAACTAACATCACTCAAAAATATATGTTCTTGTGCTTCCCACATGCAAGCTTAGATTATGTGCACCCTTGTTTTGCGATACTTTATCTACAAGCCAGATTAATTTATATCAATCTTTTTCTAATAGGTATTTTATGGTGGTATGCATAATCTATCCTAGATGGAATGACTTCTTTCTCATATGAGCTTCCATTTGAGTAAAAACCCAGATTCACTACATAGGTTAGAGATATTCTATGATGTTTGAAGTTAGAGATTTTATCATTTTATCACATCACTTTTTTCAAATGTCAACATCTATACTTTAAAATAGCTTATTAGTTCTAGAAGGTGAGAAGAATGCCAAGTTTTGATTTATTAAGGAGTACTAAATTGTTATTTCTAAAACTAAAATTTATGTTGATAATATTACCATGTAATTACATATTCGTGGAGATCATTTGCTACTTTCTTCCATGCCAATTCATAATATCTTTGATGTTAATACTATATTCTATGAAATTTGAATGGTTGGATCCTAGGGTTTGAAAATATGCTTAGTATATTATAGGAATTTTAGGTTTCAAATATTGATTATATTTTGAATGCATAAAATTACTATGCATGTTTCTTAAGATTTTGAGTAGCATAGGATCATTGTGTTTTAGATTATTTTATCCTATTTTATTTTTCTTATTCACTCTATAATAAATATATATTATCTTTTTTGACCTACATTATTCTTCCTTGTTTATCATCTATTTTATACTATATGTTTACTATGTTAGCATTCTTACATTGTCTAAACAATTATGTAGTAGTTATGTAGTTGAATTATACAATTGTGATGTAGTCAATAGTGTTGGCATTTCAATAGAAGGGGATTGTTGATATTCATTAAGGATATTGAGAAGGTTGTTGAAGATTATTGATATAACTAAAGAAGGATGATAACTATCTTTATAACATTATTTTGTCATTGATGTCAAGAAATTGATTTTTTGATTCAGTATGATGTCGCCATATCTTGAGAAGTATGTCTTGATGAGTATTAAGAGGTCGGTAAGTGACATAGAAAGAATGTGATGAATAAGGGGAGAAATAAGTTATTCAATGGGCAACTATTACCGAGTTAGACAATGATGAGATCATGATGTTTTGATTGTTTTGATATCCTACATATCTTGTTGATTGTAAGGTTAATACTATACTATGTCATCGAGTAAAGAACCTAGTTGGTAAACCCTAAGGAACCTAGTCGGTAAACCCTAAGGTTATCGATATCGGCTAAAGAAGGCAGAATGTCTACCGAGTAAAGTTTAGTATTTACCAAGTAACAACCGAGTTATGATAGATCGCATTGGATGGATAAAATCATTATTTAATGAAGGATGTTGATGAGCTGGAGATGAATAAATGATTGGTATGCCACACATGAAGTTTGTTAAAGATCTAAGACAATGGAAAATACAAGAGGAAGATCTACAACACAGATTGAACTACAATAACCTAGCACAAGTTCCTAGGAAGGAATGCAAGTTCCAAGATGAGGTAAAACATTTTTTAGATCGAAGGATACATTGAACCTAGTCAAGATTGAAGATCTGATGGCTATGATTGATCATGGGAAATGTGATCAAGGAGATTCAGCAGTTAGCAAATTGTTTATAAATAAGAAACTATTGATAAACAATGAATGCAGGCAAGTGTAAGCACAGGGATGCTCCAGAGTGATAACCGAGCATAGAAGCTTGAAGACCTATTTGAATAACAGAGTAGGGAGCCTAGTCGAAGGACAAGATAAGTCCTATGACAAGATTGTTTTTAGAAAATAGAATCTGCTTTAGCATTTTAGATGTGAAGTTGCAGATACATTTTATTATTATTATTTTGTAAGTGATAGAAAATCTCTTAACCGAGTGGACCTAACAGTCTTATTTGTAAACCCTCTAGCAAGGTAACATTCTAATTGAGTGTTTGAAATCCTTTGACAAGGTCACTTCTAGCAAAGTGAAGATCCTAAAAGATCTGAGGGAAATCCCTTAACCGGGTCACATCTAGCAATGTGTTTGTAATCTTTAACAGGATTTGCTGTTAACCGAGCATACTCTAGAATAGTATATTTCTTAGTGGGTCTGAAATCCCACAGTGGTTTTTCCCTATTTGGGTTTCCACGTTAAATCTGGTGTTATATGTGTTATGATGATTATGTGTTTATGAGTTAGCATGTTTAGCACTTTTTGGTTATATTGCTGAAGTATAGGTTACCGAGGTTGAATCTATTGATTTTATGGAAGATTAAGTTTGTATGATTCACCCCCCCTCTCATCTTGTTAGCTATTGGCATCAGAACTTTACAATTGGTATCAAAGTTGTGGACTCCAGAAGAAAAGTTTAAAGGTAGTTGAGGCAAAGATCCAAAGATGTATAAAAGGGATGCACCAAAGCTGAACAAGTCAAGTTTCTCCACATGGCAGAAAAGGATGAAGCTGCATTTATCAAGAATTGGAGAATATGTAACATATTATTTGGAGAATGATTACATACCACCAAGCGCCAACCCGATGACCTTGGAAGAGACAAAGGCAAAGCAAGAACATATTCAAGCTATGATTGAAATAACATCAGCATTGACCGACTCGGAGTTTAATGATCTAGAAGGCTGTAATGATGCAAAAGAAATGTGGACCAAGCTCATATCTATGTATGGAGGTGATGAACATGTTCAAAGAGAAAAAGTAGATAGTCTAAGAGGACAACTTGAATCCATGGGAATGAATGAAGGTGAGAACATAACCCAATACAGTACAAGGTTAAAGGAGACTATCAATCAAATCAAAGTAGGAGGAACTAATGAAGAAAATTATGTAACAAGTAAGTTGCTTAGAACACTTCTACCTGCTTATGCCATTCGAGTCTCTGCAATCAATGAACTAAGGTCTGTACCAAATATGCCAGTTTCTTTGGATGCTACTATTGGTAAGCTACATGCATTTGAGTTAAGTAATTTTGACAACAGTGGCTCTTCGGTAAATACAGTAGAATCTGCATTTAGTTATTTTCATATTGGTGAATCTGATGATTACAATGATAGAATGAGTAAGTATACTGAAGGAAATCATAGTGGAGCAAGTGAAAGATTTTGCAAAAATATGGAAGAGGTACACAAACTATATGAGGAAATCAAAAAGCAAGAAGAGTTTGAAGCATTATTAGCCAGAAGGTTACTGAGAGGAAAAGGTAAGTATAAAGGAAAGCTACCTTTAAAATGTTTTAACTATGATAAAATAGGACATATGGCTTCTAACTGCCCTAACAAAGAATCTAGTGAAAAGAGAGAATACTAAGATAACAGGTAGAAAGACAACTAGTACAGAGGATACTGAGACTTCAAAAGGAGAGACAGAAAGACATGCCTAGTAGCTAATGAGGAATCCAATGATGATAAATCTGATGAAACTGATACAGAGGAAGTTGTTTATGTGGCTATTAAAGATGGATCAGATGAAGAAACGTATGAAGAAAAGGCCCTAATATCTCACATAAATAATAATGATTCTTGGATCATAGATAGTGGATGCTCACATCACATGACAGGTGATAAACACAAGTTTGTTAAATTAGAAGACTATGATGGAGGTTATGTAAGATTTGGTAATGATGCACCATGTCTGGTGAAAGGTAAAGGATCTATAACACTTCTTGACAATGCTAAATGTGATGATGTATACTTGGTTGAAGGTTTGAAATACAATTTGTTGAGTGTAGCACAACTAAACAACACAGGTTATCGAATAGAATTTCAGAAAGGAATTGTCAAAGTTGATGACAAACATGGAAAGCTTGCTGCTACCGGGACACAAACAAAAGGTAATACATTTCATCTTGACTCAACTCGGAACAAGTGTCTTTATGCAAAGATAGATGATACCTGGTTATGGCATAAAAGGTTTTGTCATGTAAATTTTGATAATCTAATCATAATAAGTAAGAAGCATCGAGTAAGAGGTCTACCAAGTTTGAAAAACCTGAGAATGATATGTGCCGAGGATGCCAGATGGGTAAGATGACAAGATCAAGCTTTACAAGTAAGTCCTACACTTCTAAAGGAATTTTAGATCTAGTACACACTGATCTTTGTGGTCCCATGAAAGTTCAAAGTTATTATGGTGATAAATATTTCATATTATTTGTGGATGATTATTCAAGGATGATGTCAGTTATGTTTTTAAAAGAAAAATAAAAAGCTTTTCAAATGTTTAAATGGTACAAGGCAAGAGTTGAAAATGAAACAGGAAGACAACTAAAATGTCTTAGATCTGATAGAGGAGGAGAGTTCACCTCTGATGAATTTAACTTATTTTGCAATGATCATGGTATAAAAAGACAAGTTTCTGCACCGAGAACTCCACAGCAAAATGGGATAGCTAAGAGAAGAAACAAATCAATTGTAGATTGTGACAGAACCCTGATGATAGAAAAGAGGGTACCTCAAACATTTTGGAGAGAAGCAATCAACACTACAGTTTACACCCTGAACCAAGTACAACTGAAGAAAGGAACTATGAAGACACCATATGAAATCTGGTATGACAAGAAACCTAATGTAAGTTATTTTAAAATCTTTGGAAGTAGATGTTATGTTCACAAAGATGACAAAAATGGAAAGTTTGATCAAAAAAGCGAAGAAGGAACATTTCTAGGTTATTCTTCTAGAAATAAAGCATTTAAATGTCTGATCAAATCATCTAACAAAATAGTAGAAAATGAAAATGTGAAAATTGATGAATTTGCGCAAAGATGATGAAGGAAATTCCAAAGAACCAGAAGATTATGAAGAATTTGTTTATGTTCAACCAAGAAATCCTACCGAGAGAGTTACTGAAGAAAATGAAGAGAATGTCTAGTTACCGAGTGATGAAGAAGATCATACAGAGCCTACCGAGCCTATATTAGCCAAATATGTTAGAAGACATCATGCATCAAGTCAGATTATAGGAGATAAGGATGATCCAGTGATGACAAGGAATAAACTGAGACATAACACATGTCTGATATCTGAATTTGAACTGAGAATAGTAAAAGAGGCATATAACAATGAGGATTGGGTAAATGCTATGACAGAAGAGATTGATCAAATCAAGAAGAATGAAACACGGACACTTGTCCCAAGACTGAAGGACAAAAATATAATTGGTACAAAGTGGATTTTCAGAAACAAGCTAAATGAAAAAGGTGAGGTCATTCGAAATAAAGCAAGACTAGTCTGCAAAGGATATGCTCAAGAAGAAGGAATAGATTATGGCGAAACCTTTGCACCTGTGGCTAGACTTGAGGGAGTAAGAACATTGTTGGCATATGCTACTTTCAAAAATTTCAAGGTATATCAAATGGATGTTAAATCTGCATTTTTGAATGGTATACTAGAAGAAGAAGTTTATATTGAACAACCTGAAGGATTTTTTGATGACAAGAGTAAAGATCAAGTATGTAAATTAAACAAAGCTTTATATGGTCTGAAACAAGCACCTAGAGCATGGTATGAAAGACTGCACTCTTATTTGATCTAGATTGGTTTTATAAGGACAAGTGAAAACAACAATATGTACATGAAGAATGATGAGGACAATGGAATACTGATCTCAGCCATATTTGTTGATGATGTTATTTTTTGTGGCAATGACTCCTTCTGCAAGAACTTTGGAAATGAAATGTGCAAAGAATTTGAGATGTCATTAATCGGTGAGATAAAGTATTTTATAAGTTTACAGATACTACAAATGAAAGATGAGATTTTCATTACTCAATCCAAGTACATAAAGGAAGTCTTGAAGAAATTTGTAATGGAGGATTCAAAACTAGTAAGTACTCCTATGACTACCAACTGTAAACTATCAAAGAATGATGAATCTCCATCTGTTGATGAGACACTCTACCGATTTATGATTGGAAAGTGGCAATATGTTGTGCACAGTAGACCGGATATAGCACATGTAGTAGTTATTGTTGCAAGATTTTCTGCAGATCCCAAAGAAACCCATATGACAGCAATTAAGAGAATTTTCAGATACCTGAGAGGCACTGAAGATTATGGCTTAGTATATGAAAAGAGGAATGATTTTGATTTAAATGTTTATACTGATGTTGATTGGGCAAGAAACATCGATGACAAGAAAAGCACAAGTGGTGGAGCTTTCTTTCTGGGTGATAGACTAGTAAGTTGGCCTAGCAAGAAACAAGGATGCATTTCACAGTCAATAGCTGAAGCTGAATATGTCACTACAACATTGAATTGCACTAATATAGCATGGATAAAACAACTGTTAGAAGGTATAAATGAAAAGGTTACCGAGCCAGTAACTATATTCTATGATAATACGAGTGCCATTAACATTTCAAAGAATCCGGTAATGCACTCTAAGAAAAAACATATTTCTATAAAGTATCATGATCTTAGAGAAGAAGCTCAAGAAAAGAAAGTTGTGCTAGAATATATCAGTTCAAAGGAGCAAATAGAAGACATCTTCACAAAGCCACTGCCAAGGGACACTTTTGAGTATCTCAGAAGCAAGTTAGGGGTCCTACCCCTATCTTCTATTCACTGACAGAGTTCAGTGAAAGCATCAATTCGATGAATCTATCAAATATTATTTGTGGATTGATGCGGATTTATGCACTTTAGGAGGTTTTCTAAAGGTGTGCAGGAAATAGTGAATAGAGACAAGTTGCTCTGACCGAGACTAAGATGATACATGCGTAACATAGCAAGGCAAATCACTTCACAGGGGAAGAAATCATGAATGAGTTTTTCCTTTTGGCATTGTTGTCAAAGGGGGAGAAGACTAAATGGTAAAGCCCTAAATGGAGAAGATAATGGAAGACTAATGACAGGGGGAGAAGATTACTGAAAAAGGGAGAAGACTAAATGCAAGATCAGAGAAAGAGGGAGAAAGCCTAGAAGACTTCAGAAGAAGAAAACAACTCAAGGATAACAGGAGAAGTCTAATAGCAATCTGAATCCGAATCAGTTGGAATAAATCAAGTTGGTATTGCCATTTAAAAGTTGGTATTGCCATCAATGCCAAAGGAGGAGATTGTTGGCATTTAAATAGAAGGAGATTGTTGATATTCATTAAGGATATTGAGAAGGTTGTTCAAGATTATTGATATAACTAAAGAAGGATGATAACTATCTTTATAACATTATTTTGTCATTGATGTCAAGAAATTGATTTTCTAATTTAGTATGATGTTGCCATATCTTGAGAAGTATGTATTGATGAGTATTAAGAGGTTGGTAAGTGACATAGAAAGAATGTGATGAATAAGGGGAGAAATAAGTTATTCAATGGGCAACTATTACCAAGTTAGACAATGATGAGATCATGATGTTTTGATTGTTTTTATATCCTACATATGTTGTTGATTGTAAGGTTAATACTATACTATGTCACCGAGTAAAGAACCTAGTCAGTAAACCCTAAGGAACCTAGTCAGTAAACCCTAAGGTTATCGATATTGGTTAAAGAAGGCGGAATGTCTACTGAGTAAAGTTTAGTATTTACCGAGTAACAACCAAGTTACGACAGATCGCATTGGATGGATAAAAGCGTTATTTAATGAAGGATGTTGATGAGTTGGGGATGAATAAATGATTGGTATGTCGCGCATGAAGTTTGTTAAAGATCTACGGCAATGGAAAATATAGGAGGAAGATCTACAACACAGATTGAACTGCAATAACCTAGCACAAGTTCCTAGGAAGGAATGCAAGTTCCAAGGTGAGGTAAAACATTTTTCAGATCGAAGGATACATTGAAACTAGTCAAGGTTGAAGATCTGATGACTATGATTGATCATAGGAAATGTGATCAAGGAGATTCAAAGGTTAGCAAATTGTTTATAAATAAGAAATTATTGATAAACAATGAATGCGGGTGAGTGTAAGCACAGGGATGCTACATAGTGATTACCGAGCACAGAAGCTTGAAGACCTGTTTGAATAATAGAGTAGGGAGCCCAGCAGAGGGACAAGATAAGTCCTATGACAAGATTGTTCTGAGCAAATAGAATCTGCTTTAGGATTTTAGATGTGAAGTTGCAGATACATTTTATTACTGTTATTTTGTAAGTGATAGAAAATCTCTTAACCGAGTGGACCTAACAGTCTTATTTGTAAACCCTCTAGCAAGGTAACATTCTAATTGAGTGTTTGAAATCCTTTGACAAGGTCACTTCTAACAAAGTGAAGATCCTAATAGATCTGAGGGAAATCCCTTAATTGGGTCACATCTAGCAATGTGTTTATAATCTTTAACAGGATTTTCTTTTAACCGAGCATACTCTAGAAGAGTATATTTCTTAGTGGGTCCGAAATCCCATGGTGGTTTTTCCCTATTTGGGTTTCCACGTTAAGTATGGTGTTATATGTGTTATGATGATTATTTGTTTATGAGTTAGCATGTTTAACATTTTTTGGTTATATTGCTGAAGTATAAGTTACCAAGGTTGAATCTGTAGATTTTATGGAAGATTAAGTTTTAATGATTCAACCCCCCCCCCCCTCTCATCTTGTTAGCTATTGGTATAAAAAATTTATAGGTAGTTGGTAATCGAGTTTCCCCCCTTTGAATATGTATATTTTTTAATAAATAATTATTAACTAATGACTCTTCATATGGTATTAGAGCCATTGGACATGCACATAAGATTACCATGGCTTTTTCATCTCTCTACTGGAAAATCATGAAAGGAGCCATTTGGAGGAGATGAAACACCTTAAATATATGTAGATTGTGTATCAAACTATCTATTTATTAATAAAAAGGTGTTTAAAGCATTAAAAAGTGTTATTAATAGTCTCAGAGCATGACAAATCTAATTTTGTGATGAGCGATGTTTTTTTTTTGTGGCATTAGATTTAAGTTGATTGCATCTAAAGTGAAGCTTCTAGTTATCCCATGTCGAGAACTCATGGAGGGGATCAATAAATAAATATATACACAATGTCAATTCATTTCTAGGCCATGAGTTTCTATTGAAGTGGTCGTAGATTTTAACATATATATGTGAATGATAGAATAGAGTAGACAAGTGGCTAGCATTAGTTCTTATGTGATAGATGGGTTGCTATAAGTTATATTTTATTCCACTTATTAAATGAATATTAGGGTTGTTAAAATAAAAGCTATGATTTTAGTTGATGGAAGAAAAGGGCTAAATTCTCTCTTTCTTGAATATTTTTTTAGTAATTATGACCATTATTCAAGTGCACAAACTATTGCATCAAAGATAATAAATAGGCCTTTAGACATTTTTGCAATTTTGTTTCAATTTAATTTTCTCTTGAAATATTTTTTAGTATTTCATGTCAAGAATAATGGATTTTTATTTAGAAGTTTTAAAGAAGAAATAATTCTAATGTTTTAGTGAATTGATATATTAATGAAGAAGGTTAACGCGTTTTGATTATGGTTATGTATAAAAGTTTATAATTTATTCTTGCATGAAGACTGTGGATTGATCTATTTAAGTTGTAATATTAGGGTAAAGGTTTTATTTCAAATAAATAAAGTAAATCACTTAGTATTATTTTGTTGGAAAATATATCTTTAAAGAGGTTGAAATGGTTTGAACTTTTATATCAAAAGAAAGTTGAGAAATTAGTGGACATTGGAAAGTATTCAAGCATTGATTCTTTTTATTTCGTGGAGTTATGTTCTTTTTTGAGATATAAGAATTACTAGTGTGTGGATCCATCGTTGGTTAAAGGCAATATTATTATATTTTTATCAGGAGTACACATATTTCAAACATATCTTGTATTTTTGGTTCCATTCATTCTAAAATTGATAGAACATTTCAAGTTTTGAATGGGTCATAATAAATTTATCGTTTGAATGCATCTTCAAAAAGTAATGTTTAGACATCTAGGGCATGTATACACCTGAACAAGTCATCGAAAGACTCACATAAGTTACCAAATGGACAAACTATAATGTAGTTAAATTGGAGGCTTGTGACTCCTCGGGATGGACTTTTCGTCATCTCAAGTTCTCTTTTGAGTTTGAGATGATTCTTAGAATGAGAATAATTTTTTAAATTGTTTATTCACTTTCCTTTTCTATTTCATTGTTGGTTCTTACATATTTGAAGAACCCATATATTATGACATTTGATTTATGGAGACAAGAATATAATTTTGTGTTGAGATCAATATAGATTATTATCTGAGGAGTCTATGAAAATATGATTAAAAGCTATACAATTGTGAGGATCATCCAATAACTTGAAAGAGGTTTGTCATAGCTCAATATTGATTATTTTTTAATAATTTGGAAACTAGTTATTTGAAAGTTTGGGATTGTAACATGATAATTCAACTCAAAGCTACACCCTTCTTAGGGTCATGAGGTAATTTAATGAAGCTTCACTTGATTCAAGATCTGTTTCTTCAAAAAGAGATCTTTCCAAACATATGTACTTAATTGATGTAATCAACAATTTTTATTATGTAAGCCTTAAGGGGGTCTCTTGGCAAGGTGATCGCTATGATTTTAAGGATAAATTTATAGGAACAATGTAATAATGGGGGATGTGAAAATTATTACACTATCTAAACAATTGCATAGTAGTTATGCAACTTAAATATATAGAGGTGATGCAATTGGTAGTTGTTAAACAAGTTTGCCCTACTTAAATATTACATTGTTCAAGAAATAATTATTTAATATTCTCTATTAATAATCATATATTATTCACTAAGTTTACATGTGACTACCATACTAATTTATATCAAATCAAGTGGTCTAAGTCTCAAACATGAGCTCATTATAGTTTCACTAACCTAGAATTTTTAAAAGGTTTTTCTACATTACAAGTGAATTAGATAAAATTACTCATAGAATAGGAAGAAAAGGTGCAAGAAAGTCTTAAGTGAACCATGCCATAAATTTAAATAATGCAGTAAGAGCTATTCAATGTTCTATTTGACCTAGGAATATCACAAAGTAAAAAGATTCAATGGTGATGGAAGAAATCAATAATAATGAGTGATAATGTAGTAAAATGAAAGGTTCTACCATATATATAGATTATTTTAAGGATCACATCATATTAAGCTAAAATAAATTATAATCATCTTGATCAAGATTTATACAAACTAGGGTTGCATATACAAATTTATTATGAAGTTATTTTAGTAATATAATCTTGCATTATAAGATAAATAGTAGGTGGGGTTGTAATAGGTTCAATCCAAATACATTGTACCCTAGTATATAGGTCAACATGTTCATAGGTTTTTCTATTATATCTACCATTACTTCTAGGTAAGACTATATTTGGTCAAATTTATTTTACTTGTAACCACTTATTTTTTGTGAGATTTCTTTTTTTGTTTGTTGGTCTAGTCTTCTCCATATACTTGCATATGTTCAATAAGTTCCCCATTCAATGTAAAATAAGGAGATTGTTTCATCTATCTAAGAAAAAATGTCATGAAAAAGTGTCAAACTCAAATTTAAGAAAGTTAGGGGAGTTAACATTATAGGGGAGTATTGGGGTGTTATCAATCTAGACATCTTAAATGCTACAAAGGATTTCTTTAGGTCTAATAAACTCCTCAGACAATTTAATTCTACCTACATTTCTTTAATTCCAAAGAATGATAATGTTGTTTCCATTACTATTTTAGGCCTATTAGCCTATGCAACACTCTGTACAAAATATTTTTGAGTCATTGATAATAGGCTCAAACATGTGCTAGACATAATAAAATCTACTAATCAAAAAGGCTTTGTCAAAAGGAGACACATTATGGATGTTGTTATCACTACTCGTGGACTTGTGCATCCAATGGATTAGAGAAAAAAATCTAGTATGTCTTTCAAGTTGGATATCTTAAATTCCTATGGCAGAGTATCATGAAACTTCTTCTTTGAAGTGCTGAAGAATTTTGTCTTTAAGGATAAATTTCTAAAGATTTTTACAGAATGTGTTACTACCTTGATGTTGTTTGTTCTAGTAATGTATCGCCTAGTGGTTACTTCTTCTATATCTAGGGTCTCTGCTTAAGGGACCCTCTATCCCCCTACTTGTTCATTGTTATTATTAAAGTCTTAGGGAGGAATATTGAAAGACTAAAAAGGACTTGTAGACTAAAAGTTGTCAAAGAAGCCTCTACTATGGAACCTATATCTCATCAACAGTTTGTCTATGATACTATCATATTTGTAGAAGTCAAAATCTTGGAGGCCAAAGGTTGTAAGGAGATCCTGGACAATTATTTTATGATCTTGAGCAAACATATTAATTATGAGAAGAGCAAGCTATTTAGTCTGAATGTTCACCATGAACTTTAGGCTAAAATCACTAGAATTATTGCTTGTGAGGTTGCTTCCCTACTTGAATCCTATCTTGGGTTGCCTCTCATTTTTAAATCCCTCACAATTATATTTTGGAATGTTATCATTGAAAGATTTTAGAAAAAGATAGTTGGATGGAAAGGGAAATTGCTAAGCTTGGCTGGTAAAATATAATTGGTCAAATCCTACTTATAGAACATCCCAATATACTAGCTTTCTGTTTTTAAGATACTTGGATGTGTTGTTGATAATATTGATTAAATTTAAAAGTGCTTCCTCTGGATGGGTACTAAAGAAAAAAAAGTTTTCTCTTATAGCTTGGGACAATGTGTGTAGTTCCATTAATGAAGGTGGGCTTGGCATAAGGAAGCTTAAATCTTTTAATAGGGCCCTATTTCCAAAATTGGATGGAAATTGATTGAAAGAGATAAGGAGTAGGTGAATATTATTAATGTAAAATACCTTAATAATACCAATAGTAGCAACTTCCTTATTGACAAAAGTTTACCCTCTGGCTCTTGTATCTGGAATAATGTTTCCAAAACCAAAACTATTTTAATAAAAGTAGGGAAAAAGCTAGTGGGAAATGGAAAGAACACCAGATTTTGGGATGATGTTTGGCTAAATGATACTACCCTATTTGAAATGACTCAATTCTATAAAGTTAAATAGATCCTTATCCAGAGTTGTTGAAATATTTTTCATGATTACCTCTAGTGGCAAGTGGATAAGGCTAGATGGAGAAATCCCATGGATAAGGTGATGAGTAATAGGGATACCCCTACTCATAACTTAAATCAATTGTTGGCTGAGGCCCAATGCCTGACTTCCTTCCTAGGCAATTGCTCCTTTTTTTGGTTCCACATGGAAGATGAATGGATCTAGTCATACTTGATCCCTCTAGAGCCTTCTATTTTAAATCCACTTGTAATAACATTATTGAATAACCTAAGGAGAACTTCTATTGGAAAATGATTTGGGTTAAAGGCCTCATACCCAAGATCAACTTTTTTGGTGGGCAACTCCTCATAGAAAAATTATGACCATAGACAATTTCAATAAATGAGGTTTCTCCCTGGTCAAGAGGTGTGAACCCAAAATAGTGGGTTACACTTTTTTGGATGAAACATATTGACTCGTTTGTCCAAAACTCAAATTTGGCCATGTTCTATCAAAACCCCCTTTTGATAGAATGCAAAAAACACGTTCGATCAGAATCCCTTTTTGATCGAATCTAGAAAAGAATTCAATACCAAATTTGTATCAAGGGGGTTTGATAGAAATATGGTTTGATTGAACCCCTTTCTATCGAATATATGTTCTATTGAATATTTATGTTAGACATCTCCCCCACAAATTGTCCTGGTTTCCTCAAATTTATTGCCCTCAAAGCTCAAATTGGGGGCTCAAATGGATGAATTTTGACAAACCAAAATGAATGATAGTATTAATAGAAGGAATATTTAAAACTATTATTATTTTAATATATGTTGAGTTTATTATTATCATTTTTTTTAGATTGACTTAACATAGGTTTCACACCTAACATCGACTTCTGAGTTCAACGCTTATGGAAAAATAGTAAACAAGTGAAATATTTTTTTGAAAAATAACTATGCATTGGGTATTGAAGTCCTCTTTCCAACAAAAAAATTAATAAATTGATACATACACAACAAGCTACAAGCAACCAAATAAACATATGTCAAAATTACAGTTAACTCGACTTAAAAACTTCATAAATTATGAAATATTGAAGATAATGTTATGAAACCAATAAAAAATATTAGATATAGATATTACAAAACTAAATTCAAAAGAATCACATTTATATCTATTTTAGAAAAAAAATTATCCCATACCAAATGAGTATCACTCTTTAAAAATATTGTTTTTTTGTAATAAACTAGTTTTTGAGGGAGATAGAAAAATGGAAACAAATTAATTCCAAAAAAATTTTAAAAAATATATTTATAATCTGCATAAAAAATTCCAAAAACCACTAGTTCACATCATCTACAAATTCCTTACGGTTTAGCAGTAATAGGTGTCTGAATGTGAAGTTTTTTCTGAAAATGAATATTGCAGTGTCAAAGTTGGCAAATAAGTGTAACTCACTATTGTCGGTTCACCCATAGACGTGTATTATGTTGCAAACATCTTGAAAGTATTAACCATATTTTCTTGCACTATCCATTTGCAAGGGAGGTTTGTGATCAGTTGTTTGACGATCTTATGGTTAGCTGGACCTTCCCCAAGAATTTAAAAGAATTCATAGAGTAGTGGACTCTCAATCCTTTTACACACCCAATTATAAGGAACATATGGCTTCAAATTCCTCCTTCCATTACTTGGAATCTTTGGGAGGAGGATAATAACATGATATTTAGAGAGGATTCTTTGTAGCAATAAACTAATGTTTCACATCATAAAACAATAGGCTAAGGAGAACATAAATATTGTCCCACCTAGGACCTCTAAACTGATGCCAAGCTTGATGGATCTAAGAATAAAATAGAGATCGGGAATTACCCATAGTCTTCTTAAGATGAAGTGGCATAATTTGATCTTAAGGAACAATTGTATTTGGACTCCTCCGAAGGAAGGTTGGTTAAAATACAGCTTTGATGGCTTCTCTAAAGGGAACCGTGGTATATCTAGAGTGGGCAAAATCATTAGAAATTGCAAGGGCTTTATGAAGGAAGACTATTGTGACAATCTGGGGAAAGGATCAATTAATAGAGTAGAGGCAAGGGCTACATGGCAAGGACTTTTACATCTCCACAATCCAAATTGCCAAAATGGAATTCTGGAAGGCGATTCTAAATTAATTATAAACTAATTGGGTGGAAGTGCAAATATCCCTTGGGAAACAAAAAGTATCATGGAATATTGTAGAAGGCTAATGGACCTCTCTCATAGTATCAAAGTCCAACATATTTTCAAATAAGGGAATCGAGCAGCTGATGAAGTTCCTAATCAAGGCCTAATTCATATGGACTGGAGATTTTTTAATTATAAGGAGAGCTCGATCATGATAAAAAATATCTTTTCTAAAGAACAAGTTAATCCTTACTTGAGTAAATTTGTCAATTACTTGGGCAATTAATGGATCTTTTCAGATGCCTTTTCCCTCTTTACTTTTTAAATATGATTACCAAAGTTTTTTAAATTCAAATTAATTGCTTGATGATTATCAGGATGATGATTGGGTGGCTAATTTAGGAGTTGTACCAAATGTCTACTAGAATAATAGGTTATGTGTATGTCAATAATTATATTTTCAATGTTGGAAGTATGGATTTTTATACCCCCCCCCCACTTTTCTCTAATTACAAAAGATGAGGAAATAATTCGATGGAAAGGTAATAGTTTCTTTTTTCATAGCAACTTAATTTCCCATGATGTGAGTTGTCCTCTCACATGTAGGGACAATGATGAGAATCAACCTAAAGATAGCACTTTTGGTAAGTATTTTTTACTAGATGAGGTCAATTTTATTAGTTATAGTTTACCTTTGTGTTGCCTTGAGATATTTTATTATTGCACGGTGCCTAAATATTTTTGAAATGGGGGGCCCTTTGAAGAGGAAAAAGCCTAAAATCTACAAGGAAATTCAAAAAAATAAAAAGTTGTGGGATCTTTTCCACATAGAAGGTATGAAAACCTTTTTCCTTTCCATGAAGGGTTATAAAATAACCTTGTCAATGAGATTTTGTAACTCCTGGTAGGATGGTGAGGTGTCAATTATCTGTATCTCCTTTATTGTTTTGCTAGAGATTATTGCAAAAGTGACTAGGTTGCAGAATGAGGACAAGAAAGTTGAGAAGAAAATATCAAGAGAATATAAGCACTACATCAAAAAATTATTTGAAAAAGGAGAGAGGCCAGTAGTGGTGCAAAATGGGTATGGACATTCTATCCTTCCTAATTCCTATTCTATTGTAAGCTATTTTGTTATAAAATACTTTACCTTACAAGCATATTATACCTCTCTGCACGACTACCATTTCCCATCTTGAATCACATTACATATAGTGATAGGATAAGGTTTCCCTATTTTATTTTCACTTTACTTGCAACCAGTATTGCTAATGGCACTCCGCTCCACCAAGAGCTTCTCTATATAATGTATAAATATGCCTTTGATCATTCCCCTGATTGCAACCATTTTCTTACCCTTCCTGGGAATTTAGAGCCTAAGGATGAGGCTCATGGCTCCTTTGTTAGAATTGAGCTTATTGAGACTAATCCACTACCTTTGCCTAACAATACTCCTACTACCAAGTCTAAAAGTAAGAAACCCTATGCCAAGAAAGAAACAAAAACCTTGGAAGTGGCTCTAATTAAAATCAACCCTGACAAAAGAAAACTTGAAACCCCTAAAAATAGCCCTTTTAAGGCTAGAAATCATGATAAAGACTCTTCCAAGAGAAGAATCACCATATACCTTGAATTACATGACTTTGAGAAGGAAGTGGAGGAGATACATACAAAGAAACGAGAGGGTATCTTTGGGGAGAGAAGATAGGTCTGTCTCTTGGCCAAAGATAAATGGGTTAAAATTGAACCCAAAGTGACTACACATCAATTGGTGGAGGAATCTACCCCAGAAGATGATGATGCTTCCTCTAATGAAGATACTAAAGATGAGGAGTTTCATGTGGAGGAGGAAGAACATGAGGAGAAATATAGGGAATTGGAAGAGGAGAATGAATTTTTAGAGGATAAGGAGGATTTTGAAACAATTTCCCTACCTTTTAACTCACTGGATGATGCAGAAATGGTACTCTATTCTCAGGATTCACCCTTTGGTGCAAAGAATTACAACACTAGGTAGATGCACAACTAGATAATTGAATTGTATCTTAGCGTTATGAACCTTGAAGCAAAATTTTAAGAGTAAAGGTAGGGATACCACCAAATGGGAAATTCCTTAAGCTCCCTATGTTCCATTACCAACAACATAATGAGGAAGGCTACCATGGGATTTATCTCTGGGTAGACGAGAATGAAGAAGAAAGTGAGGATATGTCGAAGAAAGAAAAATTGGATGAGGAAGATAAGAAAGAGGATACAATTCCCTTGTAGATCTGGAATGAGTAGGTGCAAAGAATCGAATGAAAGTGGAACCTCATAAGGGAAGATTGAGTTGAAAATGTTTGTATTTTTTTGCTCCATGGTAATTTTAAGTATAGTTAGGCATAGTTTTATAATTAATTTCCTATGAATAGGCTTATGTTCTATATGCATCAGACTTTTAGTAGAATTATCTTATCTATTAAGTTAATGGATACTTTATATTTAGCTACTCATAGTTATATTAATGATAGATGGTGGCTAGATCAGATCAGTATGTTTATTTATGTTGAGGTGATGATTTTTTATTACTTCTAAGAGAGGCTGGTGCGGTTTCTATTGCTCAGGTTGTTTGATGCCAGATCTTGTGTTGGTACTCTTTGATTTTTCCATTTTGTAACGGTTTATGGTCCTCTCCCTACTAATGTAACAAAAAGTATTATAGGGCAAGGCTAGATACAATAGAGAACGTAAAGAAGCCAGTGAACTCTCTCTTTGCTTCCTTGGAAAGGAATGTCATCTTTGTTTCTTGGAATGAAGCTCAAAAATCACAAAAAACTAATCAGGAAATTAAAATTGAACCAAATAACAACATCCAATAGTAATTAGTAATGATAAGGATGAACCATATGGCATTGATACTTACAAGATACCTAATATAGCAACTCATAAGACAACTAAGATAAGCTCTAGATCCACATGACATGATAAAGTATGACATTGTTAGGTTCACAAGTATCTCCACTTTGATGTTGAGTTCACATATTTTGTGCAAGCACTATGACTATATAATGAATGGAATATTATGATTTATCTTAATAGTGAGATTTAAACTATTACATTCTATGGCAACAAATTAATCATCTTTTGAGATCACTTTTATTTGAAGCATTCTATCAAATAATTGTTTTGTTGAGTTTTTATCTCAATAGTGTAAGGAATCATAAGGGTAATCATGTAGTGAATGGAATATTAAAGGGATTGGGAATCACGATCGGATAGATGAGGGATGGATTGATGAAGAGGTTCAAGAAATGATATCCAAGGTGTTGGGAAATAAATATGTATAATACCATAAATTGTGAAGATCAATCTTTATTCAATAAATTAATTAAACGATGATATTCAAGGATTGGATATAATGAACATGAAAAACTAAAGTTACTCATATTCAAAACTGAAAAATAAGTCTCCTTAAAATTTGGGAAACCCATGATTATATTCTTCTTATTTATGATGCTAAGAATCAGGTTGTTAACATTCTTAATAGACCTATATTATGTGAACTTAAAAGAGTACTAAATAATGATTAACAGATCAACATAACATAGAAACAATAAGGCATAAATAAAAAACATAACATCCACAAAAAACATAGGATTTATGTGGACAAACCCTTGCAGTAAAACACACCACCACTTCTAGAAGAGAGGACATGCTTGTATTAACAACAATAAAAGTGCCTACAATATAGTCAAATCCACTCTCTTCTTGGTCTCCACAATACTAGCACCCATGCACATGTGAGCAACCTCCTTATGTCTACTATCCATCATTCATTACTTTAGAGAAATCTATATTCAACTCTTCCACATTACTTGATTAAATGAATCCCATATATAATAACCACATGCACAACTAATTTGGTGTAGGTTTAAATTTGTAAACACTCCCATAACAATCTCTAGTACCTACATCCTAGGATCATAACATCCAATAGTGCATGTGACATAAAATTAAACAATACACTAGTTTCTAATTTCACAAATTATTTCCTTCTCATACACTATCAAAAAATAAAAAGTATACCTCATTTTTCTAGTTTTCACAACCTAGACTCATATAGTAGATGACCCACCCCAAAGATAGGGGAATATTTATAGTGTCACTTTTTATGTTTACACACAAAACATAAAAGACTCCTAAAACAAGGTTATAACACTAATTAATATAAACTAAAACTATGATAGGTTCAAGTCTATGGAACATCTCACAAAAGATTACACACAAGAATAGTCTTTAGGAATATCGAAATGGGGGATTAAAGGGCATCTTATTAAGGGGGATAATAAATCCAAGAAAATAAAATAATAGGTTCAAGTATTTCTTTTGAATATGGGAGGGGATCTAAGGAGGGAGGAACCAGTTAACATATACAGATGGAAGGAAATGCCAAAAGTATGGATGAAGCTGGAAAAAGGGTCCCTGATGAATTTTATGGAGAAGCTGGTCGATTATGCTACAGGTAGGGTTAATCTTGCAGTCTCCAAAATTACTAAAAACTGGAGTAACGGGTCTTTTAAAATCCATGGTGTGAGGTTCAAATTGGATGAGGGCCTCATTGCGACTGTAACAGGTACAACCCACTAAGGTCTCAATTTTTTTAGAGATCTTAAAGTTTCCAATAACATGGTTAAGCTTTTTCTGTGAAAGGAGAAGGAGAGGGATAAAATAGGTAAAGCCACGGGGAGTTATTATGATGCTTCCAACATTAAGAAAATCTAGGGTTGTGTGTTGAATGCTATCATGGAATACATTACAGTGGAGGGTCATTTTACTAGGGCCCACACTCATCATTCCATGCTATTAAATCACTTTAGGTATGAGAAAAGGGTTTCCCTACCCTACTACCTCTTCAGGTCTTTGTCAAGGTCTCTCAAGAAACGCATCAAGAATCCTTTGAACCTGGTGCTTCATTGTGGCCTCATTCTACTCATTTGTGAGCACCGCAAAATCCTTGCTACTCAGGAAAATAAGAGATTGTCTGCTTCTCTAGGGAGAGACAAGAGAAAGCTGGAGGAAGGTGGATCGAGTAAGGAAGAGTCCATTCGGAGAAAAAAGAGTAAGAGTGCTACTGGGATGAAAACCCAAGAGGACAAGAATGACATAGAGGATACTGGAAAAGATGGCAGTGAAATGGAAACGGAAGAGTCTGGAAGTGAGGATAGATGGAAAGATGAGGACATGGGAGCAGAGTAAGGTGAAGCTAAGGACATGTGTGACCAAGATAGTCCTACTCACAGTGCTAGCTTAGGCAATGCCGACAGCCAGCCAATGGCAAAGAAGGATGATTAGGTTAATGAGGAAAAAGAAATGGATATTGAGAGAGAGATGAGTGAGGAACCTGAGAAGGAAATGACCAAGGATAGTCTAAGTAAGGATAAGGAGGGTTCTAGAGAAGGGTTATTCCTGGAGAATCTCAAAAACCTTACCGAGGCTAGATTGGGTTTTGACACGTGGATTTATGAATTTTTTAAAAATTTGGAAAAAAATGGGAAGCAACTGGAAGAGAAAAGGAAGGAAGATGAAAGGAACCAGAAGCAATGGAAGAATGACATGGAGGAAAAAGATAAGAAGATGGAAGCTCAGATTGACTATCTGGAAGAAGGTAAAGTGGCAATGAAAAACCTGCTGGGAATGATTCCAAATATCTTGACTGCTATCACTAAGAACCTAGAGGAAATCTCTAAGGTCCTTGAAAGCTCCAGCCCTCCCAAACCAATGGTGGAACTTGGCATGGATGAAGATTCTATTGAGACTGGGATTGGGGAATCAACTCCTCGTGGAGCAGCAAAGAGAACTAGGGTGAGCTTGAATAAAGTTATTGTGGTGTCTTCTAAGGAAATCCCTAATATTAGGGATAATATTAAATAACTATATGGGATTAGCAGTAACTTGGCTAATGCCTTGAAAAACATAAAATAGTTCCTTTTCTATTCTTTTTTTGGTTTGGCTGGTGGTTGCTGATTTTTTGGGGCTTTTTCACTGGTTTTTTCTAGTTGCTATACTAGTTTTTCTTATGTATGTTCCTTTTGGTTTCTCAATGCTATTCTCTCTTAAGGATCTTTTGTAAACGGTTTCGGGGCCCCTTCAAAACCTGTTTTTACCTTAATAAAAAACAACAATTCTCCCTCTCAACAATTTTTCTTATATAAACTATCATTCAATCCTAAGAAAAAGCTCCAAACTATTTTTAATACACACTCCCAAAATCTAATAGTTGTTTTCTTAATTGAAATCCATGGGCACTCTTACCCTTTCATAGTTATTCCAATTAACTCATTTTTCTACTCTTACCTATTCACTTTCAACTTAAGGAAATCTACTTCCTCAACCCTACACAAATTATTCTCACTTATCATGGAGATCATACTTCTACCCTTGAAAATGTTGGCATTTTGGATATGTTGATATGGTTTTGTCATTGATGTCAACACTTGTCATTGCTTGTCAACACTTATCAGCACTTGGAGATTTTGGTTATGTTCACCGGCAAGTTAGAGACTTATGCACAATCACTAGTATTTGCTTCACTGAGAGATTATATTGTTCAGCGACACTTGGAATAACCTAGAGACTACTTGGTTATGTCGAAGACAATATTTGATCAGTTGGTTGTGGCAATTTGGTCAATTGTTTATTCAGGTTTGCATATTTGCTTTTACCAGCAAATAGGTCTAGGATAAGCATCGACAGACATATCTATTCCAGATCAGCATGACACATTATGGAGATGATTTATTATTATTGTAAATGCATTGAAACGACATCATGAATCAGATATAGATTTACTTGTAATTGATTTTATTGTAATATCTTTTAGTGAGCCAACCTATTCAAATTGGTCTTAGGTTATGGTATAAATGTAAGATCTCATTTGTGATATTAGTGTGTGAATGAGAAAAGGATTGCAATAAGGTATATGCAAAAATAAGCAGAGCTATACCCGTAGACATCATTTGAAGGTTGAAGGAAGGATCTTATGAAGGCAATCAAAACTAAACTGGTACTAAATCCAGCATATGAAGATGCTAATTTATGTAGTACATTATCATTGTATTTAACCATCCAATTGTAGTCAATGTGACTCTCATTTTGTGATTGAGCAGTGAGCTCTAGGCAGCTGGTCTTTCTACATGTGTAGAATCCATATTATACTCACATACTATCTGTAGTAGTATCATTTGATTGTGGGTAAGGCTTACCACCATGGTTTTTCCCCTTACAGGGTTTCGACGTACAAAAAATTGTGTTATGTGTTGTGGATGTTATTGTCTTTTTGTTTCATGTATTAATCTTTACCGGTACTACAATTAACTATTAAGACTATCAACCTGCATAAAGTTTGGTTTACCGATATTAAGCATTAAGTTTTGGTTAAGTTAATTTTGGTTGAATTTATTGGACAACTAATTCACCCCCCCTCTTAGTTGTCTTCGGGGCCTAACAATTGGTATCGAAGCCTAGTCCTCTTTTTGCATAAGTTTAACAGCTTAAGGAGATCCAATGTCTTCTAACTATTTCAGGAAGGACAATCCGAAACTTGATGGAACTAACTATGGCATATGGAAGATCAGGATGGAGATACATTTGAATTGCATTGGAAAGGACATATGGGATGTTATAAAGAATGGCTATACTAATCATACTCAAAGTCAACCTATTCCACCTAACTTGGCTAAAGATGAGGAAAATGATTGCAAAGCAAGAGAAGTACTTTTGAGTGCATTGTCAGATCAGCAAGTCATGGGATTGTTAGATAGATCTACTGCTAAAGCTATTTGGGACAAACTGGAAACATTGAATCAAGGAGATTCCACAGTCAAAATTGCAAAACTTGAATGCTTCTAGGTCAGGTATGAAAATCTGAAAATGGAAGAAGAAGAAATAATTTCTTCTTTTATGGAAAGAGTAAATGAAATTGTTTTGGGTATATAATGTTGTGGAGGAACCTTAAGTGAAGATGAGATTGTTTCTAAAGTTTTAAGAGATTTTCCATTGGTATATAAAATGAAAGTTTCTGCTATAAATGAATTGAGAACAATGCCTAATGCATTAGTATCTAGAGACACCTTAGTTGGAAAACTTTCAGCTTTTGAGCTTGAGGAATTTGGTCCTGTTACTACTATCAAGATAGATCTACCTTTCAAGGCATCATCATCAACTGCATCATCATCATCATCTGATAAATTTGATTGGAGAGCCTTCTATTCTAGAGAACTTGAAGAAAGCAGGATAGAAAATGAAGAACTTGAAGCACTATTTTCAAGGAAAATGCCTAAAGGTCCAATTGGAAGTAAGTATGAAGGTAAAGCACCCTTTAAATGTTTTAAATGTAATCAAATTGGTCATATGGATTCTAGATGCCCTGATAGACATGCAAGATTAAGAGAAGAAGCTAAAAGATCATATAAGCGTAACCTTGACTATCAGAAATACAAGTTTAAGAAGAATAGAGATAAATCTTGTTATTATGCTAATGAAGGAGTTACTGATGATTCTGATGAGGATTCGACAGACAATGGATGAGCTTTTGTTTCTATAACAAAAGATCAACTGAAACCTATTGTTCAATTGGTACAACAGGCCCTAGTAGCTAAAGTTGAAGATAAGGATGAATGGATTATTGATTCACGATGTTCTCATCATATGACTGGTGATAAGAGTAAATTCTTAACCTTTCAAAATTACAATAGAGGTCTAGTAAGATTTGGAGATGATAAAGCTTGTTTGATCAAAGGAAAAGGCACTATATCTTTTGATGGTAAGCACAATCCTAATAATGTTTACTATGTTGAAGGTTTGAAGCATAATCTTTTGAGTTTTGGTCAATTAGTTGAGAAAGGATTTCAGTTACAATTCAAGAATGGTAAATGCAAAATCTTAAATAGAACTGGTTTGGAAATTGCAACTGATAATCACACTAGAGGTAATATCTTTCATTTGAACAACAATGAGAAAGCATGTTTGATTGCACATATTGATGAAAGTTGGTTATGGCATAAGAGAATTTGTCATGTAAATTTTGATTGCATTGTGAAATTAGTACTACTAAGGTAGTCAGAGATTTTCCTAAGATTGTTAAACCTCACAATCTGGTATGTAAGGAATGTCAATTTGGAAAGCAAGTCAGAGCAACTTTCAAGAGTATTCTAGAGAAGTCTAACAATGTTCTTGATTTAATTCATATTGATTTATGTGGTCCAGCAAGAACTAGAAGTATACAAGGAGATAGGTATTTTATGTTAATCATTGATGACTATTCTAGAATGTGTTGGGTTACTTTTCTGAGAGAATAATCTGAAGCATTTGGGAAATTAAAACTATTCAATGTGATAATAAAAATCAAACCAGCTAGAAAATTAAATGTTTGAGATCAGATCAAGGAGGTGAATTCACATCTAAGGAATTTAATACATTATGTAAAATGAATGGGATCAGAAGACAATTATCAACACCCCAGACACCCTAGAAGAATGGAATTGTGGAAAGGAAAAACATAACTATCCTGGATGCAGTCAGAAGTATGATATTTGAAGCAAATCTACCTCATATATACTGGAGAGAAGCAGTCAATATTGTTGTTTATACATTCAACATAGTTCACATCAGAGGTGAAACCAGTAAGACCCCACATGAACTATGGTTTGGTATTACTCCTACTCTTAAATATTTCAGAATATTTGGAAGTAAATGCTATATTAGAAGAGATGAGTATATTGGAAAATTTGATCCTAGAAGTGATGAAGGAATATTTCTTGGTTATTCATCTAAGAGAAAGGCATATAGATGCTTTAACAAGAGATTGTAGAAAATTGTTGAGAGTGCAAATGTGAAGATTGATGAACAGTTTAGAGGAAATTCAAGGTACACAGACTCTGAACCGGCAATAGAGATAATCACAAATGAACCTACTATGAATACAATTGTACATAATGGTGATCCAGTTACACTGACATCATCTGGAGATTCAACAGTCACTGTAGAACAACAAGTAAAAACACCATGGTATGTAAGATTGAATCATTCTGAAGATTAGATAATCGGAAACAAATTTCAAGGAGTTATGACTAGAGGAAGATTGGCAAATGAGCAGGTATGTATTATTTCTCAAATTGAACCTACATCAATTAATGAGGCATGTGAAGATAATTATTGGATTAGAGCTATGGAAGATGAATTGGAACAAATTGAAAGGAATAACACTTGGTCATTAGTTCCCCTGCCTAAAGACAAAAATGTAATTGGAACTAAATGGGTTTTCAGAAATAAACTTAATGAAGATGGCATGGTAATCAGAAACAAAGAAAGATTAGTGTGTAAGGGATATTCATAGAAAGAAGGAATTGATTACAATGAAACCTTTGCACCGGTAGTTAGAATTAAGGCAGACATACTTTTATTGGCTTTTGCAGCACATAAGAACTATAAAGTATATCAAATGGATGTTAAATGTGCATTTCTGAATGGAGATCTTGAAGTCAAAGTTTATATTGAATAACCTGATGGATTTTATTTTACAGATAACAAAGATATGGTTTGTAGGTTAAGGAAAGCTTTATATGGATTGAAACAAGCTCCTAGAGCTTGGTATGCTAGATTGGACAAATATCTTTTGAAGCCTTGTTACACTAAAGGTAATGCTGACAACAATCTATACTACAAAGTGACTAATGATGACATCTTGGTTATTGAAGTTTTTGTTGATGATATAATCTTTGGAGGAGAAGATGGTTTGTGTAAAGACTTTTCTAACAAAATGCAGCAAGAATTTGAATTGTCTATGATTGGAGAGATAAAATTCTTTTTAGGATTGCAGATTTCACAGACTGATAAAGGTATATTCCTATGTCAATCTAAGTACTTGAAGGAATTACTAAAGAAATTTGGCATGGAAAACTATAAACTGGTAAGGAAACCTATGACTACAACTGATAAATTATCTTTGAAGGATGAATCTACACCTATTAATCTGACTAGATACAAATCTATGATAGGAGGTTTACTATATTTGACACAAACAAGACCTAATATTATGAATGTAGTATGTATTGTTTCAAGATTTCAGAGTAATCCTAAATAAAATCATGAATCAACAATGAAAAGGATTTTCTGGTACCTACAAGGCACTACAAATCTTGGTTTATGGTATCCTAGAGATGAAAATTTTGACTTATGTGCATACATAGATGCTAATTGGGCAGGAGATGTGGATGATAGAAAAAGAACCACCAGCGGAGCATTTTTTCTTGGCAACAGACTAATTTCATGGTTGAGGAAGAAACAGAGTTGTACAAGTCTATCAATAGTTGTACACAGGTATTATGGATCAAGAAAATGTTGAAGGACATAAAGGTAAAATGAAAGAAACCTATAACTATCTACTATGATAATATGACAAGAATTGATATATCAAAGAACCCAGTATTTGACTCTAAGACTAAACATGTTTCTATCAAATTCAATTTTCTAAAGGAGAATGTTGAAGCAAAAGAAGTGAAATTGGTTTATGTGAATACTAAAGAGTAGATTGTAGATATTTTTACAAAGCCTTTTCCTAAGGAAACATTTGAGTATCTCAGAGAGCAACTTGGAGTCCTACACCCACCGGTAGAGACTTAGACAGTTGATGTTTGTCATCAACCGATAGAATTAATAGATAAATCTTTTATTCTGGCTTTGATAAGAAGAGCTACTTCTCAGGGGGAGTAGTTGGCATAATAAGTTGGTATTTTGTATTTGGTTTTGTATAGCTTTGGCATTTGATGCCAAAAGAGGGAGAGATTGATATGGAAAAACACATTATCTTTTTCTTTTGGGAGAGATTATTCCTAGGGGGAGAGATATTATGTATTGTTTATTTCTGGTTAATGATCTCTTTGGGAGATTTTTGGTTTTTGGTTTTTGGCATTTTTGTTTTGGCACTTTGATGGTTTTTTCAACTTGTGTTGCCATCAATGCCAAAGGGAGAGATTGTTGGCATTTTGGATATGTTGATATGGTTTTTTCATTGATGTCAACACTTGGTATCGCTTGTCAACACTTATCCGCACTTGGAGATTTTGGTTATGTTCACCGGCAAGTCAGAGACTTATGCACAGTCACCCATATTTGGTTCACCAGTAGATTATATTGTTCACCGACACTTGGAATAACTTGGAGACTACTTGGTTATGTCGAAGACATTATTCGATCACTTGGTTTTGGTGATTTGGTTAATTGTTTATTCGGGTTTGCATATTTGTTGTTACCGGAAAATAGGTCAATGATAAGCACCGACAGATATATCTATTTCAGTTTAGCACGACACGTTATGGAGATGATTTATTATTATTGTAAATGCATTGAGCCGACATCATGCATCGGATATTAATTTACTTGTAATTGATTTTATTGTAATATCTTTTAGTGAGCCAACCTATTCAAATTGGTCTTAGGTTATGGTATAAATGTAAGATCTCATTTGTGAGATTAGTGTGTGAATGCAAAAAGGATTGAAATAAGGTATATGCAAAAATAAGCAGAGCTGTACATGCTGACATCATTTGAAGGTTGAAGGAAGGATATTATGAAGGCAATCAGAACTAAACCGGTACTAAATCCAACATATGAATATGCTATTTTATGCAGTACATTATCATTGGATTTAACCATCCAATTGTAGTCAAGTTGACTCTCATTTTGTGATTGAGCAGTGAGCTCTAGGCTGCTGGCCTTTTAGCATGTGCAAAATCCATATTGTACACACATACTATCTGTAGTAGTATCATTTGATTGTGGGTAATGATTCCCACGATGCTTTTTCCCCGTACAAGGTTTTGATGTATAAACATTTGTGTTATGTGTTATGGATGTTATGGTCTTTCTGTTTCATGCATTAATCTTTACCGGTATTGCAATTAATTGTTAAGACTGTCTATCGACATAAAGTTTGGTTTACCAGTATTAAGCATTAAGTTTTGGTTAAGTTAATTCTGGTTGAATGTATTGGACAACTAATTCACCCCCCCGGCTCAGTTGTCTCCAGGACTTAATAGAAAATAACTAGAAATAAAATTACAGATAAAATAACATAGACAATTTTTAATACATCATACTACTACTTGCATATTACTCAAAAATATGATACAAAAATTTAAACTCATCAAAAAAGTAATTATTTGAGATAGGTGACCTTTTAAGAACGGAAAGTAATGATACCTTTGCAAACTTCCAACACTTGTAATTAATAGACTTAGGTTGACATAGTTCATCTCTTCCTCTAACCTTCAACCTTCCTATAACACTCTCCTTCTAATTTTGGATTCTCAAAATTATACACTCCTCAAAAAATGACAAGTAGTAGCCCTTACCATCCTTTGTACATATGGGAAGGTGACACTTATCACCTTTATAGCTTATCCTGTTTGCAACAATCATACTACATTAAAATCTTAATTATTCATTTCTTTATTATATACTAAATCAAGGGAACAACTTTCTTAATAAACTAAATTTTTTAATGGTTTTAAAAAAGGATAAAGTCATTACACTATGACCTAGTTCCTTAGAAACATAAAATTAGATGAATTTTCTCATAGAAATAAGATCATTTAATCCTCATATATGATATTTAAAATATTGATATTTATGTAGAGGTACACTTTTCTACAAGGGTAAATTTTCATGATGTTTTCTACCTTTATTCAAACATCAAATAACAATACATCGTCACTTAGGACAAGCTTCACACTATAAATTACACAACATGAAATCACACAAAAGTTACACAATACACAATACTTTACTACCTCTAATAGCATAGGTCATCTCTATTTGTACTGATAATAATATTACTACTTATTTTCTTTGATTCCACAACCTAATATTTAAATTACACAATATATAGCAATGATTAGTTCATTATCACATACTTTCATGAGCAGAATAATAGAAAATTAACATATAATATTCCATGACAAACAAAGTCATAATTTTTTATTTATTAATGATATACAACCATAGGTATATAACATATATGACATAATAGTAACCAAAAAATTATGAAATTAATTAGACATACTTATGGAAAAATAAAATGATTGGATAAAACAATTATTCACATATAATCATTGACTAATATAGATTAATCACCATAACTAAAGTTAGATGAATCCATGCACACATATACATACATGTGTGTCATAAGTCAAAATAAATGTGTAAAAATAGAAGTCTATAAGTTGATTAACATCACACAATATTGAATATCTCATTAGATGTCATACTAACATGCATAACCAAATAAATCTATCTACAAGAATGGGTTTTACAAAATTCAATCAATAAACATTACTAGATATTTTCTCATTAATCTAACTCTTGTTTGTATGTGTAAAAATATCACATAGACCATTATTATCTTCCCATGGATATTTCAAAACTAAAAACTATCTATCTCAATTGATAACTTATAAAAAAAAGTTATTGTTTTTAAAATATTGACATAGGATTCTTACTCAAATACTTATGTATAGTTTTGTGTATGTGATTGATTCAATAGGGATAAATATATTATTTGTTAATATAAATAGTGTAGTCACATAAATCTATCCACTTAATTAAATGAATATTTATTATTTATTTGATTATTTAACCATCAATCAATAAATTAATTAAATTAATATATTCAATTAATTCATCTTAACCCTCTTCTCCTATTAATTAAATAAATTATTCAATTTATTTGATTTAATTCACTTAACCAAATTCAGACCATTAATTAAATAAATAAATCATATTTATTTAATTAAATCTTCTCTCACATTTAAATAAATTAATATTTATTTAAATTCCCCCAAAATCCCACCTCTCACATTTAAATAAATTAACATTTATTTCAATCACCTTTATCCTCCACCCACTTGTATTTTCCTACAAATGCAAGTTGCACAACTATTTTAAATAAATCATTTATTTAAATCACCTTTATCCACCACCCACTTGTATTTTCCTACAAATGCAAGTTGCACAACTATTTTAAATAAATTATTTATTTAAAATCCTATTTATCCTCACCCACTTGAAACCTTTAATGGTTTCCCTTAAAGTCTTCAAACTTAATAGCTTCCCTTAAAGTCTTCTTAAGACTTTAATGGTTTCCCTTAAAGTCTTCAAATTTAATGGCTTCCTTCTAGAGTCTTCTCAAACCTTTAATGGTTTCCCTTAAAGTCTTCAAGCATTTAATGCTCTATCTTCCTTTTTGTCATTTAAATAAATTAATATTTATTTGACTATTTACCCAAATGTAAATTACACAATTTAATGAAAAAAAATGATTTTATTTTAATTAAAAATCCCAAAATTCCTCCCACTTGCATTCTCCTACAAAATCCACTAGCAATCCTAACCCCCTTCTAGATTCTTCTAACCCCTTCCTAATTAGCCTAATCCAACCCCTAAATATTGTCACATTCTTAAGCAACTTGGAGTCACTTCTCAAAGCTCCCTCAAAGTCTTTGAAAGGCATTTAAGGCTTTAAGTCTTTGAATGGTTAACCTCTAAATTCTTCCAAACCATTAAAGGCTCTTACATAACCATTTATGGTTAACTCACCTTTTACCTTTGGTTAGAGACTTTCCTCTAACTTAACCATCTTTTTGACTCATGGGTCTCTTCAAAGCATTTATTTCTTTGACTAAGGTAACCATTTAACCCTTTCACATTCCTTTATCCCTTGGATAAAAGGATTATCCATTAAATTAACCCTAACCCAACCCCCTAGGGTAACCATCATGTCCCCTCAAACATTTAACGCTCCTTATCTCTCCTCTCAAGCCTCCTCATGGTGACACTTGTCAACATGGGATTGGGTTGAAAGTCTCACATGGATTGAATATCTTTCAATCCTAACCCTTGTTAAGATTTCTCAATCTTAACCCTTCATTTCCCTATTTCTTCTATAAATAGAACCCTTCTCCTCAAGCAAAGAAGAAAGCATTAGAGTATTGTTGTTATATTGGTATTAGCATAGAGCTTTTTCATAGCATCACTATCTACACATGCATAGCATTTTCTTATCATATGCAACCTTCTTGAATCTCCATATGGCATCCATGGCTAGTGCTAAAATATGAGAGCTACACTCATGTGGAACTTGGAGAGGAGAGGAACAAGGGAGGAGCAACTATGAGCATCTTGATTAGCATTTGGAGGAGTATAGTTTATCTATTCTATGTTTGTATGATTTCTATTTCATGCTTAATATCTCTCTTGATATGCCTATTTAGGATAATCTTTTGTTGCTAACAGTAATGTTTGTTTCGTGTGCTCTTGTATGTGTTGCCATCAAGCAGATTTTCTAATCCCTTTTGTAGAGCATCATTTGGTGAGCCTGACCTGAATCCAACACAAGATTTCTCTACAAACTACTAACTTTTTTTTGTTTAAATTGCCACACAGGTTGCGCTTTAGCGCTTTCGTGTTAAATAACGCTTCTTTGTTTACACTGAGTGGCACTATTGTAACAGAGAGTTGTAATTTTTTTTTATTGTAACTGAAAATCAAAACCTAGGCTTGTAGAAGCCCACCAATACCTCATTTTATTTTATTGTTTGGACTAACTGTTTGTTTGTTTATGCAGGATTGGAGGTGTTAGATTAAAAAGCATTGAATTATTTCTTTCACTTTGGTTTCAAAGTTGGATTAAAACAAATTCATTGTCTCTTTTGGCTTAAAAATTTAACCTCACATTTTCATTTTGGATCATAAAAAGAATCACATCTTTAGTTTTGGTTTGTAAAAAGAACCCCACTTGCAATTTAAAAAGAACTAGAAACTTCAAAGTTTATTTGCAAGTTAGGAACAATCTTTATTTTGGTGCTTAAAATCAACAATACAACTTTCATT
This sequence comes from Cryptomeria japonica, assembly GCF_030272615.1. Classification (NCBI taxonomy): domain Eukaryota; kingdom Viridiplantae; phylum Streptophyta; class Pinopsida; order Cupressales; family Cupressaceae; genus Cryptomeria; species Cryptomeria japonica. The sequence continues at coordinate 242,910,611 of NC_081405.1, read as the reverse complement.
TCTTGCATCAACTTCAGGAAATTCACAATCAACATTTCATTTTGGGGCCAACTAAAAAGAACAAGCCATTTTTTTCTTCAAACTTCAAAAGCAATTTTACTTCAAGAAAAAACGTGTTTTTCAATTCAGTTGACCAGGATTTCAAGTTCCTAGTTTATAACATATTTTGCCTTTGAAAGTTAAAAAGAACATCATGATTGTTGGAGCAACATCTCTAAATAGTTAGATCACATTGCAATGAAAATCAGTTAAAAAGAACAAGTGTTTTTCATGACTGGCACACTTGTGCAAAGTTTGTCGAGTGGTCCTACTTCTAACACACACTATCCTCTCCCTTGGCTTTCGTAGTCCTAGGTACAAGAGAAAAGCGTTAGTAACACTTATATTTTATATTTTTAAGATAGGCCTGCCAAGACACACATCACTCTTGGGAATGACCTCGCACGGTAAATCCTTCGAGCCGCTATAGAAATCAAGTGTGAGCGAAAGCTGTAGCCTTGGTTATAGTTTTTCCTATAGTGTAACTTGTCGAAAGGACAAATGGGCCCCACCACAAGTTACAAGGCTCTTAAGTGAGTTGCTGCAGAATGAACTTATGTCCAAAAACATCAAAAATTACTAAACACTTTTATGTAGTAGCCCACCCATTCTATTGATTGAGGATATTTGTGATAAATTCAATGCAAGAGCATAAATGGTTTTGCTCCCAAGATACTCATCATACATATTTCCTTGAGTAGAAACATATCTTTTTGAAAGGTTACTTGTAGCCCGATAAAAGTGGTGACTCTGCCATCATAGGGATCATCTATTTGTTATGCTCATGCAAGACTTAGTATATCACATCCTTACCTACCATGGCGAGATTCATAAGGTATGTAGTACCAAAGTCAAAGAAATATCAAGATGTGGGCTGAACTTATCGCAACTGGCCATTTGACCTTAGGGATAAAGAGTGTTTGAAGTGTTTTCGTTTTGAGTCAAGACCAATGCAAATTGAGCCGACTTTACGCTTTGGAAAACACCTAAAATACATTTGAAGGAAAGGGTCATAAAAGTCCAAGGATTGGGTTGATCTAGACCAACACTTATTTGTGCCTTTTTTTAGGTGACATTCTTGTGTTTGTGTGCTTGCTTTGTTTTCTTGTCAAAGAAAAATAAAAAAATCAATTCCAAAACAAGTATTCATCCAACACAAACATTTTTCAAAAACCAACAAAGGATCAAAATCAAATAGAAAAAGTATCAAACTATATGACCATTCTTCACATCTTGAGAAAGAAGAATCTTCATCAACACATCAACTTGAAGAAAAGACCATTAAGCTCAAAGGCTCTTATCAAAAGGAGGAAATTCTTCTATCTTAATAGACAAATATTTGTCTCTAATAGAGCTTTTCTATGTCAGATGTGTCTCTATCTTCAAGGGAAATCAAACGAGTTTGATCAAGAGCCATTAAACCAGCAAGCTTTTATGCAATATCATGCTTTGAGTTATCACAAAAACAAAGGAGGAAAGATTAATCCTGACTTCTTTCCAGATATTTGCATCACATATAATGTAGCTCGAGAAGAACCACCAACTCCCAAAAGAGAAGAAGAAGAATTTGTCCCATTTATGACACAAAGCTTTTATTGAAGTTAACATTTCATCCATTACCACATTCACATCTCATCAAATCCATTCCAACTCTCAAAACATTAAAGAGGTTTTTGTCCTAAGTTCTATTTCATTATTGCTTGAATCAAACACAATACATCACTTTTTAGAGTGTCTCTACATCTATGATAAACTCATCCTAAGAGGCATTTCTACGTAGGTTAAAACTAGTCTATGAGTGAATCCTCTCATTACTAGGTAGTTGAGTTTGTAATACATCTCAAATTTCTCTAAACCTTATCACATCAAACTTTTTCAATCAAACACAATAGGCAAATCAAGAATGAACTTTTGGTAGCATCTACCTTTAGTGCTAGAGATTCATATGCAAAACACCCCACCAAACATCAATCTCTCATTTCATCAACAACTCATCATCATTTTCACCCAACTTCAATAAAAACTTATAAACAAAATGGCTCAAACCAGATCTAGAACAAGACAAATAGAAATTGAAGAAGAAGAGGAAGACAATATTAATGAATTCCAAGAAGCCCTAAGAGGAAACGTAAATGACAAAAATCCAAGTACTCCTACTCCTGCAGAAATAGAAAGGGCACAACACAACCCTCTCTTTAATAGACTGTTTGATGAAATACTCAGGAGCAATGCTAATGCTCTCTTCTTAAGACTTGCTCAAGAAGGAGCCAAACTACCCTCTGACTTTGATATTGCACAACTAAGGCAAGCATCAGAATGACAAAGTTGCAATGAGGAAGAAAGAGGTCGAGATCACATCAGATACAACCTTCATCAAGATAATCCACCACCTCCTCCTCCTCCTCCTCCTCATGAAATAGAAATGTTGCGGCAACAAGTTGAAAATCTCGCCCAACAACTTCATAGTGGTGTGAAAACTAATCAATTTTCACTCAAAAACATTTGTCCCTATCCCTTTGATAGGAATCTTCATATGCCACCTTTTCCATGAGAGTTTGAAACACCCAAGTTTGAAAAATACAAAGGAAAAGGAGATCCTCATGATCATGCTAGAGAATTCCATTCAGCTTGCCTTGAAGTGGCATATGAGGATACATACCTAATGTGACTTTTCCCCCAAAGCTTGGGAGGAACAACCACATCATGGTTTTCCCGATTACCAGGTGGCATTAGGACATTTGAAGAACTCATCCAGAAATTTCTGGCACATTACTCACACAACATTGAACGTGATATCACCATGGCTGATCTATGTAACACTAAACAAAAACTGGGTGAGCTATTTTCAGTCTTTCTCCAATGATGGCGTCAAATGTCTAGCAGACATTTTCTTTAGTTACCTGAACAAGAACTAGTGGAAATATTTATTTCCAACTTAAACGAAGAAATGGAATTTCACTTAGATGTGAAAGATACAGATTCTTTCAATGACATGATCACAAAAGGCTTGAAATGTGAGCGAGCTCTCATCAAGAAAGGACTTATCAAAATCTAAAATGAATCAAAGGATGGCCCTCATCCATGCTTCAATAGTGACAAGCCTAACTTTTGGAACAAAAACAAAAATATCATCAACAATGGGGTTGTGGATGCAAGAACTATCAAAAGTGCACAGCCTATAGTTCGATTTGTAGGACAGAATCCCCCACCTAAGACTAACACAGTTGCTCCTCCAAATCAAGGTCGCATCACATCTCAAGATGAACCCAGACAGCGTCAAAAATAACCAAAGCGAACATACACTCCCTTAGGGGAACCCATCGAAATAGTGTTACAACAGCTGGTTTCTCAAAATCTGGTAACCTTACCCAAAACATCAAATTATGAACCTCAAGTCAAACCTTCATGGTGGAGGGATACTGAACATTGCAATTTCCATCAAGGGAAAGGACATAAGACAAGCAATTGTCACAGATTGAAAGATCTTATTCAGGATCTTATTGACCAAGGTGAAATCAAAATCGAAGGACATGACCCAAAAACAACAAACAATGATCATCTCATGTTTAAAAATCCACTTCTGTCACAAGATCAAAGGGGTCCTTCCACTTTAGGGCGAAACACAAATACCACTAATTATATGCAAGCCATGTATAATTACACTATGAATCATCTATATGGTGCCAGTGAACAGATTGCAACTATAACCATAAAAAATCCCAGCTCCACTTGCAATGTTGTTACATGTCGCAACAAGATTACCATAAATGTAGCTCCACAAGGCACCCCATCTATCCCAAAGTAGTATAGCCTTGTGGAATAGTTAGACAAAACACTCGCACTGATATCTATCTTAGAGCTATTGTGCCTATCTCCATCTCATAAAATAATCTTGGATCGAACTCTCCAAGAGGTGTTAGTCCTTGCAAACCTAAATACAGATCAGTTCCAAGCCATGGTTGGAAATATAAGGTCATCACCTTGTCTCACTTTTTCTAAAAGTGACAACACATCCTTCGAACAACCTCATAACGCCTCACTCCACATTGAAGGGTTTATCAACTAGCATAGGATCAAGCGAGTCTTGATCAATAATGGAGTAGGCCTGAATATTTGTACACTACAATTAGTCACTGCATTGGGATATGCAATTGAATCAGTGGATCCCTACAAGAAGATCACAATCAAAGCTTATGATGATGCAGAGTGTTCATCCAAAGGAGCTGTTGTACTACCAATCCGAGTGGGCCCCATGGTGAAACACATCATTTATCAGGTTTTGGACCTTCCTCTACCATACAATTTGTTTTTGGGGAGACCTTGGATACATGCCATGCAAGTCATTCCATCCACCTACCATCAGTGTATCAAGTTCCCACATAATGGTGTAGAAATCATGATCCTAGGCGATGCAAACCCCTTTGCATATTGTTATAACATAAGTCATCAACTAGAGATTACCATTCCCAACAATAGAGAAGCCATCTCCTCTACGTCATATGTAAGTCCAGCCTCTCTTTTCAATTCAAACACCACTGTACCCAAGCAAGAAAAGCTCAAGATGAAAATAGAAGAGGAAGGTCCCGGGGAATATAATTTGAGCCAACTCTTTTGTGTGGGACAAATGCCTACTTCTCCTAGAATACATGGCAAACCTCAACGGTTACTTCAAACGGCACTAGAAAAGCTAGCATGTCCTTTGATGCCATTCATCCTTGAAAAGAGTCGAAGAAGAAACAAGAGATGAGGACTTAGCAGAATGGATCTATAAAGATCCCATCACCATCAATATTCTGCAAGCTAAGCTTCCCACATATCAGTATGGAAAAGGCCTTCTCATTATGCAAAGAATGAATTATGATGGTCAGGGTGCTTTGGGACTTTGTAAGCAAGGATGACATGAACCACTGCAGCCGAAATTAAAGCCCAAAGATAACACAGGACTAGGATTTCAAAAGGAGATCTTTCCTAAACTCATATTCAAAGGGAAACCCAGCAAACCACTATATCAGCCTATTACAAAGAGGTCACCTTTGGTTATATCAACTGCACCACAAACCACACCAACTGCCCCATTAAGGCTAAAAATCCCAGCAAAACCATCTACAACACCCTTCATCCCACCAATCAAACCAGCAATCCCATCAGCAACAACAATAACATTAAAAGCACCCTTAATAGTAGCAATTGTACTAGAACCCATAGTAGTATCTATGACATTAGTAGTTCTACCAGAAGCAACAGAATCAACATTATCGATACTCCCTATATCGGATTCACTGATCCCCATAATCCTTCCTGCAGCACCAATCATTTCATCTACAAAACTGGTCACACCTGCAGTGTTTAACTCAAAGGAAATCCCAGTATGGTATAGTAATCGGATACTGGAAAGTGACTTAGAGACCAACTCACATGAATGGGAATTTTATTCCATCTAGCTTAATACTTCAGATGAGGAAGACACATCACTACCTCCACCCTGCAAAGACATCCCTGTTTACAGAGAAGCACAGGTAACGGCCTATTGGGTTCCTGAGCTAGAAAATTCTTCCAGAGACCCTACGTCACATCCTACGCCTGATTCTGACAAGGAGAGTACCATCAACGACCTTCACTACAATGTCTTAACCCTCACTGATACATCTAATGAACTTAACCTAATTGATGAAGTAATGCCCATTATCCATCCTAAACTCATCGAATGGAACCAAACTAATCCCCCATGTCTTAACCACTTCCAAAATGATGAGGTGATTATTGACTTCTTGGACTTATGGGATAACATACCAAGTGGGGATCACAAAGCTAGATTTGCCATAGAACTTAATAGCACAACATACTTTGGGGCAGATGCCAAACCTTTCAGCTACAAAAATATAACAATAAAGCATGGATCTTCCAGTGAAAACCACATTGTGGCACTGTTTGATCCTACAAAAGTAAAAAGAAAGAGCGTATCCAACAGTGAAAACCTCTCTGAGGCACCTGAGGATGAAAGGTTTGACATCCTTCCCTATAGCACACAGTGGGAACGATCAATGATTCTCATTGAAGAAACCAAAGAATACAATGTGGGAACTCCTGAAACTCCTCACCTCATACATCTGGCATCTCTTTTAACTTCAAAGGAACAACCCAAGTTTATCGAATTCTTCCAAAAGCACTAGATTAACTTCGCATGGTCATATGCGAACATGCCTGGACTTGATCTTGATTTAGTCATGCATCACCTCATAGTAGCAGAAGGAGCCAAACTTGTCAAGCAAAAACTTCATAAGATGCATCCTCAGATAGCAGTATTAGTGAAAGCTGAACTCAAGAAACTTCTCGATGTTGGCTCCATTAGACCCATTGATTATGCAGATTGGATATCCAACATTGTGCCTATTGGCAAACCAAAAGGGGGCATCCATATTTGTACTGACTTCAGAGATCTGAACAAGGCATGTCCTAAGGATGACTTTCCCCTACCAAATATCGATATCATAGTGGACCTAATAGCAGGACATGCCATGCTTTCACTCATGGATGGCTTTTCAAGGTATAATCAGATAAAGATCGCACTAGAGGATCAATATAAGATGGCCTTCACATGTCCATGGGGAACATACTGCTAGAATGTAATGCCTTTTGGTCTAAAGAATGCAGGAGCGACCTATCTGTTGGTATTTTGGTATGGTTTTGTCATTGATGTCAACACCTACTGAAACACTAGCACTTTGGAGATCTAGCAACATTCACTGGCAAACAAGTAACTATTGCACAGTTATTGGTATATGGTTCACCGACAGGATATAATAATCACCGACACTTGGAATGATATTGAAGACACTTGGTAATGTCGAAGACATCATGTGGAAACTTTGTTTTGAAGAATTAATCATTGGTATATTCATATTTGCATATTTGCTTTTACCGGCAAATAGGTCTAAGGTTATCTACGGTTACACCGGCAGGTTTATCTTTTCCAGATCAGCATGGCATGCTATGGAGATGATTTATTATTGTTGTAAATGCATTAAGCCAACATGTTCAATCTGTTATTGCATCAAATATTATATTCTTTGTAAAATGTTTTTATTGTAATATCTTGTAGAGCCGACCTACTAAAATTGGTCTTAGGTTATGGTATAAATGTAAGATCTTATTTGTAAGATCAAGTGTGGAATGCGAAGAAGAGTTGTGAGAAGGTATATACGAGATTAAGCAGAGGTATACACGAAGACATCATTTGAAGGTGAAGCTAGGTTTTTGTAGAAGCATATCAGCATTACACTGGTACTAAATCCAACATATGAAGATGTTATTTTGTATAGTACATTCTCATTGGATTTAACCATCCAACTGTAGTCAGTGTAACTCCCATTTTCTGACTGAGCAGTGAGCTCTAGGCTGTTGGCCTTTCTGGATGTGCAGACCCCATTTATGTACACTTACTATCTATAGTAGTATCATCTGATTGTGGGTAAGGTTTCCCACCGTGGTTTTTCCCCTTACAAGGTTTCCACGTACAAATATTGGTGTTATGTGTTGTGGATGACTTTATGTTTATGTTTCATGCATTAATCTTTACCAGTATAGCAATTTAATGTTAACACTGTCTACCAGCATACTTAACTGGTTTACCGGTATTAAGCATTAAGTTGGTTAAATGGTTTTTGGTTTGAATTTATTAGACAACTGATAGACAACTGATTCACCCCCACTCTCAGTTGTCTCTAGGACCTAACAATTGGTATCAGAGCTTAGTCCTCTTTTACAGATTTTTAACAACTCGAGGAGATCCAATGTCTACTAATTATTTCAGGAAGGACAGTCCTAAACTTGATGGAACCAACTATGGGATATGGAAGATCGGGATGGAGACACATCTGAATTGCATTGGTAAAGACATCTGGGAAGTTACAAAGAATGGTTATACTACTGCTATAGCTGGTCAGACTACTCCAACTACCTTAGCTAAAGATGAGGAGAATGATTGCAAAGCAAGAGAAGCACTTTTGAGAGCATTATCAGATCAATAAATCATGGGATTATCAGATAGGTCTATTGCTAAAGCTATTTTGGATCATTTGGAAACACTAAATGAAGGTTACTGCTATAAATGAGTTGAGAACAATGCCTAATACATCAGTAACTAGGGATACATTGATTGGAAAACTTTCAGCCTTTGAAATTGAGGAATTTGGTCCTATTGCTACTATAAAGACAAATTTGGCCTTTAAAGCATCAACATCATCTGCTCCATCATTTGACAAATCAGACTGGAAAACCTTTTATGCAAGAGAACTTGAAGAAACTAGGAAGGAGACTGAAGAGCTTGAAGAACTTGAAGCACTATTTGCAAGGAAAATGCCAAAAGGTCCAGTTGGAAGTAAGTATGAAGGTAAAGCACCCTTTAAATGTTTCAACTATAATAAAATTGGTCATATGGCTTCGAGATGCCCTGATAGACATGCTAGACTAAGAGAAGAAGCTAGAAGAACATACAAGCCTAATCTTGAATATCAGAGATACAAATTTAAGAAGAACAAAGACAAATCTTGTTACATTACTGATGAAGGTGTGACTGATGATTCTAATGAGGATCCAGCAGATAATGGATGGGTTTTTGTTGCTATAACAAAAGATCAACTGGCACCTACTACTCAACCGGTAGAACAAGCCCTAGCAGCTAAAGTTGAAGTAAAGGATGAATGGATCATTGACTCAGGATGCTCACATCATATGACAAGAGACAAAGGTAAATTCTTGAACTTTCAAGAATACAATGGAGGTTTAGTAAGATTTGGAGATGCCAAAGCCTATTCAATCAAAGGTAAGGGTTCAATATCTCTTGATGGTAAGCATAACACTGACAATGTCTACTATGTTGAAGGATTAAACCATAATATTTTAAGTGTTGGTCAATTAGTTGAGAAGGGATTTCAGTTACAATTTAAAAATGGAAAATGCAAAATCATGAATAGAACTAGTTTGGAAATTGCAACTGGTAATCAGACTAGAGGTAATATCTTTCATTTGAATAACAGTGAAAAGGCATGCTTGATTGCACATATAGATGAAAGTTGGTTATGGCATAAGAGACTATGTCATGTAAACGTTGATTGCATGGTAAAAATGAGTACTTCTAAGGCAGTTAGAGATCTACCTAAAATTGTGAAACCTCAAAATACAATTTGTAAGGAATGCCAATTGGGAAAACAAGTTAGAGCTAGTTTCAAAAGTATTCCAGACAAATCCAATAATGCTCTTGATTTGATTCACACTGATTTATGTGGTCTAGCTAGAACTAAAATCTTACAAGGTAATAGATATTTCATGCTACTTATTGATGATTATTCTAGAATGTGTTGGGTTACTTTTCTCAAAGAAAAATCAGAAGCACTTGGAAAGTTCAAACTATTCAAAGCAATGGTTGAGAATGAAACCGGTAAGAAAATCAAACGTTTAAGATCAGATCAAGGAGGATAATTCACATATAAGGAATTTAATACATTCTGTGAAGTGAATGGAATCAGAAGACAGTTATCGGCACCTCGGACACCACAGTAGAATGGAGTTGTTGAAAGGAAAAATAGAACTATCTTGGGTGCAGCAAGAAGTATGTTATCTGAAGCAAATCTACCACATGTGTATTGGAGAGAAGTAGTTAGCACTACTATCTATACATTCAACAAAGTTCACATCAAAGGTGAAACTGGTAAGACCCCTCATGAACTATGGTTTGGTAACACTCCTACTCTTAAGTATTTCAGAATTTTTGGAAGTAAATGTTATATTAGAAGAGATGAGTATATTGGAAAATTTGATCCTAGAAGTGATGAAGGAATATTTCTTGGTTATTCATCTAAGAGAAAGGCATATAGATGTTTTAATAAGAGATTGCAGAAAATTGTTGAGAGTACAAATGTAAAGATTGATGAACAATTCAGAGGAACTTCAAGGTATATAGAACCGGCAATAGAAATTTTGATAAATGAACCTACACTAAATCCACCGGTACAGAATGAAGATCCAGTTACCTTGGTACCATCAGAGGATTCCATAGTAATTGAAGAACAACAACAAACTAAGACACCCTGGTATGTAAGATTGAATCATTCTGAAGATTAGATAATTGGAATCAAATTTAAAGGAGTTATGACAAGAGGAAGATTGGCAAATGAAGACGTATGTCTTATTTCTCAAATTGAACCATCATCTATCAATGAGGCATGTGGAGATAAATTTTGGATTAAAGCTATGGAAGAAGAATTAGGACAAATTGAGAAAAATAATACTTGGACATTAGTTCCCCGACCTAAAGATAAAAATGTAATTGGAACCAAATGGGTATTTAGAAACAAAGTTAATGAAGATGGTAAGGTTGTTAGAAATAAAGCAAGACTAGTGTGTAAGGGATATTCTCAGAAAGGAGTTGATTACAATGAAACCTTTGCACCAGTAGCTAGAATTGAGGCAGTTGGATTATTCTTGGCTTTTGCAGCTCACAAGGACTACAAAGTTTATCAAATGGATATTAAATGTCCTTTTTTGAATGGAGATCTTGAAGAGGAAGTATATATTGAACAACCTGATGGATTTTCATTGACATATGACAATGATATGGTTTGTAGGTTAAGGAAAGCTTTGTATGGATTAAAACAAGCCCCAAGAGCTTGGTATGCAAGGTTGGATAAGTATCTTTTAAAGATTGGTTTTACTAAAGGAAATGCAGACATCAATTTATATTACAAAATAACTAATGATGACATCTTGATTATAGAAGTATTCATTGATGATATAATCTTTGGAGGAGAAGATGGATTATGTAAGGAATTTTCTATTAAAATGCAGCAAGAATTTGAAATGTCTATGATTGGAGAAATAAAATTATTTTTAGGATTGCAGATTTCACAGACTGATAAAGGTATATTTTTGAGTCAATCCAAGTACTTGAAAGAATTACTAAAGAAATTTGGGATGGAGAACTCTAAACTGGTAAGCACACCTATGGCTACAAATGACAAATTATCTCAAAGGGATGAATCTACACCTGTTAATCCAACTAGATACAAATCTATGATAGGAGGTTTACTATATTTGACACAAACCAGCCTGTTATTATGAATACAGTATGTATTGTTTCTAGATTTCAAAGTAATCCTAGGGAAAATCATGAATCAATAGTAAAAAGGATTTTCCAGTACTTACAAGCCACAACAAATCTTGGATTATGGTATCCTAGAGATGAAAATTTTGATCTATGTGCATACACAGATGCAAATTGGGTAGGAGATGTGGATGATAGAAAAAGAACCACTAAAGGAGCATTCTTTCTTGGAAAGAGATTAGTTTCTTGGTTAAGTAAGAAACAAAGTTGTACATCTTTATCAATTGTAGAATCTGAATATGTTGCAGCAGCAACTAACTATACACAGGTACTATGGCTTAAGCAAATGTTGAAAGACATAAAGGTAAAATGCAAAGAACCTATTACTATATATTGTGATAACACTGCAGCAATTGATATATCTAAGAATCCGATGTTACATTCTAACACAAAACATGTTTCTATCAAATTGAATTTTCTAAGGGAAAAAGTTTAAGAAAAGGAGATAAAACTGGTTTATGTGAATACTAAAGAACAAGTCACAGATATTTTCACAAAACCTTTGCCTAAGGAGACTTTTGAATATCTTAGAGATCAGCTTGGAGTCATACCACCACTGGTAGAGACTTAGATAGTTGATGATTATCATCAACTGACATAATTGAAAGACAAATCTTTTACTTCGGTCTTTGATGAGGAAGCTACTTCTCAGGGGGAGTAGTTGGTATATTGAATTGATTGGTATTTTGTATATGAACTTGATTTTGTAACTTTGGCATTTGATGTCAAAGGGGGAGAGATATCTATGAAAAAACACATGATCTTTTGAGGAGAGATTGGTATTGAAAATAAATCTTTGGATAAACACATGTTGCTCCCAAGGGGAGAAATTATTGTTTAAAGGAGATTGTTGGTTTTTGGTATTTGGCATTTCTGTTTTGACACTTTGATGGATTTTCCATCTTGTGTTGCCATCAGTGCCAAAGGGGGAGATTGTTGGTATTTTGGTATGGTTTTTTCATTGATGTCAACACCTACTGAAACACTAGCACTTTGGATATCCAGCAACATTCATCAACAAACAAGTAACTATTGCACAATTACTGGTATATGGTTCACCGATAGGCTATAATAATCACCGACACTTGGAATGATATGGAAGACACTTGGTAATGTCGAAGACATCATGTGGAAACTTTGTTTTGAAGAATTAATCATTGGTATATTCATATTTGCATATTTGCTTGTACCAGCAAATAGGTCCAAGGTTATCTAGGGTTACACCGGTAGCTTTATCTTTTCCAGATCAGCATGGCACGCTATGGAGATGATTTATTATTGTTGTAAATGCATTAAGCCAACATGTTCAATCAGTTATTGCATCGGATATTATATTTTTTGTAAAATATTTTTATTGTAATATCTTGTAGAGCCGACCTACTAAAATTGGTCTTACGTTATGGTATAAATGTAAGATCTTATTTGTAAGATCGAGTGTGGAATGCAAAGAAGATTTGTGAGAAGGTATATGTGAGATTAAGCAGAGGTATACTTGAAGACATCATTTGAAGGTGAAGCTAGGTTTTTGTAGAAGCATATCAGCATTACACCGGTACTGAATCCAGCATATGAAGATGCTATTTTGTATAGTACATTCTTATTAGATTTAACCATCCAACTGTAGTGAGTGTGACTCCCATTTTGTGATTGAGCAGTGAGCTCTAGGCTGTTGGCCTTTTTGCATGTGCAGACCCCATTTATGTACACTTACTATCTGTAGTAGTATCATCTGATTGTGGGTAAGGTTTCCCACCGTGGTTTTTCCCCTTATAGGGTTTCCATGTACAAATATTGGTGTTATGTGTTGTGGATGACTTTATGTTTATTTTTCATGCATTAATCTTTACCGGTATAGCAATTTACTATTAACACTGTCTACCAGCATACTTAATTGGTTTATCAGTATTAAGCATTCCTCTCAGTTGTCTCCAAGACCTAACACTATCAACGAGCAATGACAACTATCTTCCATGATATGATGCACACCATAATGGAATATTATGTTGATGACTTGCTAGCAAAATCACTCACAAGAGAAGGTCATTTGGACATATTAGAGAGAATCTTGATTGGAACAATATCATGTTAGACTCAACCCAAAGAAATGTGTCTTTGGAGTAACCTCAGGGAAACTTCTAGGATACATTGTCTCAAGCAAAGGTATTGAGGTTGATCCAGCAAAAGTCAAGGCAATCATGGACATGCCACCTCCAAAGAATATCAGTCAGCTTAGGACACTACAACGGTGGCTCCAATCTATTCATAGATTCATCGCACAACTGGCAGATAAGTGTCACCCATTTACACACCTGCTACACAAGAACATCCATTTTCAGTGGGATGCTAGATGCCAGCAAGCATTCTAGATGCTTAAAGACTATCTCATGAATACACCATTGCTAATCCCACCAGATCCAAGTAGACCTCTATTACTCTATATATCAGCAGCAAGTACAACATTGGGTGTACTACTGGTACAACATAATGCAAAAGGGAAAGAGTGTGTTGTTTACTACATCTCTCGCACACTAGTTGGCTATGAACTCAATTACACACCTATTGAGCAAGCTTGCCTAGCAGTATTATTGGCAGCCACTAAATTGAGGCATTATCTGTTAACACACAAGGTACAACTCATTGCAATGATCGATCCACTAAAGTACTTACTCAACAAAGCAGCATTGATAGGCCGCTTGGCCAAATGGGTGATGATTCTAAGTGAATTTGACATCAAGTATGTGGACCATAAAGCTTTTAAAGGACAAGTCATTGTAGATCAGTTGGCCGATGCACCACTCATAGGTGATCATCCTCTCATTTCCAATTTTCTAGATGAAGAGATATTCATTATCACAGAAACACAACCATGGAAACTATACTTTGATGGTTTATACACTAGGCATGGCTCAGGGGCAAGCATTCTATTTATCACACCTCAAGGTGACAACATCCTGAAGTCCTACAGGCTCGCATTTCCATGCACAAACAACATAGCTGAATATGAGGCCTTGATCACAGGACTCGGGCTAGCCATACAATGGAAGTTACAAGAACTACAAGTATATGGCAACTCCCAACTGGTCATTCGATAAGCAACAAAAGAATATCAGACCAAGGATGATAAACTCATGCCATACAAGCAAATGGTGGATAGTCAAAAGGCATCATTTACTACAATTAACTTTGAGCAGAAACCTAGAGATCAGAATCGAGTTGCTAACGCTATGGCTACTATCGCATCTCTTCTAGATCTTCTATAGAATTCAACATGCTACGAGTTCTTGGTAGAATAGCTTTGGATTCCTCCTTATGATATCCCCGAATCTGAGATGATATGTCGCCTTGTCGGTTTCGAATCCCCATGGTATGGTGAGTTTGATAGTTCTGATACTAAATATGATTAGTATAGATGCCAAGCTAACAATATGAGAGGGGGCGCTGAATCATTCAAACTTAATCTTCAATAAAAAAAATAGATTGAACCTCGGTAACCTTATCAAAAAAATAGTAATTCATGCAAACCCATAAATAGATAAGATCACAAACATATAACACCAAATTTAACATGGAAACCCAAATAGGGAAAAACCACTGTGGGATTTCAGACCCACTAAGAAATATACTCTTCTAGAGTATGCTCGGTTAAAAGAAAATGCTGTTAAAGATTACAAACACATTGCTAGACGTGACCCGGTTAAGGGATTTCCCTTAGATCTATTAGGATCTTCACCTTGTTAGAAGTGACCTTGTTAAAGGATTTCAAACACTCAATAAGAATGACACCTTACTATAAGATTTTACAAATAAGACTGTTAAGTCCACTCGGTTAAGAGATTTTCTGCTACTTCTCAAAATAACAATAATAAAAATATGTCTGCAACTTCACATCTAAAAATGCTAAAGAAGATTCTTATTTGCTCAATATAATCAATTCATAGGACTTATCTTGTCCCTTTGCTTGGCTCTATACTCTATTATCAAAATAGGTCTTCAAGCTTCTGTGCTCGGCAATCACTATGTAGCATCCCTGTGCATACACTTGCCCGCATACATTGTTTATCAACAGTTTCCTATTTATAAAAAATATTCCAACTGCTTAATCTCCTTGATCACATTTCCCATGATCAATCATAGCCATTAGATCTTCAATCTTGTTCAGGTTCAATGTATCCTTCGATCTGAAAATGGTTTACCCCACCTTGGAACTTGCATTTTCACCTTGGAACTTGTGTTAGGGTATTGCGTTTCAATCTGAGCTGTAGATCTTCCTACCGATCTTTCTTTACCATAGATTCTTTAACAATCTTCATACATGGCTTACCAATCATTTAATCCGCTCTAGCTCATCAGCTTCCTTCATTAAATATCACATGTAAACATTTAATGCATTCTGTTATAGCTCGGTTGTAACTCGGTAAATACTAAACTTCACTTGGTAGACATTCTGCCTTCATTAACCGGTAGCGATAACCTTAGGGTTTACCAGCTAGGTTCCTTAGGGTTTACTGACTAGATTCTTTGCTCGGTAACATAGTATAGTATTAACCTTTCAAACAATAGCATATGTAGGATATCAAAACAATCTAAACATCATGATCTCATCATTGTCTAACTCGGTAATAGTTTCCCATTGAATAACTTATCCCCTTATTCATCATATTCTTTCTGTGTCTTTTACCGACATCTTTATACTCATCAAATCATACTTCTTAAGATATGGAAACATCATTCTGAATTAGAAAATCAATTTATTGACATCAATGACAAAATAATAATATTAAGAGAGTAATCATCCTTAATCAGTTATATGCATAGTCATCAACAACCTTCTCGATATCCTTATTGAAATGCCAACAATCTCTCATTGTAATTGGAATGCCAACCTTCTTCTTGTCTATTATAATGCCAACAATCTCCCCCTTTGGCATTGATAGCAAAACCAATTGATTTGACTTTATTGATTCGGATTCAGATTGCTTTGAAATTCTGAAATGCTCTCCCTCTGTCATTAGTCTTCTCCCCGGTTCTGAAATGTAGTCTTCTCCTTCAGTTAGTAGACTTCTCCCCCATACATTAGTCTTCTCCCCCTTTGACAACAATGCCAAAAATGAAAAGAACTAAAAACATAATTTCTTCCTCTGAGAAGTGAATTCCATGTTGCTATGTATCAATTCAGTCTCGGTCAGAGCATTTTGTCTTCAATTTTTGTTCCCTATTTATTGTTTCCTGCACACCATTAGAAAACCTCCTAAAGTGTGTAAATCAACATCAACTCCTAAAAGATATTCTGTAGAGTCATCGAATTGATGCTTTCATTGAACTCGGTCAGTGAATGGAAGATAGGGGTAGGACCCCTAACTGACTTCTGAGATACTCAAAAGTGTCATTTGGCAGTGGCTTGGTGAAGATGTCTGCAATTTGTTCCTTTGTGCTAACATACTCCAAAATTACTTTCTTCTCTTGAACTTCTTCTCTAAGATAATGATATTTGATAGAGATGTGCTTTGTCTTAGAGTGCATAACAGGATTCTTTGAAATGTTAATGACACTAGTGTTATCACAGAATATAGTTACTGGCTTGGTAACTTTCTCATTTATACCTTCCAACAGTTGTTTGATCCATGCTATATTGGTGCAATTCAGTGCTGCAGCAACATATTCAGCTTCTGTTGTTGACTGAGAAACACATCCTTGTTTCTTGCTAAGCCAACTCACTAGTATTTCTCCTAAAAAGAAATCTCCTCCACTTGTGCTTTTCCTGTCATCAATGTTTCCTACCCAATCAACTTCAGTATAAAATTTTAAACCAAAAACATTTCCTTTCCAATATACTAAGCCATAATCTTTAGTGCCTTTTAAGTATCTAAAAATTCTTTTGATTGTCATCATGTGTGTTTCCTTGGGATCTGCAGAAAATCTTGCAACAATACCTACTGCATGTGCTATATCTGGACTGCTGTGAACAACATATTGCAACTTTCCAATCATAGATCGGTAAAGTTTCACATCAACAGATGCAGATTCATCATTCTTTGATAGTTTACAGTTGGTAGTCATAGGAGTACTTAGTAGTTTTGAATCCTCCATTCCAAATTTCTACAAGATTTCCTTTATGTACATGGATTGGGTAATGAAAATCTCATCTTTCATTTGCAGTATCTATAGACCTATAAAATATTTTATCTTACCAATTAATGACATCTTGAATTCTTTACTCATTTCATTTCCAAAGTTCTTGCATAGAGAGTCATTTCCACTAAAGATAATATCATCAACAAATATGGCTAAGATCAGTATTCCATTTTCATCATTCTTCATGTACATATTGATGTTTTCACTTGTTCTTATAAAACCAATTTTGATCAAATATGAGTGCAATCTCTCATACCATGCTCTAGGTGCTTGTTTCAGACCATATAAAGCTTTGTTCAATTTACATACCTGATCTTTATTTTCTCCTTCAACAAATCCTTCAGGTTGTTCAATTAAAAATTCTTCTTCTAATATACCATTCAGAAATGCAGATTTGACATCCATTTGATATACCTTGAAATTCTTATAAGTAGCATATGCCAACAATGTTCTTACTCCTTCAAGTCTTGCCATAGGTGCAAAAGTCTCACCATAATCAATTCCTTCTTCTTGGGCATAACCTTTGCAAACTAGTCTTGCTTTATTCCGAATGACCTCACCTTTTTCACTTAGCTTGTTTGTGAAGATCCACTTTGTACCGATTACATTTTTGTCCTTCGGTCTTGGGACTAGTGTCCATGTGTCATTCTTCTTGATTTGATCAATCTCTTCTATCATAGCATTTATCCAATCTTCACTGTTAAATTCACTATTCTCTATCCAAATTCAGATATTAAACATGTGTTTTGTCTCAGTTTGTTCCTTGTCATCACTGGATCATTCTTATCTCCTATAATTTGACTTGGTGCATGATTCCTTCTGACATAATTGGCTAATGCAGGCTCGGTAGGCTCTGTATGATCTTCTTCATCACTCGGTAACTAGATATTCTCTTCATTTTCTTCAGCAGTCTTCTCGGTAGGGCTTCTCGATTGAACATAGACAAATCCTTCATAATCTTCTAGTTCTTTGGAGTTTCCTTCATCATTTCTTTCAAATTCATCAATTTTCACATTTGCACTTTCTACTATTTTGTTAGATGATTTGATCAGACATTTAAATGCTTTGCTTCTAGAAGAATAACCTATTCACTTTTCTGATCAAACTTACCATTTGTATCATCTTTGTGATCATAGCATCTACTCCCAAAGATTTTAAAATAACTTACATTAGGTTTCTTGTCATACCAGATTTCATAAGGTGTCTTCAAAGTTCCTTTCTTCAGTTGTACTCGGTTCAGGGTGTAAACTGTTGTGCTTATTGCTTCTCTCCAAAATTTTTGTGGAACTTTCTTTTCAATCATCAAGGTTCTGGCACAATCCACAATAGATCTATTCCTTCTCTCAGCTATCCCATTTTGCTGTGGAGTTCTCAGTGTAGAGACTTGTCTTTTTATACGATGATCATTGCAAAATAAGTTGAACTCATCATAAGTAAACTCTCCTCCTCTATCTAATCTGAGACATTTCAGTTGTCTTCCTATTTCATTTCCAACTCTAGCCTTGTACCATTTAAACATTTGAAAAGTTTCTGATTTTTCTTTAAAAAACATTACTGACATCATCCTTGAGTAATCATCCACAAATAATATGAAATATTTATCACCATAATAACTCTGAACTTTCATAGGACCACAAAGATCAGTATGCACAAGATCTAAAATTCCCTTAGATGTGTAGGACTTACTTGTAAAGCTTGATCTTGTCATCTTACCCATCTGGCATCCTCGACACATAACATTCTCAAGTTTTTCAAGACTCGATAGACCTCTTACTCGGTGCTTCTTACTTATTTTGATCAGATTATCAAAATTAACATGACAAAACCTTTTATGCCATGACCAGGTATCATCTATCCTTGCATATAGACATTTATTCTGAGTTGAGTCAAGATGAAATGTATTACCTCTTGTTTGTGTCCCAGTAGCAGCTAACTTTCCATGCTTGTCATAAACTTTGACAATTCCTTTTTCAAACTCTATTCGGTAACCTGTGTTGTTTAGTTGTGCTACACTCAACAAATTGTATTTCAAACCTTCAACCCAATAAACATCATTACATTTAGCATTGTCAAGAAGTGTTATGGATCCTTTACCTCTTACCAGACATGGTGCATCATTACCAAATCTTACATAGCCTCCATCATAATCATCTAATTTAATAAACTTGTGTTTATCATCTGTCATGTGATGTGAGCAACCACTATCTATGATCTAAGAATCATTAGTATTTATATGAGATATTAAAGATTTTTCTTCATACCTTTCTTCATCTGATCCATCTTTGATAGCCACATAAACAACTTCCTCTGTATCAGTTTCATCTGATTTATCATCATTAGATTCCTCATCGGCTATTAGGCATGTCTTTTTATCTCTTCTCCTGAAGCCTCGATGCCCTCTGTAATGATTATGTTTCTGTCTGTCATCTCGGTAATTTCTCTTTTCACTAGATTCTTTGTCAGGACAGTTAGAAGCCATATGTCCTATCTTATCACAATTGAAACATTTTAAAGGTAGCTTTCCTTTATACTTACCTTTTCCTCTCGGTAGCCTTCTGGCTAATAGTGCTTCAAACTCTTCTTGCTTTCTGATTTCCTCATATAGTTTGTGTACCTCCTCCATGTTTTTGTGAAATCTTTCACTTGCTCCACTGTGATTCCCTTCAGAGTACTTATACTTTCTATCATTGTAATCATCAGTTTCATCAATATGAAAAGAACTGAATGTAGATTCAACTTTATTTACCGATGACCCACTATTAGCAAAGTTACTTAACTCAAATGCATGTAGCTTACCAATAGTAGCATCTAAAGAAACTGACATATAGGGTACAGACCTCAATTCATTGATTGCAGAGAATCAAATTGCATAGGCAGGTAGAAGGGTTCTCAGCATCTTACTTGTTATATCCTTTTCTTCAATAGTTCCTCCTGCTCCTTTGATTTGATTTACAATCTCCTTTAGTCTTGTACTATACTGGCTTATGTTCTCACCTTCATTCATCCTCATAGATTCAAGTTGTCCTCTTAGACTATCCACTTTTGCTCTTTGAACATGTTCATCACCACCATACACAGATATGAGCTTAGTCCACATTGACTTTGCATCAGTACGTCTTTCTAGATCATTAAAATCTAAGTCGGTCAATGCAGATGTTATTTCAATCATTGCTTGAATATGTTCTTGCTTTGCCTTTATCTCTTCCATTGTCAATGGATAGGTGCTTGATGTGATGAAATCATTCTCTGAATAATAGACAACATATTCTCCAATTCCTGATAGATGCAACTTCATTCTTTTCTGCCATGTAGAGAAACTTGACTTATTCAGCTTTGGTGCATCCCTCTTATACATCTTTTGGATCTTTAACTCAACTTCCTTTAAACTTTTCTTCCGGAGTCCAAAGCTCTAATACCAATTGATAGTTCTGATACTAAATATGATTAGTACATATGCCAACCTAACAATATGAGAGGGGGGGGTGAATCATTCAAACTTAATCTTCAATAAAAACAACAGATTCAACCTCGGTAACCTTATCAGAAAAACAGTAATCCATGCAAACCTATAAATAGATAAGATCACAAACATATAACACAAGATTTAACGTGGAAACCTAAATAGGGAAAAACCACTGTGGGATTTTGGACCCACTAAGAAATATACTCTTCTAGAGTATGCTCGGTTAAAAGAAAATCCTGTAAAAGATTACAAACACATTGCTAGATGTGACCCAGTTAAGGGATTTCCCTCAGATTTGTTAAGATCTTCACCTTGTTAGAAGTGACCTTGTTAAAGGATTTCAAACACTCAATAAGAATGTCACCTTGCTAGAGGATTTTAAAAATAAGACTGTTAAGTCCACTCAGTTAAGAGATTTTCTGCTACTTCTCAAAATAACAGTAATAAAAATATGTCTGCAACTTCACATCTAAAAATGCTGAAACAGATTCTTATTTTCTCAATACAATCAATTCATAGGACTTATCTTGTCCCTCTGCTGGGCTCTATACTCTATTATCAAAACAGGTCTTCAAGCTTATGTGCTCAATAATCACTATGTGGCATCCTTGTGCATACACTTGCCTGCATACATTGTTTATCAACAGTTTCCTATTTATAAACAATCTTCCAACTACTTAATCTCCCTGATCACATTTCCCATGATCAATCATAGCCATCAGATCTTCAATCTTGTCCAGGTTCAATGTATCCTTCGATCTGAAAATGTTTTACCCCACCTTGGAACTTGCATTTTCACCATGGAACTTGTGTTAGGGTATTGCGGTTCAATCTGAGTTGTAGATCTTCCTGCTGATCTTTCTTTACCATAGATTCTTTAACAATCTTCATACACAGCTTACCAATCATTTAATCCGCTCCAACTCATCAGCTTCCTTCATTAAATATCACATGTAAACATTTAATGCATTTTGTTATAGCTCAGTTGTAACTCAGTAAATACTAAACTTCACTCGGTAGACATTCTTCCTTCATTAACTGATAGCGATAACCTTAGGGTTTACCGACTAGGTTCCTTAGGTTTTACCGACTAGGTTCTTTGCGTGGTAACATAGTATAGTATTAACCTTTCAAACAATAGCATATGTAGGATATCAAAACAATCTAAACATCATGATCTCATCATTGTCTAACTCAGTAATAGTTGCTCATTGAATAACTTATCCCCTTATTCATCATATTCTTTCTATGTCTTTTACCGACATCTTTATACTCATCAAATCATACTTATTAAGATATGGCAACATCATACTGAATTAGAAAATCAATTTCTTGACATCAATGACAAAATAATAATATTAAGACAGTAATCATCCTTAATCAGTTATATCCATAGTCATCAACAACCTTCTCAATATCCTTATTGAAATGCCAACACTCTCTCATTGTAATTGGAATGCCAACCTTCTTCTTGTTTTTTATAATGCCAACAGAGTTTTACACCTATCTCCACGATCACGCCCTTCCTCCCAACCAATCAAATAACCAATGTAAAACTTTCATTCGCCAAACCGCTCGATATACCATTATTGTTGAAACCCTATATCGACGCAGTCTTGATGGTACTCTCCTTTGATGTCTGGAACAAGATAAGAGAATAAAGGCCTTGGAGAGGTACATGAAGTAATTTGTGGGACTCACTCAAGTGGTCCATCACTAGCCAAGAAACTACTGTGCAATGGATACTATTGGCCATATATAGAAAAAGACTCCTACTACTTTGTCAGAAAGTGCAAGAAATGCCAAGTCCATGGAGACTCGATACATGCACCAGCACAAGAACTACAACCAATTACATCACCATGGCCTTTTTGTCAATGGGGCCTTGACCTTGTGGGTAAAATTCATCCATCTTCATCCAACGACCACAAATTCATTATTACCGCCACCGAATACTTCACAAAGTGGATCAAAGTTGTTCCACTTACCCAAGTCACCGCAAGCAGATCGCCTCATTCATCCTTAATTACATCATCTGTCAGTATGGTGTCCCCATGTCTATTATCATAGATAATGGGCTTCCTTTCAAAAATCAAGATGTTCGTGAGCTCTGTGAAAAGTTTCATATCCAACACCACTTTTCCACCCCCTATTACCCACAAGGCAATGGTCAGGCTAAAGCATCGAATAAAAACATATTGGGAATCCTCAAGAAGACAGTCAATGATGCCGATCATGATTGGCATGTTTAATTGAATCCAGCACTATGGGCATATCAAACTAGCATTTGAACCCCTACAAGCGCAACTCCCTACTCACTAGTCTATGGTGCCAAAGCTATCTTACCTATTGAGGTTGAGATATCATCTCTATGGGTTTCCTTGCATAATCTTATAGATGATGAAGCCTACATAGTATCATGTCTTCAGGACTTAGAACTACTTGATGAGAAGCAACAAGTTGCATACAATCACCTCAAAGCCTATTACCAGCACATGAGTAGAAGCTATAATCATCGAGTTTGACCTCGTACATTTGAGGTAGGTGATCTTGTTCTTCGAGAGAATCCTCATAACCAACCACACAAAGAACATCAAGGAAAGTTTGAATCAAACTGGCTAGGTCCATATGTTATCACTACTATATTTGGGTCTGGGGCATATCAGTTGGCTACTTTAGAAGGAGAACCACTAGCAAATCCAATCAACAACATGCACCTCAAATGGTTTTATGCCTAAAAACTGTACAGAGTATCAGGCTCTCATACATACCAGAAAATCAATCCAAAAACATTCAGATAAATGTCTTGAAGAACATACAAAAATATCAAAAAGGTAAAGAAAAATCATGCATCCAAACGGTGAACAACCACTCTAGTGGCACCTTGGGTAAGTGCGATGGTGAAAACCTAGCAAACAGGTGCCACTCGTAAAGGCTATGGCTCC
The DNA here is from genome assembly GCF_030272615.1 of Cryptomeria japonica. Taxonomy (NCBI): domain Eukaryota; kingdom Viridiplantae; phylum Streptophyta; class Pinopsida; order Cupressales; family Cupressaceae; genus Cryptomeria; species Cryptomeria japonica. Next base: position 242,886,874 of record NC_081405.1, on the reverse strand, counting down.
ATTGTCTTTCAAACTTGTTGCAATCACATTCATTTCATCCACTAATCCATCCATCCAAAGTCATGGCTGGTTATTGATCTGCAAACAAGAAAGTACTTCATACATCTTATATCCCACTTTTCCATAGTCATGTCTAAAAAAAAAAAAACTGGGGGCAATGCCCTTAACCTATTTGATGGAAGTGGATTCTACATTATCTTGTGATTCATTGGGTTCTTCATTGAAAACTATCTCACAAAATCCAAAAACATTCAAAACAACAATCAAAATACCAAAAACATTGAAAATAATCATCAAAATACCAAAAACATTTGAAAACTATCTCACAAAATCCAAAACATTAGAAAACATAAAAAATCAATCAAAAACATGGCAAGACCCTATACATATATTCTTCAAAGATAATACCAAACAAACATTGTGAAATACTCAAAATAATGATCACTTATCAAATCGACCAAACAACCAACATCAACACACACGCTATCTTAACAAGGATGCATCCTTCCTTACCAAAACAAAGAGAAGATGACATTTTCTTTGACAATACATTTTTGTTTAAGCTATCAAAATACTTGGTTGATTTGTAGGCTATTCATTCATTTATATATATCAGGTTCCTACGCTACTCCAGGATATCCGCAAGTGATTAAGAGTAGCCAAGATGGTTCCTGCAACATTGTTTGTGTATCCTTTGTGAATTATTTCGATGAAGTTATGGGGCATGTACTAATGGTGTCTATGTGGGAAGTTCACTAAGCTACATGATCATAGGCAAAATATAGTCATAGATCATTATGGCTTGCTGACTATCACGTATACCTCGACCATATGAGCATGAACCATTATCAAGGATCCATATTCTTTATTCTTTATTTTTTTGTATATGTTGTTTGTTTGTAGGTACGAATGCTCTTTCTTTGGTTCCTCCTACCTCATCCAACTAGATAAAGGTTTTATCTCTTAGTACGGTATGCACTTGTCTCAGGATATGATTAGCCTAAGATCAAGGAGGACGATCCAAGTCATGCATGAAAGGAGATAATCCTTATTTGTTCTGCAAGCAATACTTAGGTCAACTTGATCCATTATATCAAGTTGCTTGTATTAACTTGTTATATCAAAATCCATGTAAGGAATACTCTGGTCATCTTGAATCATTATGTCAAGTTGCTTGTATTTTCTTACAACAATTCAAAAGCTCAATGATGAAAAATAAAGCACTATGGATCGTCATTCCATCTCATCTGTATATATTGCATTATGTTGAGTTCCATCCATCCATACATTCATAATAGTTGCATATCATTCATACATAGTAATGACAATGGATACTCTATTTTCCTCTTCTTCCATATGAATGCATCATAGGTCCTCCATTTCTTCTATCTAACATCGAACCCCACCCTCACCCTCCCCATCTTGGTAATCAGCATCACATACCTTACATCATTTCCCAATCAATCCAATCAAGCCACATTCATCACCATCCATCTCTAACTAGGAGGGATTGTGTTTCCCATCCTAAGTCATCTTATAAGCCAAGCAAGTTACTCTGTCTACACAGGCACATCAACTCACACACACCTAGACTATCAACTGATACTCTAATCAAGTATCTTCAGGTCTCAACAGGTAATTGATTATGGCAAACCTAGACTACAACAGACATTTATCATAATGACCTAGTCTCAATGGGGCTGCTATGATTCACCACAACCATTCATCACACGCATACACTATCAATTGATCAACCAATCAAACACAATCATAACGGACAATTACATCAATTGTCTAAGTCTTAATGAGTATTTTGCTTCAAATACCTTGACTTCATTGGTCAGTTACATCAATTGTCTAAGTCACCATTAGGTCACTTTAATTCACTTACTCAGACTTTATCCTATCCAAGCGAACAAGTAACATCAACTGTCATGCTTTGACTCAACCGAGGCAATTAAACCGATTGCACCAGATTGTCCAACCAATCTTGATCAATTGTATTGTATCAATCAAAAGCACAACACCACATTTACACCGTATCTCTTGCATAACCTATGGGTACTCACTGGCTTGCCATTTCTCCATATTCACTCTGTTTTCTTCCATTCTTTCACCATTATTGCTAATTTCTTTTATTCTATCTCCCCTCCACTTCTCCTTCTTTTTTGAGAGATCACCTGATTCTTCAAAAAAAATTCGGCCCATCTCTCGAGGGGGCATACCACCCATTAAATTAACATTAATGGGGCATATTTCTTCACACCTATTTTTCTTTCTTTGAAATGACGCGATAAAACCGCACCGTCTCAAAGAGGGGCAAATGTAGTCACATAAATCTATCAACATAATTAAATGAATATTTAGTATTTTTTTGATTATTTAACCATCAATCAATAAATTAATTAAATTAATATATTTAATTAATTCTTCTTATCCCTCTTCTCCTATTAATTAAATAAATTATTCAATTTATTTGATTTAATTCACTTAACCAAAGTCAGACCATTAGTTAAATAAATAAATCATATTTATTTAATTAAATCTTCTCTCACATTTAAATAAATTAATATTTATTTAAATTCCCCCAAAATCCCACCTCTCACATTTAAATAAATTAACATTTATTTAAATCACCTTTATCCTCCACCCACTTGTATTTTCCTACAAATGCAAGTTGCACAACTATTTTAAATAAATCATTTATTTAAATCACCTTTATCCTCCACCCACTTGTATTTTCCTACAAATGCAAGTTGCACAACTATTTTAAATAAATTATTTATTTAAAATCCTATTTATCCTCACCCACTTGAAACCTTTAATGGTTTCCCTTAAAGTCTTCAAACTTAATGGCTTCCCTTAAAGTCTTCTTAAGACTTTAATGCTTTCCATTAAAGTCTTCAAATTTAATGGCTTCCTTCTAGAGTCTTCTCAAACCTTTAATGGTTTCCCTTAAAGTCTTCAAGCATTTAATGCTTTATCTTCCTTTTTCTCATTTAAATAAATTAATATTTATTTGAATATTTACCCAAATGCAAATTATACCATTTAATTGAAATAAATGATTTTATTTTAATTGAAAATCCCAAAATTCCTCCCACTTGCATTCTCCTACAAAATCCACTTGCAATCCTAACCCCCTTCTAGATTCTTCTAACCCCTTCCTAATTAGCCTAATCCATCCCTTAAATATTGTCATATTCCTAAGCAACTTGGAGTCACTTCTCAAAGCCCTCAAAGTATTTGAAAGGCATTTAAGGCTTTAAGTCTTCAAATGGTTAACCTCTAAACTCTTCCAAACCATTAAAGGCTCTTACATAACCATTTATGGTTAAATCACTTTTTACCTTTGGTTAGAGACTTTCCTCTAATGTAACCATCCTTTTGACTCATGGGTCTCTTCAAAGCATTTATTTCTTTGACTAAGGTAACCATTTAACCGTTGCACATTCCTTTATCCCTTGGATAAAAGGAATATCCATTAACCTAACCCTAACCCAACCCCCTAGGGTAACCATCATGTCCCCTCAAGCATTTAATGCTCCTTATCTCTCCTCTCAAGCCTCCTCATGGTGACACTTGTCAACATGGGATTGGGTTGAAAGTCTCACATGGATTGAATATCTTTCAATCCTAACCCTTGTTAAGATTTCTCAATCTTAACCCTTCATTTCCCTATTTCTTCTATAAATAGAACCCTTCTCTTCAAGCAAAGAAGAAAGTGTATTGTTGTTATATTGGTATTAGCATAGAGCTTTTTCATAGTATCACTATCTACACTTGCATAGCATTTTCTTATCATATGTAACCATCTTGAATCTCCATATGGCATCCATGGCTAGTGCTAAAATATGAGAGCTACACTCATGTGGAACTGGGAGAGGAGAGGAACAAGGGAGGAGCAACTATGAGCATCTTGATTAGCATTTGGAGGAGTATAGTTTATCTATTCTATGTTTGTATGCTTTCTATTTCATGCTTAATATCCCTCTTGATATGCTTGTTTAGGATAATCTTTTGTTTCTAACACTAACGTTTATTTCTTGTGCTCTTGTGTGTGTTGCCATCAAACAGATTTTCTAATCCTTTTTGCAGAGCATCAAATATAATAGCCATTGGTTGTATAAGTAACAAACTTCACCATTCTCAAGTATTAATTAAATTCCTCTACCATAATACTAATTCTCCAAGGTGTTGTTTTTTATTAGACTAGAAGAAGTTTTACAAGGACCCAAAACCCAAATAAATTAAAAATCCAGTCATGAGGACGACCCAAATGCTAAGCCACAATAGGGAAATAGTAAAAAATAAAGAATAAAAAAAGGTCCAATGACCTAAGAACTACATAAGATTGTTCAACATTTAGACAATCTTAAAAATTTCTATCTATAATTCGTATCAATCTCTAATAAATCCTCCATAATGCTGACATTTGCCATCTTACCTTTGTCCCTGCCACGCATGTGTGTCAATGGTCCCAGAGTATCATTCTCTAGATTAAGATCCTTTTTGTACCATCCTATACTAGAGACTGATATGGAGGGGGCGGCATGAGTAGACAAGTGGGAGACATTGAGGGATTGAGCTTTCTCATTTAGTCTCCTAAGTCCCTTTGTGTTGTTTGTCATGCTCATCCTAGTGACTGCAATAATCGCCCTAATGTTTTCATTGATATTTTCCAAACACATTTCCAAGTTCTTGATTTTCTCCTCATGGTCAATTTTCATGGCTTTCACATCCATAGCTAGCTTCTTACCGAGGTCCAATAGCTTATCTGCATTATCCGAGGAAGGGGTATTCATAGTGCTTCATGTAGGAGCCAAATCACTAATCCTACATTACAGCCCCAAAATATTTGACCACCCATTTGAAAAAGTTAATTTGTTCATCCACCACTTCTTTCACCATTTTTTCCACATACCCTGTATCTAGCACCAAGGATCCCATGTCCTTACCCAATGGGGATCCCTTTTTAGCATCAATTGGGATTTCATTTTGGATGTCCAAGTCTTGTTGTTTGACATCAATCGTTGGTTCGCCACTATTATCTTATTTTCCCTCCTATTCCTTATTTTTGACAATATTTTTGTCTTGTTTAAGTGTTGGAGGGGGAGAATTGAAATTATAGATCACATAAAGACAAGGGTTAAGCATAGCATAGATTTATCACAATTGTGTATGATCTACTTTTGTTTGTCTTGACATTCTTATGTTCTTTTGGCAAATTTATCTTTCCCTTCCTAGGTGGATCATTATTACTTTATGTCTTTCTAGTAGTGTAGGTGGAGTTTCTTTTACTAGAGTAGATAAACAAAATCATTTACAATATAGACATTTTGGTTCATTAGAAGGATATCAATGCTTAGAAATATGAAGATAAGTATCTGAGTAAAATGATGCAATCAATTTCCTATACCCTAATTCAAATGATTATGACCTTATAAGTCATGGTTTGTAATCAAAAGTCACTCATTAGGATAGTTTTCATACATTAGTTTTTCTTGCTTTGGCTAACCAGTTATTAGTTGGTGTTATAACTGTGTTTGGATACAATTGCACTTACTTTTACTAATAGTTTTACTTGTTGCCAGACATTATTTACAAGTGTGAAAACTCATTATATAGGTCTGGTGATTTATCTTTGTATTGTGTAATGTAATTTTGTGAGCTGAGGGTTGAGGGTTTAGCTAACCTTGTTATCAAGGTTGGTGAATTGTATATATAGGTGAGTTATTCACTAAGTTTTTGTGTCAGTATTGTATCTACATTATTAGAGAGAGGTGAATGTGTCAACAATAGATTTATCATTTAGTGAAGTTTTGAGGTGAGATTCGTGTTGCAGAGTAGATAATTGTGCTTAATAGGAATTGTCATCGGGAATTTGTAGATGCTATCATTATAGTTAATTTCTTCTGGATTGTAGTCCAAATCATATTGTAAGTTAGTGAGACTTCTCTGAGGCTTTTAGGCTTCCGGGCAAATAACTTTTGAGCAGTGAGATCTAGACAGTGTGCCTGAATGCATGTGAATTCCCCATTGTAATATTTTCACATACTACTGTAGAGTATCATCTTATTGTGGGTAGGTTTCCACCATGGTTTTTCCCTTGACTGGGTTCTCCATGTCAAAAATGTTGGTGTTGTGTGTTGTGTTGTTAATTTGCTTATCTATTTATTGTTGTAGTTTATCAATTTATATCTTGAAGTTTAATTTTGATATCTAGTGAAGACTAATTCACCCCCCTCTCTCAGTCTTCCTTCTTGATTGCTGCTAACAATGGCTAATAACACTAGGTAAAAGAGGAGGGATATAAACAATGATGCATTTTATACAACAACCCAAGTTTCAAAAACTACTACCCAAATTATAACTTCAAAGACCCTAGACAAGATAGATTTTTTGAACAAAGATTAGAATGAGAAAAAAGGGGAGCATCCCAATGTTCCAATGGTGGCAAAGCTTGACCTTGTTACTGCTAAGGGTCCTACTAGAGATATTTTTTCCTTTAGTATTGTAGAACAAATGAAGAAGGCTAGCCTCAATGTTTCCATGTGCGATGTGCTTTCTATACCATATAAAAGAGATATGCTCTAGATATTGTCCTTAAAGGATATCAATGGCATAAGAGTAACAATAAGAGATTGCAACACATCCACTCCAACAAGTCTAGTGTAAGATTTGGAGGTCGAGAACTCAACAAGGATTAGTAAGCCCCCTCCTTTCTTTCTCTCTTTAATTATAGGAGATGACTTAGTGCATAATTGTATTTTAGATCCGGGGGCTAACAACTCAGTTATGCCTAAGAATGTGGCTGACTACCTAGGTATTAAATATGAGCTTGTGACTAGGGGAGTTGTGGAACTTGATTTCACTACAGTTAAGATGGTGGGGGTAATTAAGGACTTATATCTAACCCTACATGTACACCCTAGTTGCAGTGTCTTACAAGAAATTTCAGTCATTGACCTCCCTACTTTCTTTGCCATTTATTCATCAATGGAGTCCACTGCTAAGAAAGGAGGATATCTATCCTTAGGCTAGTCTCATATGCTATTTAGAAAAAGATATGGTACAAAGGTTACCATAAATGTAGAGTATATTGCAAAAGACAATATTGAGCCTTAAATTCTAAGTCTTATAAATATCAATTATACCATCTATGATGTAAAAGTAGATATTTCAATCAGGGAATCTGCTAATCTTGTGGAGGAGGTTAGTGACTACCTACTTAATGAGTGGGATAATGGTTTTCAATTTGATCCAATCGGTGAGGTCACTGATACAGGTCTTTGTACTTACTATATTTATGAGGAAGGCGCCTTTATTCCCAGTCTCACCAATGAATGCAATGATCCCAATGGACTTGGCAACATGCTTTTGATGGTTAAAGGAAAACAAATAGTGTAAGAGTCTGTATGTTACTCATCTCTTCTATCAAGGAGAAATATTATTTTTCATTCACGCTTCATTTTAGTTGCACTAATAATTTGGTTGATTATGAAGCATTGATCTTAGGTTTCCAAAAATAATAAAGAAGAGAGGTAAAATTATTACATGCACATGGAGACAGTGAGTTAGTTATCAATCAAGTCAGAGCTCTTGATGTACAACCAAAAATAACCTTCTTAAATCTTGCAAGCATAGAGTCTAGGACTTAATAGAAGGATTTGATGGCTTCAATATATCCAATGTCCCTAGAAATAAAAATAAACATACTGATAGGATGGCAAAAATTGGCACTCACTATGAAATACCAACTAAGGTTGCAGCCAAGAAGGAGCAGCAAGTCTTACTTGTGGTTTGGCCTGTTGTACCTGATAATCAAGTTAGTTGGCAAATTTTTGACTCAGATCAGTAGATTGTCAATTTCTTACAAGAGGATGCAAAGTTCTCAAACAAGAACTAACCCCTATTGTAGAATCAGTATGGAGATCAAATCATGTAGCTTAATTCAAATAAGCTACCCAAAGGATTAATCACTTTTGAGGGGATCTTCAATTTAGATGATCAAGTGAAAGGGTTGGCTATGAATTTGGCTGCAAGAAAATGAGATTACAAGACAATCTCAGTGGCTAATGCGAAAGCTCTCAACTTGGGAAAGGTATGTTCCAAAATAGACCAGGAGGTCTTTCTCAATTTTTGTAAAGAATCTAATCATGTATTTTCTTTTACTTATGAGGATTTGAAAGAGTTTGACGTTAGTTTATCCTAACATACCATAGAGCTAGGTCTAAATACAAATCTTGTTAGGCAAAAGGAAAGACCAATAAACCCAAAGCTTGAGCCTGTTGGCATTGGCATGAAGATTGCATTAATGATATGTTATGGTGTCATTGATGTCAATAAACCAGTAATGATATTATTGTAATGAAGTTTAATAATCGATAGGAAGATCTAGTGAAGGAAACTATAACCGGTAGGAATAATTTGTGGAGTGAACCGGTATTGCTATGTATTGGAGAGCTGAATCGGTAAACCCTACCTGTTGATTTGAAAAAACCTAACCGATTAAGTTTGGTGAATTGGTTATATTGATTTATGATCTGATAGTGAGTGGTAGTGATTATTAAACGTATTATTATTGTATGAAGAGAATTTCAAAGTGATTTGGGCATGTTGTTCAAATGATTTTTTTCTAGGGAATGAGCAAGTATATTGCATGTAATGCAATGAGTTACTGAGTTCGATGAAGCACTGATCAAGGAGCGATCAAGGTTTTTTTTGATTGATATGCAGAGATTGCTATGTTATCCAATGGTCATACTTGAATTGACTTGTATATAATCTCTATGAGAGAATTAGGTTTTTGTTGTGTTACCAACCTAATTGATTTGTTTATAAGGTCGATGAGTTGTTTAATTTTAGAGTTGGCAAAGTTTTAGTTAAGTGTGTGTTGTCAAACCCAATGATGTATCTGCAGTTTGAGTAAAGGAAAATAGGAGCATGAAAAGTATCTGAACAAGCAAGTGTAGTGCTATTCAAATAGATCAACAAACTCCTATTGTTTTCTAACAATTACAGTAGATTGAAATCTCCTAACTGGGTAAGCTCTAACAAGATTGGTGTTATTCAAATCCTCTAACCAGGTGATCCATTAGCTTGTATTTCAAATCCTCTACCGAGGATACTCCTTATAGGGTATTTCTTCTAACAAGGAATTATAGTGAATCCCTTAACCGGGTGGTCCCTAACATGATTTGTTCTTAATAGGACTTTTGTAAAGCTTTCACAAGCTAGGCTCCTAATAGGGTGAAGTTCAGAAGAGTTCAGATAGTTATCCTGTGATTCTCATGTCACCGCGGTTTTTCCCATTTGGGTTTTCACATCAAAAATATTGTGCCAAGTGGTGAATATTTTTGTGGTTATGTTCTTATGGTTGATTTGCTTAACTACTTAATCTACTTTGATAAGTCATGATAATTGGAAGCATTGTGAAATAAAGTTTTACTTATGTTAGTAAAAGCATTTGGATGTTTTTGAGTTTGAAGTTATTTACAGTTAGTTTGCTGTAAGAAGTCAACTGGTTTATCTTGATAGTGATATTGTATTGATAGATCTAAGTTTAATTTGAGATATTGATTTTGAGATTGGTGAAGTTAGTATCAGTTTTTTATATCTACTGATTCACCCCCTCCTCTCAATAGTTGACCGGATTCTTATTCTTTCATCATACCATCAATTTGTATCTGAGCATATCAGGTCCTCTAAGGTCTAAGCCTAACAACTTGAGGTAAAGATCTTGCAGAACATGATGAAGAGGGAAGGTTCAAATTTTAATAGAGAGTTCTATAGGATATGGAGTGATAGAATGGAAATTTATATCAAGAGTCTTATAAAGCAATATTGGGAACATGTTGTTGTTCAATATGTTGCACCTAGTGGGACTATGACTGATGATCAGAAGAAAGAGAAACAAGAAAATATTCAAGCATTAGAGGCTATTCTTAGTTATTTGTCTGATGCAGAGTATGTAGATGTTCATGGTCTAGAGACAGAATATGATGTATGGAAAAAACTTGAAGATATTTATAGTGGTGATGAGCATGTTAAGATTTCTAAAGAAGAGAGTCATAGAGGAAAGTTTGATGACATGTGGATGGCTGCAGGTGAGAATATCTAGTAGTATGGTCAAAGGATAAAAGAGAGCCAATGAAATTAAGAGTGCATGAGGTAAATTGGAAGATGCCACAGTCATCAGTAAGGTACCAAGAACCCTTCTACCAGTCTACACTATCTGAGTTGTAGCCATTTAGGAGATAAAGTCTATTGACAAAACTAAGGCAACCCTTGACTCCATCATTGGAAAGCTTACTACTTTTGAATTAAATGGTTATGATGGTACTGTATAGAAATCTGAATCTGCATTTAGATCTTTTGTTTCTAACCCATCTATGAGGAAAAGTAGAGATGTCAGTCATAGTTATGAATCTAGATCCAGTAGAGAAGTTGTTGATGAAGACAGTTTAGTTGAGCTTAAAGCATTGCTTGTCAAGCAGTTGCCCAGAGGTACTGGTAAATATAGAGATAAATTACCTTTGAAATGTTTTACATGTAACAAGATTGGACACATAGCTACTAACTTTCCTAATTGTGATAATGAGTACAAACGAGAGAAATTCAAGAAGTATAAGGGTAAAGGAAAAAGAGATTGTCTTATTGCTATTAATGGTGGTATCACTGATGAGGAATCTGATGGTGATGCTAATGAAGACATCATGTTTGTAGCCATTAAAGATGAGATATCTTATCAGAAGGCAGTAGTATCTCAAATGGATAACTCTAATGATTGGATCATTGATAGTGGTTGTTCACATCACATGATCGGTGACCAGAGCAAATTTCTTTCTTTGAAGGAATTTGATGGCAGAGTTGTAAGATTTGGTAATGACTCACCCTGCATGGTTAAAGATAAGGGAACTATTTCTCTTAATGGAAAGAGTAGTGCATATGATGTCTACTGGGTTGAAGGTTTAAAGCACAATCTTTTGAGTGTCGCACAACTCAATGACAAAGGATACCCATTGGAGTTTAAGAATGGTATGTGCAAAATCTATCGGAGCAAAGGTGAACAGATTGCAATCGAGAAGAAAACTAAAGATAACTTGTTTCATCTTAATCCTAAAGTCAACAAATATTTAATTGCAAAGATAGATGATAGCTGGCTTTGGTATAGGGAATTTTTTCATATAAACTTTGATAACATTGTTAAAGTGAGTAATTCCACGACAGTGAGAGGTTTGTCTCAATTGGACAAACTGGTTAATGCTCTATGTAAGGAATGTGAGTTGGGAAAGATGGCATCCTCAACTTTCAAGAGAAAATATTTTTCAGTGAAACATTTGTTAGATTTGGTTTATACAAATCTTTTTGGACCAATAAGGGCAAAAAGTATTCAAGGTGACAGATATTTTATGATCTTCACTAATGATTGCTCAAGGATGATGTGGGCCACATTCTTGAAGGATAAGATTGAATCTTTTAGTAAGTTAAAGACATTCAGAGCCTTAGCTGAGTAGGAGAGCGGTAAGAAGATAAAGTGTCTGAGGACTGATCAAGGTAATGAATTTACTTATGAGTAATTCATTAGATATTGTGAAGAAAATGGTATCGAACTGCAGATTTCTGCACTAAGGACACCATAACAGAATGGTATCACAAAGAGAAACAATTGGTCAGTTATTGAAGCTATTAGGATGACGTTGATACAAGGAGTTGTAGTGAATTTTTTTTGGAGAGAAGCTGTCAGCATAGTTGTCTACACTATGAACCGGATTCTGGTAAAGAGAGGTAAGGACAAGACTCTTTATGACTACTTGTATGGTACAACACCTAATGTTAGTTATTTCAAGATATTTGGTAGCAAATGTTTTATTAAGAGAGGTGATTATGTTAGCAAATTTGAGGCTAAAAGTGATGAAGGTATATTTCCTGGTTATTGCACCAAGAGTAAGGCCTACAAGTGTTTTAACAACTGGACACAAAGAATTATTTACAGTGTTGATGTTCGAGTGGATGAATATCTTGAATTCTCAAAGGAAACTAGTTTGGAGAAAAAGGATGAACATCCTTACATTTTATATTTGGAACCAGAAACTGTGAAACCTAAAACTGGTAAAGCAAATAGTGATGTACCAGTTCAACCAGAATAGACAAATTTAGAAGAAGATGATGATAATGAAGAAGATAAACTTGAAGGTAATGATCATGTTATTCTGAGATATGTGAGACTCAATCATAATCCTGAGAATATTATTTGAGATAAGGATGTTGGAGTACTTACCAGAAGAAGAATCAGAGAGAATTCTTGCATGATCTCCACTATTGAACCAAGAACTGCTAAGGAATCATTTGGTGATGATCATTGGATTAAAGCTATGGAGGAGGAACTAGATTAAATTGAGAAAAACAACACTTGGACCCTAGTACCTCGACTGGTAAATGAAAATGTTATAGGTACTAAGTGGGTATTTAGGAAAATGTTGAATGAAGATGGTGTCGTAGCTCGCAACAAAGCTAGGCTGGTTTGAAAAGGTTATGCACAAGAGGAAGGAGAAGATTATGGTGAGACTTTTGCACTAGTGGCAAGACTGGAAGGTGTCAGAACTTTACTTGCATTCACAACATACAAGAAATTCAACGTATACCAGATGGATGTTAAGTCAACATTTTTGAATGGGATGCTGAAAGAAGAAGTATATATTGAGAAGCCAGATGGTTATGCTTTGACTGATGAGAAAGACATGGTATATAGATTGCATAAGGCTTTATATGTATTAAAACAGGAACCAAGAGCATGGTATGAAAGGCTTCATACACATCTGATGAAGATAGGTTTCTTGAGAACTAGTGAAGATAGCAAGATATATCTCAAATCTGAAGGAGATAAAATACTAGCCAACAAAGTTTTTGTAGATGATATCATATTTGGAGGTAATGATGACATGAGCAATGATTTTGAAGATGAAATGAAAAATGAGTTTGAAATGTCTCTAGTGGGAGAAATAAAAATTTTCATGGGCTTGCAAATACAACAAATGAAGAATGGTATTTTCATCACACAATCTAATTATGTGAAATAGGTCTTGAAGACATTTGGTATGAGTGATTGTAAACTAGTTAGGAAACCAATGGTTATAGGTTGTAAGTTGTCTAAGGAAGATGAATCCACATCTATTTATGAGAAGGAATACAGGTCAATGATTGGAAAATTGCACTATGTTGTTCACAATAGACCGAATATAGCTCATGCAGTTGGGCTATTTGCTAGATTCCAGAAGAATCCTAAGGAAACACATTTGATAGCAACCAAGTGCATTTTTAGATATTTGAAAGGTACTGTTGTCTATAGATTATGGTATCCATATGGAGGAAACTTTGACTTGAAGGTGTACATAGATGCAGATTGGGCAGAAAATGTTGATGACAAGAAAAGCACAACCGGTGGAGAATTTCTTCTTGGAGGAAGACTTGTTTCATGGAGTAGTAAGAAGTAGAGTTGTACATCATAATCTACTACTAAAGCTGAGTATGTTGCAACTTACATGAATTGTACCCAAGATATCTGGATAAGGCACATTTTGGAAGGTTTTAAGATGAAGATTTTAGAACTTGTAAATATCTTATGTGATAATACAAGTGCCATAAATATTTCTAAGAACCCTATTTTGCATGCATGAACCAAGCATATTGAATTGAAGTATCATTTCTTAAGGGAAAAAGTGAAGAGTAAAGATGTGATCTTCGAGCATGTTTCTACCAAGGAGCATCTTTTAGACATCTTTACTAAACCTCTACCTAAGACTAATTTTGATTATCTTAGAAGTCAGCTAGGGGTTGTACCCCTTCATGAGGTTAGTTGAGAATGATGTAGATTACATCAGTCCCAAAGCTACTTGCAGAATTTTACAGCAGGATTGGTGTAGAAGTGGAATTATTCCATAGGGGGAGCATCAAGTTGCAGGTTGTTAATTCTAAATAGTGACATTTGACATTACATGTTTTAATTTCAATTTGAAATTGATGTCAAAGGGAGAGAAGAACTATGTGATTTGTATGATTTACAGAGAGAAAGAAGACAAGTGGAAGAAGGAAGATAAGCAGAAGACAAGGTGAATACTTGGTAAGATAAACTAGGATTCCTATTCACAATAACAACAATCAATGGTATTTATATTGCCATGAATGCCAAAGGGGGAGATTGTTGGCATTTGCATGAATATTGCATTAATCATATTATATGTTGTCATTGATGTCAATTAATTGGTAATGATATTGTTGAAATGATGTTTTCTAACCAGTAGGAAGAGCTAGTAAATGAAACTATAACTGGTAGGAAGAATTTGTGGAGTGAACCAGTATTGCTATGTATTGGAGAGTTGAACCGGTAAACCCTACCTGTTGATTTGATAAAACCTAACTGATTAAGTTTGGTGAATTGGTTATAATGATTTATGATCTGATAATGACTGGTAATGATTATGACACATGATTATTATATGAAGAGAATTTCAAAGTGATTTTGGCACGTTGTTAAAATAGTTTTTGTCTAGGTAATGAGCAAGTATGTTGCATGTAATGAAAAGCATGTGATGAGTTAGTCAGTTCAATGAAGTGGTGATCAAGGAGAGCTCAAGGTTTTCTTGATTGATGTGCAGAGATTGCTATGCCATCCAACTGTCATACTTGAACTGACTTGTTTGTAATCGCTATGAGAGAATTAGGTTTTTGTTGTGTTACTAACCTAATTGATTTGTTTATAAGGTTGATGAGTTGTTTAGTTTTAGAGTTGGAAATTTTTTTGTTAAGTGTGTGGTTGTTGAATTGGATGATGTATCTGTAGTTTGAGTAGAGGCAGATAGGAGCATGAAAAGGATCTGAACAAGCCAGTGTAGTGCTATTCAAATAGATCAGCAAAATCCTATTGTTTTCTAACAATTAAAACAAATTGAATTCCCCTAACCAGGTACAAGCTCTAACAAGCTTACTGCTATTCAAATCCTCTAACGAGGTGATCTATTAGTTTGGATTTCAAATCCTCTATTGAGGTTACTCCTTATAGCCTTACAGGGTATTGCTTCTAACGATGCATTATAGTCAATCCCTTAATTGGGTGGTCCCTAACCTGATCTATTCTTAATAGGACTTTTGTAAAGCTTTCATAGGCTAGGCTCCTAACAGGGTGAAGTTCAGAAGAGTTCAGATAGTTATCTTGTGAGTCTCATCTCACCGTGGTTTTTCCCATTTGGGTTTTCACATCAAAAATATTGTGTCAAGTGGTGAATGTTTTTGTGGTTATGTTCATATGGTTGATTTGCTTAACTACTTAATCCACTTTGATAAGTCATGATAACTGGAAGCATTGTGAAATGAAGTTTTACCTATGTTAGTAAAAGCATTTGGATGTTTATGAGTTTGAAGTTATTTACTATTAGTTTGTTGTAACAAGTCAACCAGTTTATCTTGAGAGTTTTTATCTTGATAGTGATATTGTATTGATAGATCTAAGTTTAATTTGAGATATTGATTTTGAGATTGGTGAAGTTAGTATCAATTTTTCTATCTATTGATTCATGCCCCCCTCTCTTAGTAGTTGACCAGATTCTTATTCTATCATACCATTAGAGCCCTTAGTGAGAAAGAAGTTAACCAAGCTCATAAAATCTAATATAAATTTTATAATAAAATATTCTTCTTGGGTAGCTAATCTTGTTCTAGTTAGGAAGAAGAATGGGGAAATCCGATTTTGTGTAGAGTTTAGGGACCTTAATAGAGCCTCCTTAAAGGACCATTATCCCATTCCTTCCATGGAATAAATCTTAGCTAAAGTAACTGGCTCAAAGAGATTTTCTTCCTTCGATGGGTACTCAAGATATAATCAGATCCTAGTCTAAGAGCTGGACCAATTTAAGAGTGCATTCACTGCTAAATGGGGCACCTATGCCTATTGTAAAATGTGTTTTAGACTAACCAATGTAGGTGCCACTTTCCAAAGAGCTATGGATATAGCCCTCAAAGGAGTATTAGCAGAGTTTGTCTTGGTATATCTAGATGATATAACTGTATACTCCAAGTAGTCAACAGATCATTTTGGTCACCTTGAGAAGGTATTCAAAAAATACAGAGAATATGGTGTGTCTTTAAATCTGAATAAATAAGCATTTGCCACCGATTAGAGAAAACTATTAGGAAATATTGCATAAAAGGATGGTTTGGCCATACATCCAAAAAGGGTGGAGGCTATTTTATCTTTTCCCCTCCCATGTCACAAAAATGGTTTGCAAATTTTTCTTGGTAGGATCAACTTTGTAAGAAGGTTTATCCCAAACTTGGATGTCATGGCTAAACCTCTCATGACCATGTTGAAGAAGGATATGGTTTTCAAATGGACTGGGGAGGGAAAAGATGGTTTTGATCAGATCAAGCAAGCAACTATTCAAGCTCCCACCATGGTAAGTCCTAATTATGACAAATACTTCATCCTATACACTTTGGGAGGAGAGGAAAATATCTTAGTTGTTTTGACATATCTAAATGATGATGGGTTAGAAAGAGCATTGCCATTTTTAGGGAGAGCCTAAAAGGTTATGAGTTTAAATATAGATATGTTGAAAAATAGGTCATAATAGTTGTTAGAGAATTAAAGAAATTCAGAAATATGCTCTCCAAGAACCGGATTCAGCTCCTAGTATCACATGCAAGTGTGAAATATTTCCTCTTCAATAAGGATATTGGTGAAACGAGAGCTAGATGGATCAATAAGGTCATGGAATATTACCTTAATATCAAAATCACCAAGTTGTTAAGAGGAAAGGGCCTATCTAAATATATTTTTTCATCTTTCAACAAAGATCTAGAGGTTTCCCTTGTGCTATAGGAGGAGGAACAACCAACCAACAATGAATGTAGAGAAACCAGTTGATTTGATGATATGACTGCCTTCTTGAGAGATCCAGTAGTTACCCTCCTAATTGTGAGAGAACTAAGAGAAGATATTTCAAACTTTAGTCCATTCCTTATGTATTAGTGGAGGGTGTTTTGTTCAAAAGGGACCTTAATGGAGTCTTAGTAAGATGTTTACCCTCCTAATTCTGAGAGAACTAAGAGAAGATATTTCAAACTTTAGTCCATTCATTATGTATTAGTGGAGGGTGTTTTGTTAAAAAGGGACCTTAATGGAGTCTTAGTAAGATGTGTCAAAGAGGATCAGGTTCGTAGACTATTAGAAGTGTTTCATCATGGTCCCTCAGATGATCATTTTTCTGCGAGGACCACCACCATGAAAATAATCAAAGTAGGGTATTTTAAGTCATCCTTATTCAAAGATTCACACAAGTGGATGAGGAAGTGCAAGGAGTGCTCCATGTTCTCAGGTAAACAAAGGTTGGCTTCCCTTCCTCTACATCCCATACAGATTGATCAACATTTTTCTCAACAGGGCCTAGATTTTATTGGCCTAATCAACACTGTATCAAGTGCCAGCCATAAGTGGATTTTGGATACCACAACTTAATTCACAAGGTGGAAAGAGGCCTTAGCTATAAAGGATGCAACTAAAAATTCAGTGGTTCAGTTCTTACAGTGAATTGTAACCAAGTTTGGTGCCTCTTCCACCATTATATCTGATAATGCAAAAGATTTTATTGGAGCTCAAATTAGGTTATGGGTAGTTTTAAATGATGTATATTTGAACACATCATCAAACTACTACCTCCAAGGGAATGGCCTAGCTAAGTACTCAAATAAGAACCTTATCAGAATCATCAAGAGGACTTTAGATGAAAATCAAAGGTCTTGGCATTTCAAGTTAGAGACAACCCTATGGGTTGAAAAAATTACACTTAAGAGATAAGCTGGTAATTTACCTTTTATGTTGGTATATGGAAGGGAAGCAAGGCTTGCAACTTATCTCTTGAATTGCCCTCTCTTGATTTAGCACACTAGCTAGAGATCCTGGAGAATGATGCCATGACAGTGAGATATGTAGAGCTAATGGAGTTGGAAGAAACTAGAAATAAGGCCATGTAGACCCTCAATATCCATCAAGGACAAGTAAAATTCTTTTTGACAAAAGGGCCACTCCTAGGACCTTCAAGGTTGGTGATCTTGTCCTAAACTAGGATGAAGATTGAGCTAAACTAGGTAGGCACTCCAACTTTGATTCAATTTGGAGCAGCCCATATGTCATCACCAACTAGAAGGAATCCAATTTTTTCCACCTATCTAGGATTAGTGGTGAAGCCCTTCCTATTGCAGTCAATGACATCCACCACAAGGATTTCTCTTGAGATGATTTTTAGGCTCTTGTAAATATTAGATAGTTTCCAACTTTCCAAGAACTATATGAGAATAGTTAATTCTTTCCTAGAATGGAAGGATAATTTGTTCTTTACATATTATAGGGGTAGAGGGTTATCTTCATTTTTCTAGTCTTGCTTCTATGTCAAATGGATCTTCTAGGCTACTGGTCTTGTGCCAAGCAAGCTTTCGAACTGCTCTAAGTCACAAAAAATGTTGACCATTTTTGTGTCAATCTTAGCCATGCAAACAACTTCTCTAAGAGAATCCATAAGGCCTAAAACCCTAAACACCAAGTATTTTTCCTTAAACCATTTTTTCGGCCTTATTCTTTTTAGTCGTTGACCATTCAAGGCAGTCATTTCACTTAAGTTCTACTAGCTGAAGGATTCCCTTTACATCTCAATGCCAACCCCTTTCAGCTACTATTGGCTGGTGGGAGTTTTCTATTGGTTTTATTATTTCTTAGTGGTTGGGCTTTTCCTTTTGGTCCTCACAACAATATGGCAATGATTGCTTCAGTTTTCATGGCGGTCAAAGCTCAAGGTGGGGTCTATTAGTTCTGATACTAAAAGTAAAGTACAGATGCCAATAGCTAACAAGATGAGAGGGGGGTGGTGAATCATACAAACTTAAACTTCCATAAAATCAACAGATTCAACCTCAGTAACTTATACTTCAGCAACTTAACCAAAAACTCCTAAACATGCAAACTCATGAACACATAATCATCATAATACTCATAACACCAGATTTAACGTGGAAACCCAAATAGGGAAAAAACATTGTGGGATTTCGGACCCACTAAGAAATATACTCTTCTAGAGTATGCTCGATTAAAAGCAAATCCTATTAAAGATTACAAACACATTGCTAGATGTGACTGAGTTAAGGGATTTCCCTCAGATCTGTTAGGATCTTCACCTTGTTAGAAGTGACCTTGTCAAAGGATTTCAAACACTAATCTAGAATGTTACCTTGCTAGAGGGTTTACAAATAAGACTGTTAAGTCCACTCGGTTAAGAGATTTTCTGTCACTTACAAAATAACAGTAACAAAAATCTATTTGCAACTTCACATCTAAAATGCTAAAGCAAATTCTTATTTGTTTAGAACAATCTAGTCATAGGACTTATCTTGTCCCTCTACTGGGCTCTCTACTCTGTTATTCGAATAGGTCTTCAAGCTTCTGTGCTCGGTAATCACTATGTAGCATTCCTGTGCTTACACTTGCCCGCAATCATTGTTTATTAACAATTCCTTATTTATAAACAATTGCTAACTGCTTAATCTCCTTGATCACATTTCTCATGATCAATCTCAGCCATCAGATCTTCAAACTTGACCAGGTTCAATGTATCCTTCTGATCTAAAAATGTTTTACCTTGCCTCGGGACTTGCTTTCCCTTCTTGGAACTTGCACAAGGTTATTGCGGTTCAATCTGCACTGTAGATCTTCTTGCTGATTTTCCTTTGCCATAGATCCTTAACAAACTTCATGCATTGCATACCAATCATTTATACATCTCCAGCTAATCTTTGTCCTTCATTAAATAATGCTTTTATCCATCCAATGCGTAGTGTCATAACTCGGTTGCAACTCGGTAAATACTAAATTTTACTCGGTAGACAGTTCGCCTTCATTAACCGATATCGATAACCTTAGGGTTTACCGACTAGGTTCTTTACTCGGTGACATCATATAGTATTATCCTTACAATCAACAACATATGTAGGATATCAAAACAATCTAGACATCATGATCTCATCATTGTCTAACTTGGTAATAGTTGCCCATTGAATAACTTATTTCTCCCCTTATTCATCACATTCTTTCTATGTCTTTTACCAACATCTTAATTCTCTTCAAATCAATCTTCTCAAGATATGGAAACATCATACTGAATTAGATAATCAATTTCTTGACATCAATCATAAAATAATGTTATAAAGATAGTTATCATCCTTTTTCAGTTATATCAATAATCTTCAACAACCTTCTCAATATCCTTATTGAATATCAATAATCTTTACTGCCAACCCCTTTCAGTTGCTCTTGGCTAGTGGGAGTTTTCTATTGGTTTTATTATTTCTTAGTGGTTGGGCCTTTCCTTTTGGTCCTCGCAGTAATATGGCAATGATTGCTTCAATTTTCATGGCGGTCAAAGCTCAAGGTGGGGTCTCCTCCACAAAACAATGTTTTTTTCTATTTCATAGTAGTTAGGGTTGTTGGTGGATTCCACCTTACAAAATAGCAATGTCGACGAATAGGAAAGGTCTTTTTTGCAATTTTGGTGTGGTGAAGGCTAACTACCTACTCAAGGTTGCAAAACAATAATGACCAATGATATAAAGAGTGAATATGGATATCATGGAGTTGCAACGATTAGGGCTAGCCATTTCTTGACCCCAATGATATAGATATAAATGTTGGCCAAGTAGCATTCTTCACTATTTTGTAGCACTCAAGGATTGGGTCGCATCATTGGCTGGAAAATAATGATGCAACGAGATTAAGAAGAAGGTTTTCTCTATTTCATAGCAGTCAAAAGAAAAGAGTTATCTTATGCTCGTGAGGCCAATTGGTTTAACTATTAATCACAGTCATTTGATTTCCCATAAGGGAGATATCAAGTGGACCAAATTCAAACTGGAGGAGGATGTCAAAATTCAAATAGCTATGCACAGTGGTTGGCAACTTAATGGGTCAAAAACTGATTTTTGACCCTATCGGTGAACGAAATCAAGAGAGATTTTATCCAACCACTCCTAGATGCTTGAGGGATGAATGCCATTACTCTCTTGTGCTCCTACAAATACTTCCTTTTGGTCTCCCATTCTCATTTATTATAGATAGAAGACTTATGGGTTTAATAGAGGATAATAAAATAGCATCTGAATGTAGGAGCTTCCTCAATTTAAGGGACTATTGATCCTTCTCAATCCAAGTGAAAATATTTAGGCACGCAAACATTAGATTAGTCTTTTCTAATCTGATCCTATCTTTCTGTAACCTAACCCTAGTTTTTTGGCTTTCTGAACCAAGTGTTCTATTTGAGTTATGCCTGATCTATAAAGGAAATTTTAAAATCTTTAAATTTACCTTTCCTTTGCATTAATCAAGTTAGTCTTGTTTTACCTCTTTCCAAGTTCATTTACCTTGTGCAAAATTTTCCTCCCTTTGTTATGAGTCTATTTTTGTATTAATTTTGTTTAATTTATATGTTGTATCAATTGTTCTTATAAGAGTTGTTTTTGCATGTTTTAGTTTCTCCTAGTTCTTCATTAAGCTCTGATCTCATATATGTCTTAGGAGTTGATTAAGGATATGATTATGTGTATGCTTTAGGTTGCTTCATTGATGTTTTATACAGTCATAGGTAGGATAAAGGATAATTTCAATCTAGGTGCATCACCTCACATGTCTCTTTTAGCATTCCTTCTCCCCTTTTCTACTTTGAACCATTAGAATAGGTTTTACAAGTGTTGGGTTAGTCCAACAGTGCACCTTGATTGATAAGGTAGTCTTCCTTCTCTGAATATTCAACCTCACATTGTGCAAGGTCCCACAGTTGGAGGTTATTTCCATGTTTTACAAGGTTGTTAAGCATAAGTGTTCAACAAGGGTGCAAAATTTTGTGACAAAAACAACCCATTATGCTTGTAAAGGGTACCATGACAATTGAAATATCTCAGCCTATGCGAACTATTAACAAACAAGGTCTCCTCTAGATAATAACATCAAATCTGTAGGAAGGATCAACCCTCACACTTGTAATGGTCAGAACATTTAACTTTGTAGAGATGTAAAGAGGAGCAACCTCTCCACAATAAGCGGAATCCTAAGGGGTGAAATATATATTAATGATTCATGCCCTTTTGCTAGGAGGAGAGATTAGAGTGATAGTAACCATATTAACATATAGACATTTTCTTGATATTCGATCCAAAGATGATGCCAAGATAAAATTATAGAAATGAGGTAAAAAAGGATTTGTGTAGATCTACAACTTATTGTTTGTCTTGTCAATAGGCATTACCTGCTTCTATTTTATCTCACCAACCTGGATATGTCGACTATCTATATGGTCTTAGACAAGATGTTTAAGACAAATTCAATGTTTAGTGCCATGTCCAAGCACACAGTAACACTAACAAAAATTTGAACCATCATAGCATCAAGGGTATGGTGACATCCAAAGAGATCTTAACATAGTCACATACAACTTAGGAAAATAAACAAGAATGAATTCAAACAATAAGGTAAAAGCATTACACAAATTTTAAGAACTGAGTGAAGGAAAAATAAGTAAATTCTATTAATGCAAAGGCTAAGCATTTTTACAATTACAAAGAAACATGTATTCTACAATACAAAAGAAGCAAATATCTCTGATATAGAGCTACAAAATTGCCTTTATAGTTTAGGCATAACTGAGATGAATTATAGTTAAAAAACCCTAACCCTCCCTATGGTTCAACTAAAAATTATCAGAGTAGAGAAGAAATTCATGAAGGTGGTTTGATCTGAGTTTATTATAGCCTCTAAGAATGTCCTCCATCTAGTAATAAATAAGAAATACTTGCATTCAATGCATCTCTATGGCATCTGCAAGCCAAGAAAGTCTCTATTTTGCATTAAATGGGCATAAGTGTTTCTTGGAATCCTCTTTGAGATCACTTATGGAGTTATGGTGGAAATCTGAAAGTGGTCAGAATAGATTCGAATTAGATTCGGGTGCCAACTAGGCTCAAAAATGAATTTTATAGCTTAGTTGACAACTACCCTACGTCAAAACTATAGTGTCATAAAATTGCGACCCAAGCAATTTTTGACTACATTAGGGTCCTCATGCACATGAGATCAAATCCTCTAACCTGATTGGAGACCAGAGAGTACTCAACCCTCAGAATTTGCTTCTTACTTGGCCTCCGCACCACCCTGTCTGTACTCTGCCCTAGAGAAAAGGGTATGACAGGGGTGTGGTGCCCCTGTCCCCCTAGGACAAGGAAATGGAACCCTTTTCCTCCTAGGATATGGGTGTGGCACCCCTGTCCCTACCCTATTTTAGGGCAAGACCTTTCCTAGGCCTGCATTGGGTGGGAAACTTCCCTGATGTTAGCCTATGATGAAACTTAGTCAGTTAAACCCCAATTGACAAATATTTAAGTTGCATTTTCCCTCTCATTTGGATAAGTGGGATAAGTTGGGTTAAGCGATAAGACAGATACATGAGATAACACAGTCAAGCATTCAAGCATTCTTTTCAAGCATTGAGCATTCTCAAGTCTCCCTTCAAGGCTAGGTGTTGCATTCAAGTCAAGGGTTCAACCATTGAAGAGGAGATTGATTCCAACATTCAATTCCACACAAGCATTTCAATCAACATTCTATCTACAACCTCCCTTGAGGTGATGTACAATTTAGTCTTTCATTTACATTCACTTGCAAGTACTTTCTTTCATTACTTGGTTAATTCCAAAGTTGGGGTTTGACCTGAAGGGAAACCCCTAATCCCAACCCATTTCCCTCTCTTTTTAGTGTGTAGGTTGTAGGTGCACGGTTGTACTTTTGGATTCAAGCTCCATTTGTAGAGTCAGACAACTTTGTCTCAAATTATTAGGGTACATCCTCGCCATAGTTGGGACAACTATTCCTCAAATTCTTAGGGTGGTTTTGTCTCGACATATTACTGCCAGATCCATGTGCACAACTTCATCCCATGCTCTGATCTCAAGTTATAATCATTTCTTTGTCACTTTTGAACTACATAATTCAATCAATTCCTTTCCATTTCAAATAAGAAGATGAGATCAACTTATGATTCCCATTTCATTTAGAATTCTATCTTCTTCTTAGGAGGTTAAATCTAGTGATTTTTCCTCTCCTCTTTCAATGTAATTAGGTAAAAAGTGTTTGAAGGGAAATCCATAATGAAACTCTCATCTCTCCTTGGAGGGAAAGGGTAGTTTTCCTCTTGATCTCTCATTCACACATTTTTCAACCATCAATACACTTTGGTGACATTACAAAAATAATTAAATTTCTACATGCCTATAAGCTTTAATTTGGGCACTTTGATCATATAGATGGCATGAATATGGATGTGCAAGATCATGCCACATAGCCTTTCATAGGGCTCAATAAAAGTTTTTAACGCCACCATCTAATTCAGCCTTTCTGAAAATCTAGTGGTTGTGATTGGGCAATGTATCGGGCGAGGTCCACATTGTATATCGCTACTTTTATACACATGAAACTTTATCACTTTATGTTTCTATGAAATGACAAAGGAAATCACCATTTCATGGCTTTTAAATCTCCTTCATATCATATCACTGTGAAGCAAAAAAATCTCTATGTAATTGGGCCCTGTGGTGACGTCCAACATAGGTCCCACCTCATCTGGCATTCGTTAAGACTTGGCACTTCATCTAGACACTTTTCTTCCTCTCACCACATTTGGAAGCTTGGCAGAAAAAGACCTTCACCATTTCATAGACCGAGTCCCACCTCAGGGTGAGACCATTGTGAAATGGAAAAAATACCTAAGTAACTATCGTACCTTTCACGATTTCATGAGGAGGGCCCAAGTGCTTATGTGTCTTTGCAAAACCATGAATCCTCTTGTCACCTGCCAACTCACTGCCAATTTTGATAACTTTTACACCTTTTTCGCTTATTCACAAGGGGGATGGAATATTCCTTTATGCTTTTGTGAAACAACAAAATGCCTTAGGGTTTTTTTGCTAGTTCATGGGGAAACAAAATAAGAAACTTCCTCATCTTGTGAAATGGTGAAAGCCTTGGAGCTTTGCAGACTGGTAAAAGGGAAAAGGGGGGAAATAAGCCCTGCACAACTTAGGACCCTAAAGTCGGTGGAAACTTAAGTGACTTGACTAGCTAAGGCGGTAAGCACAAAATAAGAACTTTTAAGCCCAAATAGACTAAAAGGTATAAAACCTTTATGTTTTAGGGTTTTAGGGATTCTTTAGGGGTTTTTCTTAGGGTTTTCTTAGCCACTCCATCTCACTAAATAGGGGCTCTTGTGAGCTAAGAGATATAAAATACAAACTACCCAAACCAATTAGAGAAATTTGTTGAATAGAAGGTCTATCAAACTACTAAACTCGAAAGGATAGCTAACATAAAATCTATAGTATTCTCTACAAATTCTCTTCTTGAGGACGCATGTGTGGATCTAGGATGATAACCTGGCATGTTAATATCCCATACAGACATAACATAGAGATGTACACAGAAAGTACATAATGACTAAATTAAAAAATATAAGAAATTCTAAATAATATAAATGCATCTAAATAACAACGTTAACAAGAGATTAAAAAAAAGATTAGGTTTATGAACAATCACCCACTTGAAGCTTCTAGTACAACAACTCTTCCTTTAACAAAACCTACATACAGAAAGAGAAGAAAATATTGGGGCTATGTTTAAAGGTCTACCATAGTCAAACTCTTGCTTTGATGTTTCCATCTTCATATTGAACCAAATAGATAGATAAATTAAAATGATAACAGAATGAAAACAAATACAATATTACATATGATAAATGGAGATAGAAAGAGGATAATAAACTCCCCTTCCACACCCAAAGAAAAAGACTTCTTGAAAGAAAAAGAAGAATAATGAGACTCTCTCCATAGAATTGAGATATTAAGAATCTGAAGCATGAATGTTATTGTGTGAGAGAGAGAAAATCATGAAAATTGAGCCAAGAGTATTGAAATTTGTAAGTAAAATGTTCAAGAGAGTGAGAAATATAATTCCAGTACTCTCGAGCTTGATCCCAAATGCTAGAGACTGAAAATGAGCTTCTAAAGGCCAACTATGCATGCTAGAAGTGAAACTGATAGTGGTGGGTGTAGGAGGAGGTGCTACAAGCTCTACCAATCATAGGTGTAATGCTCAAATGACTACATTTAGTCTATAGATTCGGGGGACGTTAGTGTTTTGCATGGATACTTGCATAATGTTCTAGTGTCCACGAGTCAAATAGTCAATGAAGTCGGGTAAAGGCCGAAACCAAGACGAACAAGGTAGGCTAGTCAAACAAAAAGATGAATGAGATGAAGGATATCCCTAATAAGTATAAAGTAAATATGCCTATGTATCATAGAATCAGGTAGGGTGCACTTTAAGACACTATACACATATGGTAGCATATATAATCACAACTAATAAGTAAATATTTTAAATAAACACTAAGAGTAAACTCAAAACTTTTATCTATAGTAATTAATATGGAATTGCATAATGGATTTTACCTCCACATAGCATAGGAGACTACGGTTCACTCCAAGAATCATCATTCCTCACTTTTAGGGCTTCAAGAAGGGAAAAAC
Source organism: Cryptomeria japonica (assembly GCF_030272615.1). Lineage (NCBI taxonomy): Eukaryota > Viridiplantae > Streptophyta > Pinopsida > Cupressales > Cupressaceae > Cryptomeria > Cryptomeria japonica. The sequence goes on along the minus strand of NC_081405.1, from coordinate 242,860,210 downwards.
ACTCCCAACTTAACAGTTATTACTTGAGAAAGAAAATTCAAGCTAAGATGTCAGTGCATGAGTGAAATATCCTATCACATTGGTAAAGTATATTCCATAGGGAAACAACTATCTAGTCCTTAGGATGTACCGATGTATAAGTAATTATATATTAAGGTAACCTATTTCAAATTAACCTCATTATGCCACAAATCTACAATATAAATTGGAAATACATCCATCATTGGCCCGTGTAAGGAGTAGTTAAAAACTGAGCTTGAGTCATGGAAAGTGACAACTATATGAAGGGAAATGTTTAGTCAAATATGATGATGAGGGGATTTCATGGGAAACCTATATCATGTTGCAAAAAATGAGTACTTTAACTCAAATATCTTCTCCCATGACTCATAGATAAAGATTCCACATATCATCATTTCGGTAGGAATAACAAATTTGAAAACTATATAAAATAACAATGAGAGAGTGAAGAAGGTGGAGGTGGGGTGTTGGAATCCAAGAACACTGAGAGGGGGGAGGGTGAATTAGTGTTCTACCAGATTGATTAATTTTAACCTTATTAAAACATGCATACACCAACCAGTATACCAGTACATATAGAATTGAAAGAAGTAGAGCAACAAATAAGCCAATCACATAAATGAATATCATAACTCACAGAATTATACGTGGAAAACCTCAAAGAGGGAAAACTATGGTGGGATTTGTGACCCACAATATCAATCCACTGGCCATATGAAGGGATGTTATAAAATATAGGGACCTACACTTGCAGGAAGGATTACAACCTAGAGCACACTGCTCAATCACAAAAGGAGCCTCATTGACTAAATACAAATCCAAACTATAATCTAAAGAAATGATTGAACTACAAAGATAGCATCTTCTATGCCTAAATATAGTTTTGGTTAAGCTCTGTCTATTCAATTTTGAAACCGTAAACCCTTTACTGGAATACCCCTTACATAAATATCCTCATATACATGATCTCTCTCATATGATTCGCATCTCCTTCACTATTTATTTCTAATACATTTTCTCATCCATATCATATCATATCATGTCATATCAAAATGATCTAATCAACTGACCTATATACCCTTTACAATTTATCATGCCTTATGTCAGCTGACAGAGATAAATACAATATCAATATACATGTCGGATAGATAACATAAATACATGAATTTCAAAAACAATTGCCGATGCTAGATCCAAAAGATGTCGGCCTCCAATACCGATAACTTGATTCTAAACCATGTCAACCTGCCTTGTTGATAACTAAAGAATTTCTTTCAACTTGTTGGTGTCAGTGTAGTGTCTATGAAATTCTTGTCGGTACACAACTAACCCAAAATATGAATCCGGAATAAATTGCCACGTTGCCATCAATGACAACATAGTGAAATTAACCAATTGAGTGTCAATTGCCAACAATTTCCCCCTTTGGCATTGATGGCAACACTCATGTGAAAAATTTTCATGGTTCTAGCTATCGGTTTCATTCTAAAGCTACTCCCCCTGAGTTGAACATTCATCTATGATCAAAATAAAAAATACTCCATATCTCCCTCTAATGTATAGAACTATCTTTGTTCTTTTTCACATCTATATCACTCCCCTTTTGACATCAATGCCATCAAAATTTCCAAAAAGAGTACCAAAAATCCAAAACTGGGACGAAGAATGAAAGATACTGTATAGTGAATATCCCAAAAATACCTTACCAGAGCTTAATATATTTAAAAATTTCTAGATAGGCATTCTCCAAAAGCTTTGGATAAGTATCCCAACTAGATTTGAAAGTGTTGAAAATAGATACAAGTCCATTAAGCATATGGGCAAATGACTCTTTCTCATTTAACTATGCCCATGTGGGCTTACCAACTAGATCTATACACTCCTTATGTACACCAAGTGAAACCAACTAGGGACTCACCAAACCTCTAAGACTTCTCACTCTTCTTATGATTTTGTACTTTTCCTTCTCAAGAGAAAAAAATTGGGCTTCCAAAACCAAAAATTGACCATCAATGGATGCAATCAATGAATTCCATCCATCAAAAGTAATGGCTATACTTGCAATTTTCTCCTGAGATTCCTTAATCCTCTTATCCAAATTAACTGTAAGTAAATCTGTGTTACAACATACTCTGTAAATATTTGTACACTGCATTAAAGAATTATCTATCAATTTCAACTTATCATTGATCTTCTTCCTCTCATACTCAATCACCTGATCAAATGTAGCTCTTTTTGCTTGTGTGAACCTTTTGAGTGCTTGCCGGTTTGAAATCTACTACAAGGACTGATCCTTTGAAATATATTCAGTGATTATCTTAAGCTTGCCAGATGGGCTTGCTTCATTTCCAAACTTGCAATCTGGGACTAGTCTATGCAAAACAGTGATAGACTGGTCAATAACCCCTTTATCCATAGATCCCTCATACATAATTTTTTGTACAACCATCATCATGAGTTCAGTAGAACTCATCTCAGTTATGCTTTTCTTTTCAACCAAATGTCAATTGACAACAATGATGGACTCACTACAGGTTCCCTTCCTGATTCCTCTTTCTTCTCCTCTGATGATTTAACCTTTATAGTTTCCTCACTTGCACCGATGGCTTCGCCACTTGGTGCAGTCTTAGTAAATGTCGATTCCTCCCTAGGAACTATAACCTCATCCTATACATTTATATTCGGCGGACTATTGTCCTCAACATTAGTATTATGTACATTAGCAACCTTTATACTCTCATTATCTCAACATTTTTCTATATGTTTATTTCTACCTGGGGATCAATTTCCACTATCTTAATGTTTTTCAAAATTGAGGGTGAAGTACCCATAATACCCTTTCCTTTCCCTTCAACTGAGATGTCTATAGTATCTATCTTATTTTTTGGTGAAGTATAAAAACCATGGTTCTCTTCAAAGAACATAACCCATGCCTTGTGGGTCTCCTTTAGTATCTCATAGCTATAGAGCTTACATTTCATTTCTCATGACCATGTTCTCCTGACTCAGCTTCTGACACTATTCCTTAAGTGCATCCTTCTCTTCATTATCCTGATTTTGCAAAAGTTCCTTCCTCCTAGCTTGAATTGATGAAAACCTCTCCTATACGACAAGAATGAATTCCTTAGCGAGATTCAATTCACCTTGTAGATTTAAGTTCTTCAACCTTTTAGTATCATAATCTTCAAGTGTCACCTCAATTTGCTTCTCCAAACTCATATCCATGGATTTTGGATTCAGGATCTTTCTCAAGGTGTTAAACTTCTTCCGAGACACAAGGCTCTGATACTAATTTTTGGAATCCATGAACACTAAGAGGGGGGGTGAATCAGTGTTCTACTGGATTAATTAATTTAAACCTTATTAAAACATGCATACACCAACCGGTATACCAGTACATATAGAATTGAAAGAAGCAAAGTAACCAATAAGCTAATCACATGAATGAATACCATAACACACATAATTATACATGGAAAAACTCAAAGAGGAAAAATCATAGTGGGATTTGTGACCCACAATATCAATCCACTGGCCCTACGAAGATATATTACAAAATATAGGGGCCTACACTTGTAGAAAGACTTACACCCTAGAGCACACTGCTCAATCATAAAAGGAGCCTCACAAACTACATACAAATCCAGACTACAATTTGAAGAAATGATTGAACTGCAAAGATAACATCTTCTATGCTTGAATACAGTTTCGGTTAAGCTCTGTCTATTCTAGTCTGAGATCCTAAACCCTTTATCGGAATACCCCTTACATAAATATCCTCACATACATGATCTCTCTCATATGATTCGCATCTCTTTCACTATTTCCTTTCTAATACATATTTGCATCCATATCATATCCTATCATGTCATATCAAAACGATCTAACCAACTGACCTATATACCTTTAAAATTTATCATGCCTTATGTCGGCTTACAAAGATAAATACAATATCAATATACATGTTAGCTAGATAAGATAAATACATGAATATAAACTTTTTTTGCCAATGCCAGATCCAAAAGATGTCAGCCTCCAATATCGATAACCTGATTCTAAACCATGTCGACTTGGATTGTTGGTAACCAAAGAATTCCTTTTAACTTGTCGGTGTGGGTGCGGGTGCTGGTGCCAGTGTCGGTGTAGTGTTTGTGAAGTGCCTGACGATACAAAACTAACCCAAAATATGAAGCTGGAATAAATTGCTATGTTGCCATCAATGAGAACATAGTGAAACCAACCAAATTAGTGTGAATTTCCAACAAGGGGTGCATTCTTGGATTTATCTTCGGTCATTGTTATACTACTAGATTAATATTTCGTCACTCAATTTATCTCCTATCATTATATAATTGATAATGTTTCCTCCATGTTACAATCTTAAAAATAAAGTTATGTTTTTAAAGTGTTGCTTGGGATGAAAATATTTATGAGAAACATAAATAACAAAACTAAGATTAATGAAAAAATATGGGATATTGGGAATTGTAAGTAGCATAACTAGTTTTATTTTATTATGAATGATCTATTTGTTCATGTTGGTCATATTTATGAAGAACAAAATTGACTTCCATTTATTAGACCCATTTCTTTTTATTAAACATTCATTTCATAAGTAGAGTTTTGAAATCCTATATTTACTTCATTGTTAAATAAGTTACCCTTGTGTATTTCTCGATGTTTTAGCTCAAAATTTTCCATACGTCTCTCCTCCTAATAATTTTTCGTTGTGTGGAATATTTCTATTAGTGAAATAAATATAATTTCTTTCTTATCCTTTTCATCAAATTGTATTTGATATTATTTCCATTATATTCTTTTTTAGTACTTGTTAATCTCACTTTATCTTTATTCCCTTCTCTTTCTATATCTACTCGTTATCATTTTGAATATGTAGATCAAATTTATCCTATGTAATGCTCGAGGTTCTCACCTCTAGTGGATCTTGTGAATTACTAATCAATAAAAATCAACATTTATATCATAAGATCACAACACCAACAAATATACCTAATTAACTAACAATACAATATGATCATACACAATGAAAATAATATCATTAAAACAAAGTACATATCTAGAAAAATAATTATTAAGGATAAAATCTATATCATTAAATTGAAATATGTATCTATTAAAATAATTATTATTATTAGGGAGAAACTTTAAAATTAAATAAAAAGCTTAGAAAAATATATTTTCAAGTCCCATTGCACTAAATAAAAGGTGCTCACAAGTGTTTTATATATAAACATCTGAATTTAGTCCCATCATACCTTTTGTCACATTATTATGAGAAATTTTCAATTTCCAAGCATGCGCACTCCCCAAATATACCTAGAAGTTTCCTCAAAGAGCTAACCCATTTTCATAGCTACAAAAAAAACACATACATTACTCTTACTCCATTTCTATATTGGAAATCTATGAAATATCTAATTTTTTTTGGGCTATTATAAGACTATTTATATTATAATAATTTGTTATTTGTGATGAATTCATTTTGAGTGAATACATTGTTTCTCGATACAATCACTAGTTTTATGATTTATTAAAGAAACATTTCATCATTATCGCATTTATATATAGTTGGCATTAAAACATTAATTGAAGCATACAAGGATATTTTGGACCACCCATTACATGTCCTAACACACTTCAACAAATAAAATGTATTGCATATCATTAAATTTATACTAGAACATCATCCTAGTGAGGTCTTCATTAGTAGCCTCCATCATGATCCTAATATTTCAATGTTCTTTCATCTAAAATATTGACAATACACTATGAATGTTTCATCCTATTTCACTTTCTACTAGTCACCCATGGCTTGATAAGAGAGTGTACTAAAAACTTAATATAACATTCTAGGAAATAGATTAGTTTATCATTTTATCCTTTGGTTATTTTTAATAGCTATTTTTTGTCTACATAGGTTGATCACCCTTCCTTTATGTTTTTCTATTAGTGTATATGGGAGTTTCTTTTTTTATATTTGATAGGAAACTTAAATTCCTTGCATTTTTTTTTGCCTCATTACAAGGCAACAAGTTCTTACAATATGAACACTAGCAACCTACAATAAATAATGCAATTACTATTTGGAAGAATATTGTTGTTGAGTATTATCTCTCAAATGACAATGTGTAATCTAAAAAAAAAATTAGGATCCTCCTTTTATGATTGGTTTTATTTATTTGTATTCTTAACTATTTATTAGTATTATAATTGTGTTTTTGAATACCCACATTTTATTACGTAATTTTTTATTTTAATTTGATAAATCAGGAGAGGGCACCAACTGTTACATAACAACCAATAGATCGAATAGAAGGATCTCAAAATGAGTGAGATGACCGAAAAACCAAAAAAAATGAAACCTATTGAAAGATAAGAATCTTCTAACTAGAGGAGTGAACTAGAGGGGAACTATTGTATCATATCAAATAGAACATGCATGTTTCCAAAGGATCCTAAAACCTAAGACCAAAGTCACCTTGGCCATAATCAAGGAGAGAGAAAACTAGGTTTTGTAAAGGATCCATAAACCTTTCATGCTCAATGACACTTTGAATTGTAGGAAAAGTAGTCGAAGAATGACCCAAAATAAAGAGAACCATCAGATTTTGAATGTCACCCTAAAACCTTTTATGGGTGAATACAATACAAACCACCATATTTGTAGGAAAGGAAAGGGTTAGATAGGATCCTCAAAAACCTCTAGATAAAATCTCCAACAACCACAACAACTAGGTTTGCCTCAATAGGCCCATTATCAACTAAACACTCTAGGAAGAGAAAAACTAGCAAGTCCATCTCAAAAGAATCATCATGCATATGTATGAGAGGAAGGGAGCCCTTACTACTGTAATCCACGTCAATAGTAATAATAGCAACAAAGAAACCAACAACCTCTCTCGATGTAAACAAGGTAGCAGAATGGAAAGTAACCTCAACAAAATCCACCTCTATAACACTGTTGGAATCCAAGAACACTAAGAGGGGGGGTGAATCAATGTTCTACCAGCATGATCAATTTTAACCTTATTAAAACATGCATACACCAACCCGTATACTGGTACATATAGAATTGAAATAAGTAAGGCAATCGATAAGCCAATCACATAAATGAATACCATAACACATATAATTATATGTGGAAAACCTGAAAGAGGAAAAACCATGGTGGGATTTGTGACCCACAATATCAATCCACTAGCCCTATGAAGAGCTATTACAAAATTTAGGGGCCTAAACTTGCAGGAAGGCTTATAGCTTAGAGAACACTGCTGAATCACAAAACGAGCCTCACTGACTACATATAAATTCTGACTACATATAAATTCAGACTACAATCCAGAGAACTGATTGAACTGCAAAGATAACATCTTTTATGCATGAATACAATTTCAATTAAGCTTTGTCTAAAACCCTAAACCCTTACCGGAATAACCCTTACATAAACATCCTCACATACATGATCTCTCTCATATGTTTCAAATCTCTTTTATATTCCATAACCTTACACACTCTCATGTAAAATATCAAAATGATCTAATCAATTGACCTATATACCCTTTACAATTAATTATGCCTTATGTCGGCTTACAAATATAATGACAATATAAATATACATGTCGGCTAGATAACATAAATACATCAATAGCAAAAACAATTACTGATGTCAGATCCAAAAGATGTCGGCCTCTAATAACGATAACCTAATTATAAACCATGTCAGCCTACATTGCCAGTAATCAAAGAAATCTATCCAACTTGTTGGTGTCGGTGAAGTGTCTTCCAGTACACAACTAACCCAAAATATGATGCTGAAACATGTTGCCATGTTGCCATAAATTACAACATATTAAAACCAACCAATTGAGTGTCAATTACCAACAAACTCGCCCTTTCGCATTGATGGCAACAATCATGTGAAAAATGATCATGGTTTTCATCTATGGGTTTCATCCTGAGCCTGCTCCCCCAGAGCTGAATATCCATTAATACAAAATACTCTATACCTCCTGAATATTTTCACCTATACTTCCCCTAATGTATACAACTCCCTTTTTCTTTTTCACATCAATATCTCTCCCCCTTTGACATCAAGGCCATCGAAAATTCCAAAAAGAATACCAAAAACTGGGATGAAGAATGAAAGACTGTACAATGAATATGTCCCAAAATATCTTACTGGAGCTGGATGTATTTGAAAATATCCTGCTAGGCCTTCTCCAAAAGATCTAGATAGGTATCCCAACCAAATTTGAAAGTGTCAGAAATAGATACAAGTCCATTTAGCATATGGGCAAATCACTCTTTCTCATTAAGCTCTACTAGTGTGGGCTTACCAACCATATCTATACACTCCTTGTTATGTACACTTAATGAATCCAACCGGGGACTCACCAATCCTCTTAGACTTCTGGCTCTCCTTATGATTTTATCTTTTTCCTTCTCAAGAGAAAAAACTTGGGATTCAAAAACCAAAATCTGACCATCATTAGATGTAGTCAATAAATTCAATCCATCAAAATAATTGGCTATACCTGCAATCTCCTCCTAAATATCCTTAATATTTTTATCTGACTCAACTGTGAGTAAACCTATGTTACAAAATACTCTATAAATATTAGTACACTGCCGCAATGCATTACCTATCAATTTCAACTTATCATTAATCTCCTTCCTCTTCATCTCAATCATTTGATCAAATGTAGATCTCTTTGCTTGTGTGAACATCTCCAGTTCTTCTCAGTTTGATATCTATTGTAAAGACTGAAAATCCTTTAAAATGTACTTTGTAATTGTCTTAAGCTTGTCGGATGGGCTCCCTTCTTTGTCAAACTTGCACTCTGGGACTAGTCTATGCAAAATAGTGATAGACTAATCAATGACCCCTTTATCCATAGATCCCTCCTTTATCATTTTCTGTGCAACCATCATCATGAGTTCAATAGAACTCATCTTTGTTATGCTTTTCTTTTCAACTTGCAAGGTGTCAATTGACAACAATGATGGACTAACTACCGGTTCCTTTCCGGATTCCCCGTTCTCTCATTCTAGTGGTTTTATCTTTATAGCTTCATCACTTGCACCAGTGGCTTCGCCACTTGGTCTAGTCTCAGTAACTATCAGTTCCTCCCTAGGAATTGTATTATCATCTTGTACATTAGTATCTATCGGGGACTCAATATTTACTTTCTTAATGTTTTTCAAAATTGAGGGTGAAGTACCCATAATACCTTTACCTTTCCCTTCAACTGAGATGTCTGTTGTATCTGTCTTAGGTTCTGATGAAATATAAAAATCATGGATCTCTTCAAAGAACTCAACCCATGCCTTGTGGGTCTCCTTTATTACCTTATTGACCCTACCTGATATAAGATTGATTATTCTATGCTGCTTGTTAAATATTTTCCTATCTGTAACCTCAAGTGTCTTGCCCATCGTGTCTAGAGCAATAGAAACACAAACAAATAACAAGTCTTGAATCTTTATATGCCCATCCTCTTACATTGCTGATAATCTCCTAGAATCTAAAATGTCATAAAACTATGCTAGTATTTTGTCTTCAATTTCTAACAGGGCTTTCTTATATATATCCAAATAGAATAAAATTGATTCCTCTACTTCTATTTTTTCATCAATATCTAAATGTTCATAATAAAACTATACATTCTTTAATATACCATCTTTAGTAATTTCATCAACTAACTCTGCATAAGTCTTTGGTGGAATAATAGTTACATTACCAGATTCAATTGCAAGATCAATGCCATCTTTCTTCTTTCTCCTTCTAGTATCGGATAGGGCTAAAGGTGTTTCTTTTGGTTCTCTTTTCTATGTCGATACCTTGATAGTAACTTTCCTAACCAGTTGCTTCTTAGCTTCTACCTTAGTCTCTTTAGTTTTCTTCCTCAATACCCTTTTGAATGCCAAGGGTGTGTCATCCTTAGATCTATAATCAGCTGCAATTGGCTGAATGAATATTTTGGGCTCTTTCCTTTTCCTACCATTCTCTGAGACAACATCAATCAATGCTTTGATCTCCTATGAAACCTTTTCAAAAAATTTAGTTGCCTTTCCCTCCTACTTCTCTCTGTTCTTCCAGTTGAACTTAGTTTCAACGTCTTGCTTCTTATGCTTAGCAATGCCAAAGGTTTTTATAGTTTCATCAATAGGTGCCTCAATTAGCATTTGTGCATAAGCATCAATAATCTGTGCATCAACTTCATAACCCATTTCCTCAATCTAAATCTTTCGAGGCCTTACAACTTCCATCAGAGTTTCATCTTTCTTGACCATGAAGCATATCTCGGTTGAGTACTTCTCAACAATGTGCTTTGAAACCCTTATCCTAGAATTCATAGCATTTTTAAATACTTTAAAGTAACCCCACACTTTGTCATCTCTCTGACTACCCAATATAGTAATTGATTGTTTGAGTTTCCTCCCTACTAGGATATCGAATGCCCATTTTCTCTTCCCAAAACCAGGAGTCTCATTGATGAAAATAACATTAAACATAAAATTAAGTTACCTTATCACAATGTTCCTTTCTTTTCTCCTTTGATCTTTCCTAGATTAATCAATAATTCATCCAACATCCAACCATATAAATCTAACTTCTCATTCTCCCTCATCATTTTATGAGCTCAATAAATGCAGGAGCTAGAAATAGAACCCAGATGGTTTAACCGAGTTACCTTGTAATTGATGACAATGCTTCTAAATCTGATATCTATGTCAGTGATAGTACTAATCCTCATTGATCGCTTGTCTAATATTGCGTTGGTAATCTTGTTGACTTGATCATTTGAAACTTTCTTCTCTGCATGTTGTCCAACCTACGATAAACTGATGATTTCCCTGATGGCCTCCCTCATAATCTAATATGGTCTATCCAATTAGATAAACTCTCCATGCACTTTTCTCAAAACATACCTAATAATTTCATCTTCAAATTTTGAAATATCTAGAATGTCGGTAAACCCTAAATCCACAATACGCTAGTATTCGGGCTTAATCTTTCTAGAATCTCCTATTACCTCATTCATGTACATGCTCTTAATATCAGTAATTCTTAAATCCTAAATATGATAGTGAATGTAACCTCTTACATCTTCAACATATACGAATCCTTCTGAGACACAAGAAAAAGTGCCAACACAAATCGTCCAAGGTAGCAACATGCAAATATCGCTTGAAAATTGGCCTGGGATGGTCCTTGACCTCAATAATAGACAAATTTGCAACAAAAATAGGTACAGATGATGATCACACTTCCATGATTGAGGATAAATACCTGCGAATAGCTACCGATGAAAAACCCTAAAGACCTCTTCCGATCATTGGTGAAATCGCTCTTGAGATGATATTGATTGCTCTGAATTGCCTTAGACTACCTTTGAATTTATCTAAATGCAAATTGATGAAAAATGACATGAATTCTACCTTTTAGCCTCCAAAAAACCCTAATCCATAATTTATCTTAATGACTTCTAGTGGAAGATGCCACAACTCAATCAAACATCTCCATGCCGGATAAGCATCGCCAGTGTCTGGAACATCTTCAATAATCTCTTCCTGGGGCATATGCAGTATCTTCATGAATTTTCCTACCCCTAAGGTATTTTCCTTAGATACAGGATGAGCTTCCTACTGGTGCAGGAGCAACCTCCTCTGTCGGCTGAGTAACCGGTGCATTTCCATCTGCTGATTGTTCTTCTGACTTCCTGACCCATCTCTGGGTATGATCTTGCCAGATTTCACTAACCTTCTCTTTTCCTTTCTCATTTGATCCTTCATTACCAATCGATGGATTTCTTCTTCTGTAGAACTTAGGAATATGTCTAACCTTATTAGATGCATAACATGTAACATTGTTCTTTTGAATTGCTTTGCTAAAATTAGTGTAATTGCTTGACCTAAACTAATTAGCCATATGTCCAGATTTTACACATGCATAAAATTTAACATTCATTCTACAATCTTATGTCTTATGACCATACTTATTACATTTATAACATTGATCGAGAGCAGAATCAAGGTTCTGATTTCATCTATTTTTACATTGCCTAGCCATGTGATGAAATTTATTACAAAAAAAGAATATACCATTAAATTTATAAGCATTAAACTTCCTTACCAATGCCTTATGGTTTTGATCTTCATTTGTAGTACCAGAACTTTGACCTTGTGCAGATCCAAGTCCATTGGAATCTCCATTCTGCCTTTGTCTCTTCAATAACTCATCTAGCTGTGCTAAACAAATCTTGAATTTTTCTTTATACTCACTTGCAATAGTCAAATTATCTCTCAAAATTATCATTTGTCTCTCAAGATCTTGTTCATTACTCTAGGATTGTACTAAATTAGTTCTCATCATATCATTTTCATGAACCAACCTTCCACATTCCTCAAATTTGTTTTCCAGAGATACAACAAGATTTTCTTCCTTTTTCTTCCAGTCTTCAATCTCTTTATACATCCTCATAGTTATAGCTTTTATTTCATTTCTCATAACCATGTTCTCCTCACTCAACTTCAGACATCTCTCATTAAGTGCATCTTTCTCATTATTATCCTTATTCTGCAAAAGTTCCTTCCTCCTAGCCTGAACATATGAGAGCCTCTCATGTAGAACAAGAATGAATTCTTGAGAAAAATTCAATTTATCTTGTAGCTTCAAGTTCTTCATCCTTTCAGCATCATAATCTTCAAGTGCCACCTCAATTTGCTTCCCCAAACTTATATCCATGGATTCCCGATTCAGGATCTTCCTCAAGCAGTTAAAATTCCTCTGAGGCACAAGGCTTTGACACCAATTATTGGAATCCAAGAACACTGGGAGGCGGGGGGGGGGTTGAATCAGTGTTCTACCAGAATGATCAATTTGAACCTTACTAAAACATGTATACACCAGTTGGTATACCGATACATATAGAATCGAAATAAGTAAAGAAACCAATAAACAAATTAGATAAATGAATACTATAACACACAAAATTATACATGGAAAATGTCAAAGAGGAAAACCCATGGTGGGATTTGTGACCCATAATATCAATCCACTGGCCATATGAAGAGATATTACAAAATATAGGGGCCTGCACTTGCAGGAAGGCTTATAGCCTAGACCACACTACTCAATCACAAAAGTAGCCTCAGTGACTACATACAAATCTAGACTACAATCTGGAGAAATGATTTAACTGCAAAGATAACATCTTCTATGCCTATATACAGTTCCGGTTAAGTTCTGTCTGTTCCAGTCTGAAACCCTAAAACCTTACTAGAATAACCCTTACATAAATATCCTCACATAAATGATCTCTCTCATATGTTTTGCATCTCCTTTACATTCCATAACCTTACACACTCTCATATGATATATCAAAATGATCTAATCAACTGACCTATATGCCCTTTACAATTCATTATGCCTTATGTTGGCTTACAAAGATAATTACAATATGAATATACATGTTGGCTAGATAATATAAATATATGAATATCAAAAACAATTGCCGATGCCAGAACCAAAAGATATTATCCTTCAATACTGATAGCCAGATTCTAAACCATGTTGGTCTCCATTGTTGGTAATTAAAGAATCCAACCTGCTGATGTCGGTGAAGTGTCAGTGAAGTGTCTGCTAGTACACAACTAACCGAAAATATGAAGTTGAAACATATTATCATGTTGCCACCAATGACAACATATTGAAACCAACCAATTGAGTGTCAATTACATACATAGACATCTAAGGAAAGAAGAGCGATTAGCACCACTAGAACCCTTACCATCTTAACAAGGAATATCAAAGTCAAAGCCCAAAGGGAGGGAGTGCAACCACCAAGAAAACCATCCATAAAATGGGAAACCAAGTCTCTCACCAAGCACAACCACCCATCATCCACAACTACCTCTTCTGAAGAATGAAACAAGGGGAATGCCTAAAGGAAGGTAACAAATGAATGCAGAGGTAGGTATTGAGCCCATAGGGAGTGGATATAGATCTACAAACCTTCATCAAAAGAGATGAGCTAGGGATAGACTTATGACAAAAATAATAGCCATAGAAAAAAAGAGCATAAAAGAAACTCTTAACCTTATCTAGGCATGCAGAAAAGGAGAACCAAATTATAGCACCAAGAAGCATAGAATCCTCTCATAGGAAAAAAATATGGCACAACTTTCTAAGAGACACCAAAATCCATAGAGCCAGGATGAGTAAGGTAGAGGCCAATAAACAACAAGTGTTGTTGGAATTCTAATGCAGTTTTGTATGACCGGTGAATGACATGGTTGTCATTGTTAGCAACATCATCTCTTAAGTCTTCATAGTCTATCAGTGGTAAGTAGGCTGGGTAGCCGTGAGCAATGAGTAGACCGACAAATAGCAAGTAGACTGACAAGTAGTAAGTAGACTGACAAATAGAAAGTAGACCGACAAGCAGTAAGTAGATTGACAAGCCGTAAGTAGATCGGGTAGCAGTGAGTAGACTAACATAGAAGAGGTCCACCAACAAAGAAAAGAACATATTGGTATACAGGAGGAAATCGGCTAGATAGATTTTGATCAGTACACCGGAAGAGTTTGTAACCGACAGAATGGTAACGTTCAATTAACGTTTAGTTAAATTGGAAGTCTTCTCCACTCAACCAGCAGACTTATTAGCATGTTCAACTTTCTTGACAAAGATTCCTATAATGATTTTAGGGGCATCATTTAAGGCATAATAACATAATTTTGAATGAGGTGTTTTGGAGGGAAAAGTTGGTGACAGACTATAGGGTCAATAAATTCACATATCTCATTCTTGAGATAGCTATTGTTAAGGTGATTTGAGAAATGTGAAAGTGTACATAGGTGGAGTTTAATAGAGTCCAAAGCCAAGTGACAAAGGACCAGTAGTGTGGAATCCAAGGATCAACAAATCGGCAGAGGGTAGAGTTGAAGCTGTATTCAAGAAATTAGTGTTGTCCAGAACAAACACAACCGATGCAGACATAGTGTGATTCTTCAGTGTGATCTGATCACGCTAATGAGTAGCCACTCTAGTAGATCATCTTCATGTTTCTCTATAATCAGTGAAACTAAAATACCTTAATAAGGTGTACTTTAACAAGTCCCATTGTAAAAATCCCTTAACCGGGTGTCATCTTAATTGATGATCTTAAGACCTTTTGATAAGGCTACCTTTAACAGGGTAAAGGCACTAATAGGCCTTAGTAAAAATCCCTTAACTGGGTGGCACCTAACAATGTCTTTGTAATCTCCTAACAAGGATGACTCTTTACTGGGCATACTCTAGAAGAGTACAAATTTTTGAGTTACTACTCACACTGTGGTTTTCTCCCATTTGGGTTTCCATGAGATAATTCTTGGTGTCATTCTATTTCTTTTCATTCATGGTTATTCTTCTGCAATAGTTATTTATATTAATGAATGTTAAGTTAGTGATAACTTAAGTTAAAAGTTTTAATTGTGCAAAACCAATAAAGTGTTTATTCACCCCTCCCCTCTCAGCGCTGGTTGGGACTAACAATTGGTATCAGAGCCATATTCCTCTGGAATGAAGCTTAATAGCTTGAGGATAAAGATCATCGAAGAATACTGATATCAGAAGAAGATTGATGAAGAAAACAAATTTATTGCTCAATTGAGAAAATGTCTTGCAAAAAGAAAGGAATTATCTCAACAACTAAATGAGAGTCAGGGCATCATAGATCAACTCTCTAAACATAGTGGATCTAAAGAATTTGAAGAAGCAGTCTAAAAACTCATGGAAAATAAGAAGAAGTTGACCAAAGAAGTCACACATCTCAAAAGATAACATGAAGGTCAAGCCCTAAGAATGACTAAGATATTAGAAATCAGCAGAAGTGCTGATGAAAGAAAAAGGGAAGTAGAAGAAGAACTGTCAAAGGTTAAAAGAGCCAAGAGAATTGATGAAGATGCTCTGAGAGAAAATGATGCTATCATGATTGAGAAAGATGAAGAAATCTGAATTCTCACTCAAGAGAATAAATATATACATAAGCATCTATATGACAACACAAAAGAAAAAGAGAAGATGATGAAAGAGATTGAATAACTAAAGAGTGAGTTGAAACTTGAAAATGAGAGAAATGAGAAGTTGAGGAAATTCATTGAAAGCTCTGAGAAGGTAGACAAATAGTTGAAGGATCAAACAAGAGAAAAGGATACAACCGGTCTTGGTTACCCTAGTTCAGGTCCTATGGAAACTCGAGAATCATCTAAATCCAAAAAGATGAAGGATGATAAAAGGAACCATTCAGAAGTGAAAGGTATGAAGTTATCTAAATCCTCCTGTAATCATTGTGGTAAATCAGGTCATCAGACTAATGACTGTAGAAATAAACCAGTTAGTCAAAAGAACAATTTCATATTTTATGGTTACTGCCATAATTATCATAAGTATGGTCACATTATGTATGAATGTAGATCTCAATCTATAAGTATGCCAAATAGAAGAATATTTAATGGGAATTGCTTCACATGCAATAAGTTTGGACACAAATCTGAAGATGCAAGCTCAAGTCAAATGTATCGAGACAATCATTCAAACCGGTTAATCCTAATAAAAAGAATAATTAGTTCAAAGCTACCTGTTTCACCTATGGTAATATTGGTCATGTTGCACCAAATTGTAGAGTGAGAATGGGGTAGAGAAATAATGCAAGACTGTGGAGGAAAATTGGTATGGCATGTTTCAATTGCCATAAGATCGGTCACTTAGCTAGAGAATATAGGAATCAATCCTATAACCCGTCTAGAGACAATAACTGATCTGGCAGGAAGAAAGGATAAAATGAACCAAAAGGGAAGAAGACAATTGAAGAGGTGAAGAATGAAATGAAAAAGACATGGATCAAGAGAAAAGATAGCAAAGAAGGAGAAAATCTCCCAAAAACCAAGTCATTATGTAATGCCCCGCCAGGAACCCTAAAGGAAAAACATCACAATCTATGCAACTAAGGGTGAAGTAATTTTTCTTTTAAAAGAACAAGTGCTTGTATTAAACCATTGCACATCTAATAACACAGCGGAAGTCTAACTCTCAAATTTATTAAGGGTCACCAATGAAGATTATTTCATAATAATATTAACACCATGGAAAAAGCTACTATTCAGCTTTATAGGAAAATTAAATGTTTAAGATAAAATTTCCACAATGAAAGAAATTCAAAGTACTCCAAAGCAATCATTTAATATATACAAAAGAATTAAGTAACTAAAATAACATGCATTCCAATGTTTCTCTCTTTTATAATATTCAAAAATACATGTTTTCAAAAATTACATCATGAATTAAAATGTTACAAAATGAAGGTTACATAAAGTTTCGATTCAAGATCTCAAGTTTCCAACTGAACAATGGTCATGGACAAGAGCTGGTACATGAACCACGAACCAATAACATTAGCAAAGCCCTTCCTCACCTAATGGTACATTCCAGTACATCCGATGGGAAGTGACACTACCACCTGACCATGTGATTCCGAAAAGGAACCACCCCACCGTGCTGGAGATAGTAGATAACCCTCAATCAAGTAAAATAAGATAAGTACAAAAGGACTACAAGACTCCACACACATCCATGTGACTCAACTCACAAAACACTAGTGACTCTAAGGAGAAAGTGTCATCGCATGTCTTATGGTGGATACCATGGTACAACCTCCATAGGTCCCAGCCCCCATCCTGGGTTATCTTGGTAACCTCTCTCGAACCTCTGGTTCCAACTAAGTCTCATGCGGACCCTACCAATCCTTTCATGAAGACAAGGTGGCAAGTTTGCCATTCTAGGCCTTCTCGCTACATTATGAGCCCTATACTAGTACTCACCTATGTGCTAGGCACATTATTTTATTTAACATTTATTCTACCCTCCCCTAATCATTTATTAGGTTATCACTTTCTTAAGCAACTTCCAACGGGTTATCCTGTCATCCACTTCGGGCACGACCCCCGCTCGAAAGCCACTCTCTCTCATAGGACACTACAGGATAGTTCTCTCTATGGAACTCTATGGCGACACAGACAACCATACCTAATCCTAACATACCACAGGTGAAAGATACATAATTACTAACCTAAGGTTGACCATTTGGACCAAACTCACAATGGCTCACTTCTTAAGGTTATACATCTATATATCTAGCCAAGAACACAGTAACACAGGACATAATGACCACATAACTCAATGTACGATAAAATTTAGACTTGACTACAACCACCATTTAAGCAAGGCAATCTTACGTAATAACATCCAAACACATAAATAACTTGCAGTAAGAACAAATGTTGTCATTTGGTAGAGAAAAGAGATAATTTAACCTAAGACTCTTAAGGATAGTTTAGACGACATAAACTCAGAATTTAATACCTTACAACATGATTAAGAGATCAATTACTCTTGTTAACTACTATAGGAAAGCAACATTATATTATGGCAACCTTGATAATTACCAAATTCCACTTATACCATAATTTAGGATCAAAATAGATATATTTATTTCTTCATAGAAGTCTTACAAGAAGACATAGTACATTTCTCAACTTATAATAGAAAGAATGATGTCTTTATTCCTTGACACTAGAAGGGATACACCATGTTACATCACTCTTCTGGAGAAGACGGAGAAGTGCACTCGTCAGACTCTATAGGATCTAAAGGAGTATAACCTTCAGATTCGCTTTCACTCAGGGGAAAATACCCCACGGATTCATTATCGCTTAAGGGGGTATACCCCTCTGATGAGTCAGAACTTATAACTATTGGCCTTACTGGTGAGCACTCTAGCTTAGGCTCTTTTCCTTTTTCAATAGTAATTTATTTTGTTGGACATTGAATAGGATCTTCTCCTATCTCTTTTCTCTCTTCAGGAGCTGGGTTCACCTCAGTAGGGATGTCATCCAAGACAGGCTTGATAGGTGTTAGAGAATCTTTCTTGACTTTCAGACTATGGGCATATCCAGCTGCGGATTTCCAAGCTGTCTATTTGACATGCACCATTTCTATAATGTTTCAACAATAAGGCATTACTTCCTAGACTCTCCTAGAGCAACGTCTAATAAACCTTAATAACTAGGTTTTGAACAAAAACATAAAATTTCTTTTATATAATAACAAGTGTGCAATATGTCCTAAAACAAAATTCCACTACTATAGCTACAATGTAATTACACTTAATATTCTATGATTTTTCATTAACTAACCCAAACAATAAAAGATACTTCACCATAACTATAACATAAGGAAGATCATAATCATTACTTATAACTAAGACTTGTAAATAATAATGATCCAAAACCCAAAGAAATTCTTGACCATTTGCAAAGTTAACCTGAATGCAAGACCTCAACGCCCTTCTGCAGAATGATAGCGTGCCTTGCTTACGAAGCTTATCTTCAATCTGCTCCAAAACTCTATCACCAAAACCAACTCTCTTTGATACTTCCTAAAGTATTCTCTCTATCTCTCTACTCTACTCTATTTTTCTCCTCTATTCTAATTCTTTCTTCTTGAGTCCACTGTCCTTCCTTTGATGCAAAAAAATGAATTGTGTCTTTCTCCTTACTCCCACCTCTATTTATACTAAAATTACCCATGAATTCTCTTAAGTCTGAGGCTCCGTTATGGTGTTTGATGAGGAGTCTTTAATGGATTACTTTGAGTTTCATCTTCACTTAAACTCAACTCTTTGATTATTCTAGCCATTTATCGATTCTTAACTTTACACATCTACATGTCACTACAGTTCGTAGAGCATGGATCGACTATGAAACTCTCCCTATCGATGGTTTTCCTATCTTCATAGCACATGTGCCCTCTCATTCATTTCTTTTTCTGTTATCAACCAAAGGTTGTAGACTTATGTAACTGCCTATGTCTTCCTTTGTGGAGTGAGGTAGTTGTCATGGCGAGTATAAAGCTTATGTTGCCAGGACTACTCGTGATCTCCTCGTTATTAACCTATCCTTAACTTGCGACATGCATTTAGCATGTGGGCTAAGCCTTGGAAGAAATGGTCAAAGACCACTGCGAAGTTGGTTATCCAAGAGAGAGGAGCGGTTGATGTCTGTTCACCATGGAGCAAGTTCCATCGCAAAGGAGGAGTGGTGGTTTAGTGTATTGAATAGCGAGAGGGGGGTGTCAGTGTTTGCTGCGATGTGGAGTAGTTTTATTAATATGAAAGGAGGCATGAATAATGGAAGGGAGGAGGTGTGTGAAATATGAGGGAGGAGGGTGGTCGGTGGTAATACCGACCCCTCCCTTTATTAAGGGGGGTGGTCAATATTACTATTAGCCACCCTATCCATTAGTTAAGTTTACTTAACTTTATTAGACCCACCACCTTCCATTATTTAGTTTTTAATTTATTTTAATTTTATTATTATATGTTTAATATTTAATTAATGACTTTCATTAATATAACATTTAAACATTAATCCTCCATTATATATTTTGATTTGCAATATTTATGATTAATGACTTTTCATATATATATATATATATATATATATATATATATATTCAAACAATTGAATTATATATATATTACACTTTCAAAAAGTATATTAAATATGATATATATATAATTCTAATTTATATTCATGCATATTCAAAAAAAAATAATAGTTTAAATCGATGATATTATCCAATGATAATTCAATCACTTAAACATTATTTCAAATAACTACATATAAATGGCAGTCGCCCCCCCGTGTATATAATATATATACATATATTCAAACAATCAAGTCACAATTATCAAACTGACATGCATAAGAAACTCATATATTTGTAAACAACATTAAGACACTAGATCACTTAACCCTTTTGTTTTCTTCCAAATATAAAACTACTTTTTACTCTTATAGATGAAATAAATGTAGCAATTACCAATAACATGCAATAATTAAAAGCACAAAACACACAAACTGAACAAGCATCAAGCGACTTCTCATAAAGGTCAAACAACCAAATATGAAGACCGAACAAATTGACAGAACGACTAATTGATGACACTCACCCGAGTGTAACTGAATAACAATAGGGTCAACTACTATCACCTCCACTTCCATTAGAAAATATAAGGCACGGTTAGACTTGTGTAGCCAGGTGGAGACGTTACCCCGTACCTACCCAGTACTTGTACCTACAATATCCTGCATCATCGATGAAGGAGAATCACGACGTTCCCTGTCTCACCAAAATGAGTGAAGGAAAATCATCCCCTTGCATCCAATACACTCGCAGATACACAGCATACATTGCATAAATAAAGTTAAGTGTCAGTACATTGCAATAAACCATACTATGCCATAAATCACAAGTACAGAAATAGTGTAAATAAATCATGCATCTCATATTCAAATTAAGCATGGAATAATGTCATATAAATCTGAATAACAATTCACAGTAATGTATCCACTGAGAAAGACGAATAGTAAAATATGAGTTCAAACGAGTAGGGGTAATACACATCATCTGTCGATGATCACAGTTCCTCTTCAAACTAGACATAGTGAGTCTTAGGGGGAGCACATATGGTAAATTACTTTTGAATCCCCTTAACGAATATAAGGATATGTCTATCTGCATAGTTGTAATGCATAAAAGATGGTCTAAAATTCCTTAGTTGAAGAATGTCTTACGAGTTACTTATTTGTGTATCGGTATCGGTAATAAATATCTGGTAAAGTCAAATTGGTGTACTTTAAGTTGTAAGTTTCAAGCTGACCATTGTATTATAATGCCAATAAATCTTAACGAATAAATAAGGAATGTCAACACATTTTTATTTATCCTGCCTTTTTGTGAATCTCTCGAGCTCTTGTTTGATCAAAGGTGATTTGAATGTTACTAAGCTTTATTTGTGTGGAAAATTCAAGCAGAGTGATAGTGGTGTTTGCTACTCCCAAGGGAAAGATATTCAACCTCGTCTAAGAAAATATTGTTTGAAGGTCATCATGGGAGCACCGATAACGACTCCTGTGTTAGTTGAAGCTATCAAATAACCTCAACCCAAGTTCATTACACCCGATGAAAGCCGATGAAATCGACATGACTAGTGCTTTATCATATGTGCCCTCTGATGTATTGTTGGTAGAAGATATTCACTCATACATTCATTGCAAGATTGAAGAAATTGGAGGCAACTTCATTCGAAATGAGTTTAAAGGGTTCTGTGACAATGATCAATTGAAGCTAAAATTTCTAACTCTGAAGATAAAGGGTTTGACTAATGTTGTTAATTTTCCTTATTAGTTTCATGATGAATGGGTTAGATATGTATTGAGAAGGGTTCATGATCATTTTTTCTGGATGGAAGCTCATGCAATGATCAAGATTGCAATGGAGGTGATTCGAGGAATGACAAGGTTCAGTGCAACCGATGAAGCATTAACCCTAAGAATGATTTCATCAACTGAAGTCATCCGGTTAACCAAATCTCGGTGTGATAGTAGAGAAATGATAATCACCCATATTAAGGATGCTAAAGTAAGATTTGTCTCTATAATGATGGGTTACAGGGTTTATCAATCAAGTCGGATGAATAGTGTGTTGAGCGGTGCCATACATGTTGGATATCAAATTATCAAAGAGGATGAAACCTATGATATATGTGAGATGATTCAAAGCAAATTTATGGTGAACATGGAAATAATTAAGAAGGACAAGAAGCAATCCTTGAAATAAGGCTCACTACTAGTATGTATATTATTCTATGTGCAAAACATTTTTCCCAATAAGGGTAATATAGTATGGTCACAAGAGAAACCTATCATGGTTCAAATAGGTGAAATGATTAAGGATCTAGGAAATAAATTTGGTGAAACAATGTGGGGATATTTTAAGGAATTTTAAATTAGGATGCACAAGAGAGAAAGAATTCCAACTAGAATAGTACAGAAATACAAAGACAACATTTGTTTCCTTGTAGACATAGATTATTGTATTATTCAAGCAGTTCAACCCATAAATTTTTGGGTTCCATCTATGGGCTATGAGATTGCAATAGATCTTGTCAAAATTCATGTCAACATGCTTTTGTCCAAACTAGTAGAGTCGAAGGCAAAGAGATTTGGAACATGTGAGGAGGCAAGCTCCAAAATAAACATGAACTTTAGGTGCCAATCATGAAAAGAAGAATAAAGAAAATGATTGATACCCTTCACAAGAAATATTGAAGTGAAGTATCCGGTGCCACTACCTCCACTAGTGCTAGTGAGCAAACAAGAGTCACACCTGCTAAAGATGGAGAATTAATAGGTGGAAAGAAGAAAGTGTCAAAGATAAAACCTAAGGGGACTCTAGCAACCAAACCTACAACATACTCAAAGGAAAAGGATCTAGGTACTCTTGTATCTTCACCAAATAAAGATCGATCGGTAGGAGTGACCTACACCAGAAACAAAAAGAGCGATTCAAAGCTTAAAAAGGATGAGAAAGAGGGTGATATCATAGACACCCTATTAGATGTGGAAATAAAGAAGGTTAGAAGAAGTGGAAGGAATAAAGCCCCAACAGTTGATGCATTGGTGCATGGGATCCATAAATTTGTAGGTTTATCTAGTGTTGGAAGAAGATATTCCCTCAGTAACCAAGAAGACAAAAGGAAAATTGAGGAAGCCCTAATCTAGAAATTGCACAAGTTTTGTAGGACTCCTCATGAATTATATGGTATAATCCCATCAGATTTATAAGATCAAATTGAAGAAAGATGGAAAACAACTCTTTCTACTGAAAAGAAACTTAGAATAAAAGCACTCATGGAAGTGCAACATGACTTAGACCTTGATCAAGCTTCACTAGTAGCTGAAGCATGCATTCAAAATTTTAGAGTAAGGAATAGAAATGGGAGAGTGGTAGTAGTTGAAGTTGGAGCAGTGCACACTGAAGGTATTGCCTTGAGGAAGAAAATTATGGATCAGAAAAAGGAAGCTGAAGAAGAAATTGAAAAGGAAACAAAACAGGACCAAGGTGCAGCTGCCCTTGACAAAGGAAAAGCTAAGGAAAAAGACTCCACATAAGACTTTGATACTTTTATAGTTGAGGACATCATAGGAAATTTTGTGTCAGACATCCCCAATCTGACAAAGGATATCGAACAACTAGTTCATACTTTATTGAGAATCCAAATTGAAAAGACTAAACTGAGAGGAAAGAAAAAGAAGGCAAAAATTCTCACTTCTACCAAGACAATTCTCTATGACCTAATCCCAGACATTGCAATTGATGATACTGCACCAATTATTGATCAATTGGATACTCTTGTTAAAGCAATTAGTTCAGAGGCAACCGATCTGGAGAAGGTTGTAGTAAGGCAATATGAAATGAAGAGAGGAGATAACTTAATGGAACAAATATCAGTTGGAAAAGTTTCTCTTTCCACCAGAACACAGGAAGTTAAAAATATACTACAGTAAGCTGGTCAACTATTGGTGAAATCTTCAAGTTTTCTCTCCTTAATCAAAGACTTATAAGACAAAAGAAATCAGATTCAAAAGGAAATTAAAGATCTGATAAGTTCTTTTGATTCTCTTACTAGTTCACCATCAACGTTTACTAGACAAGTCAAAATGCTAAATCATGAAATCAGAAGGTTGAAAGATGAAGAAGACAAAATAAGTCTTAGTTTGTTAGAGCTCTAGTGCTTTTTGGCACCAATTATTGATTTCATGCAACTAAATATTAAAGAAGTAGACCCCCTAATAAATGAACTTGATTGCAAGACACTTGATGATATGGAGGTCTTCATTGCAGTCTTACATGGCCACTTCACCATCATGAAACAGGTTCAACCTTCATAGGAATCTTCTTTGACAGTGGCTCAATAAAACTTCAAAGAGATTTTTTCTTTATTTTGACAAATTATTTTGGATAGTGTTTTCCATTGATGGATATAGGGGGAATTTTGGAGTCTTGTATATTGTGATTTAGGAGTCACGGGGGTCAAAAATAGGGGCCAGAACTGACACAGTTTGGTAGCGCTTTGTAGTACTTCCCACAAATAGCAAAGGGGGAGTTTGTTGGAATTCTGATGCATTTTTGTATGACTAGTGAATGATATGGTTTTCATTGTTGGCAATAGCATCCCTAATGTCTTCATAGTCTATCTATAGTGTTAGTTAACAGATTGGATTTCCCAAAATTTATTAACAAATACTCATGTTTGCCTAGTAGGAAACCAATGAAAACCAACAGTTGGGTAAATAATGTTAATTTACCCTATGCATAAGGGTACAACTCCCCATATGTTATTCAATGAATTTTGACCAAATTTTATCATATAATTCACTTTTAACCAAAAAGAAAAGAAAGGCTTTAAAATTCACTTGTCAACACAAAATGAACGCCTCATAACGATTATCGAAATGCATAACAAAACATTAAACTTCAAATAGCAGTTAACCTATATAAAGTGATCAAAATATTTGAACTCTGACTGATACTCACTCATGCCTCACAGGACAAGGGGAATTAGAATATTCAAATGCTTTTGGCTAATTTCATTCATCAAATTGATTCATAGACTTGATATTAGATAAAAATCAGAGAAAGGAATCCAATACATGAACATATAAATATCCCAACAGAAATATTTTATATATTCAAACTCACAGGTTTCAAAAGTTGTATCAGACATTCCATTCCATTCAAAGATGGAGTATTTCACTGAAATTAACAAGTAAAACAGTCTACTATCTCAATTTTTACAAAATTTCATGGATCCCACCAAAACATCCATTCCTAATATTTATAGCCACCAGGCCGACCTAATGGCTAAAATTAAAGCTTCAAGAAACAACCGTTCATAACTGAAATTAACTAAAATGACGAAGAGCCATAAATAGAGCTATAATTGCAGAACAGGAAATGGTTCTTGATTTGTCTTATTGGTGTGTTGTGCCACATATATTTCGCCACTCCATATGAGCTGCTGAAAAGTTGTGAACAACCTGATAATGTAGGAGTCCAATGTGCAAGATGCGTTGCTTCCAAACCTCTTTGTCCATACTCACTTGCATAACTTTAGTTTTGTGCATTTCCAAGTGATCAGAATAGACAACCAACATTAATTCAATTCTGGCAAGTTTGGAGAAGTCATCTTTGGTTAAAGATTTTGATTCTTTAACTAGGTTCATCTTTCCTTCAACCATATCCACTATCTGCTCGATGGTTTGTCTGTCCTCCTTGAGAAGCTGTACATCAATGCACTTCAAATCTTTCTGCATTACAACAATGAGTTCTTTCAATTCTTTCAATAGCTTAATGGATTCTTCGTGGCCTTGCTTAATGATTGAATTTCTCTATT
This sequence comes from Cryptomeria japonica, assembly GCF_030272615.1. Lineage (NCBI taxonomy): Eukaryota > Viridiplantae > Streptophyta > Pinopsida > Cupressales > Cupressaceae > Cryptomeria > Cryptomeria japonica. The sequence goes on along the minus strand of NC_081405.1, from coordinate 242,833,822 downwards.
CAATATTTTCCTTTTCCACATACAATATCTTGTCATCCAAATCTTTTACCACCTTTTTAGCAAGAAACTTCATGACACCATATTTTTCCACATCTTTCATCTGAATCAACACTGCTTCCCATTTGTTCCTTTCTTTTTCCCACGTTGTCACCTCTGTTTCAAGCTCCTGAGTTACAATTACAAAACCTCATATACCTTGATCAGATTTGCAATATACCCTACTCCCTGTTCAATTATGGATTCAAGCCACTCATTGAAGGTTTCCACCATCATACGTTTCCTCTGAACCTTATCCAACAAATTTTGGTTCATTGGCGATTTAGGATCAAAACACAGAGAAATTTCTGACAGGGGTTGTGGACTGGGATGATGTATGGCATTGATGTATTCTGCCATCTGTTTAACAACTTGTTTCAGTTCCCACTTGCCCTTCTCATCCTTCCATGTTCTAGATAACATCCTTTTAGTGGAAGACTCTAAATGTTTTGCGTCAGCAACCCTAGAAGCAGTTCCTAAATCAATCTTTTGAATGGAAAAGTCCTTCTTAGTAGCATTTTTTGGATCTTTGTCTGAAATTGGCTTAGCCATTTCAGCTACCTAATGCTCTATATTCTCATCCACCTCCAGCATGGCCTCTGCTTTTAGCCTCTTAGACTTAGATGTCTTTTTGAGTCATCTACTCACCATATCTTCTATTGGAACGCTGATAGGAACCACATTTCGTTTCTTGCTGATTGAGGCTCCCAACCATTTGGAAACATTTGGAGATTCCTTTGCTGGCGGGGTCTGATACTCTGATGAATCCATGATAGCCAAAGTGGTCACCTGATTGGGATTATTCTCAGGTTGTTCTTTTTGTTTATCTGCATCTTGAGTTGCAAGGATATTTGCTAGTGGTTCACCCATATTTACTTGTGCTTCTTCACTATCAAGAATTATGATAGCTTCTTCTCTTGTAGGTTCTTTACTTTTCTTCTTATTTCTAGAACGGGTGACTCGAACTGATGAGGAGGCAAATAGTGATTCCTTGAACCTCTTAGTTTGAACCTTCTCACTCTTCATATCAGTAGCACCTGCAATATCAACAACTATGTTAGAGGAAGAAATGAGTGTTTGTGAAGCAATATGAGGTTGCTCAACTAATTTCTCAACTGAGGTAGTGGTCAGTCTCATTCCAAATTTATGGTCTCTTAGCTACTTTTCTGTTCTCCTTATAACATTAAAGGTTCTGGATTGGACATTTTCTTCTTCTCTCCTATCCGATTCCATTTTAGGAATAGGTTGCTTATGAATTCTTTTATTGAACTCCGGGTCCAATACATCTTCACCTTCCTCTTCATGTACTCCTGCTATGTTCATTGATAATTCCATAGTAATGATTTGTCGTAAAGTGAACCTTGACCATAATCTTCTTCGGACTTCAAATTCATCACAACAATCTTCCCAGTAGTCTTCTAATTGGGGTATATGTGAAAATTTCACATCAACATCCAGATGTTTTATTGCATGTCCTTTACTATCAAACCCCTACCGAGCAACATAAGGCTGAAAATTCATTTTCTTGAGTTCCACTTCTAAATTCAGTGCATCAGAGATAGTTTTGTAGTTTTAATATCCAAGTTCAATTGGGAAAATTGCTCCAGACTCACTTTTCATCCCTAATTTTTTATCAACATGAGCTAACTGTCGGCAGACTTCCAGAAGTACATAACTATCAAGAGTATATTTGGGCAATTTGAAAGGTTCATATTTAAAGCCTCCAATTCTAATATAAGTGAACCTAGGAAATTGAATAAAACAACTCCCATAAGTACTAATGAATTTTAGTGCTTCAGATGACATTCTCTTATTCATATTTCCCTACAGTTCAAAAGTTAATCTTCCTACAAAGACATCATTCCATCTCAAGAATTTTTTTGTATACCTCTGTCTCTGCAAGTGTGGATAGAACTCATAGACTTTCATTCCATCAACCCAAGGTTCTTGATATAATCCTAGCCATTCTCTGATGCAGGCTAAAATATAAAACAGGTAGGAAGACATATGAAAACTGGCTATTCCAACAAAATTACTCAAACCTTCATGCAATCTCTCTGCAATTACTTGCACCCAATCAAGGTATTTCTCACCAGATAATAACACCTGAATGTAAAAATACATCCAATCTTCCCAATAGAAGGCATGTGAATTCCCCTTAAGCCTGTTCAAAAGAATTACAATATCCCTCACTTCTATAATAAAATTCTCCCTTGTCAAGGGTTTAGGTAGCCTAGAACCTCCCTTCTGCATTTTAAGGAGCGAATTTCTAGCAATGACACTCCAATAAACACTTTTCTTCTCAAAGAAAAATGCATATGAGGTTCCTATGGATGAATCTTCATACAACTCTTTGTAAGGGATCCCAATCACTGCCATTACTGTTTCTCTATCAATCCGCACTAACATGTCTCCATTACTGGCCCTAATACACCTATTACTAGCATCATATTTAAAGACAGAAAACACTGAAAAGTTCCAAAGCATGCTTTGCCCCAGCTCATTTATCCATGTAAAACTTCCCATGATTTGATATAGTTCTAACATGCTCATTAATTAAAAATCAATTCCACATAGTCGACAGGCTTTCTCATGATTGCTTTCCATAATTATAGTTTGAAAACATGGAAAAATAGGAATATTTTGTTCCCATCGCGCCACCTTTATCTCCTAAACACCATCAAGCTGATTTGAAACAACACTTTGAACCTTGAACTATTTCAAAAGAAGTTCACTGGTTCAAAGTTCAAAGATCAAAGACCAACACTTGTGGCAAGGAAGAAGGAAATAGAAGAAAATTTCAATGATTCGAAAATGAACCTTGTACCTTGAACCATTCCAACAGTGGTTCAATGGTTCAAGTTCAAAATGACCACAAGGACTGGCATTAAAGGGACAACCGCAATACATAAGACAAAAGATCGATTGAACCTTGAACCTTGAATCGGAAAGGTTCAAAGTTCAAGTTCAATGACTATGCTAATGAAGACTTAGAATTTAATAGACCACATTTCCTTTGAACCATAATTTTGAACTTTATAAAGGGTTCAACAGACGAGTACGAAACTCAAATTGATGAAGACTTAAGCTTTGCAATACTTAATAAAATGATGACCCCTAATTGATAAGCTGTAAGTGGATAAATAAGGGGTAACAATGGCTCTGACTGGGGACCTGGACTGTGAAGGACTAGGAAGGAACTTAGAATCTCTGGTTATGCATTAAAACAAAGATGAGGGCCCAAAACAGACACAGCTAAAAACAACAAAAACCTGACACAACAAAACTAACACAACAAAACTGAGTTATGTACAGGAAACGTAGGGAATACCTGCTTACAATTTGTAAAGCTTGAGATCATGTCCATTATAAGATAGGGGAAGAACAATACCATCCACATAAGCCAGCTTGAAGGAATTTTTTCCCTTTACTTCATGAATAAAAAATGGACCCTTCCACAATGACTCAAATTTTCCATGTTCTCCCTTCGGCTCCCTTCGTTTGTCCTAGAGTAGGACTTGGTCTCCCTGCATAAATTTCCCCGGCCTAGCTTTGCGATCAAAAATATTTTTAACCCGCTGCTGATGCTCTGTAATGTGATCAACCATCTTCTCCCTTTCTTCTTCTATTCTGACTAAATGCATAATTCTCTTTTCCAATGCATTTTGAAAATACGTATCTTCAATGACTGTTTGCAATTTAGAAGCTGCCAATTCAAGAGGAAGTGAGAGTTGAGCCCCAATTCCATACACAAGTTCAAAATGTGACATACCAATTGCTCATTTTGGTGAAGTCCTATCTGCCCACAAAGCTTCATATAGCCTTTTGTGCCAATCTTTAGCATTTTCACTGACCAATTTTTTCATGATATTTATCAGATTTTTGTTACTGGACTCTGCCTGACCATTACCCTGCTTATATCCAGAAAAACTATATATTTGGATTTTGGTTTAGGTATGAGAGTAATCTTCTATTTACCTACCAGAATCACCACTTCAGACCAGTCCATTTTAATTTCACCACCTAAATCCTTACAAAAGGTTCTACTTAAAAGCATTCCATAACTTGCGGGAATATCAACAACTAATATAGTTAGCTTTACTCTTTTATTCGAATGAACTGCCAAAGCAACTTGAGCATCTTTAATCTGACCAAGCAAGGGCACCTATTTTGAATCCATTGAATAACACTTCCCAAAGGTTTTAGTGAGTGGGAGGCCTAATGTTTTGGCAACTGCAGAAGGCATTATATTATCAGAGGCTCCTGAGTCAATGATGCAATTATTGAGCTTATATCCATTGATAAATAAAGACACATAAAATGGCTCAGGCTTTGGATCAGATGTGTGCGATGATTCAACTAGTTCATCAACAAATGTCTTAGATGTAGAAGTAGCAAACAATTCCACAATCTTAACTTCCTTGTTATATTGTGAGGATTCAAGATTTATCAATGGTAAACTTGAGGGCTTCAGTTGAGAATTTCCTTCCTACACATACTTAATTAGCTTTTCTAATTCTTTAGGATTTAACTTAAGGTATTCAGCAGGCGAGATTTGAATCCTTGATGATTTACGAAACTCCACGATATCAAAAGAAGTATCAAACTCAGAACGCTTGAACATTTGAACTTCTTGAACCTTTGAACCGTTCTCATAATTTCAGTTCATGATTTCTTTACTCTTAGTTAAAGTTTTAGCAGAAGTAGGGCTACTTGTATATTTAAAAGGACGCTGACTCCTAGTAAGAACGACATAAGAGGGATCTTCAAGGTTCACCAATATATCACCTCCTCTATTTGAATCTGATTCATATTCAAGGAAGTGTATTCCAGAGTCGCCAGGCTGCCCATGAACTTCTCCTTCTGAACCAAGTTCACTTATGACTTCTCCTGTACTAAGCATCTGTGCATGTCATACCATTTCAGGGCATGAAATACCATCATGATCATCTGTTAAATGAAAAAAACACATGTTTCCTCTATGTGGTGGTGGTTCAATGGCTAGTCTTTGTTGAACTGGAGGAAGTTGTAGAGTTTTATTCCCAATCCCTATAGGTTGATTATTAATTCTTCTTAGAACATCTTGATGAGGCTGAGGATAGGAAGTACTAGCCTTAGGTAGCTGCCTTTTGAGAGCAATTACATCATTCATCAGTCTTTGGATTACAGGGTCAGATGGAGTTGTGGAAGCTGATGACTACAAAGTAGCAGTTTGAATTTCTCTCTTCCACTTACCTGCATTAATTAAATCATCCTCTAACTCTACTGCAAAAGTTTTGACAGCGGCTAAATCTTGCACTCTTTGCCTACAAATAAAGAAACTTATTTCTGTAGGCATTGCATTAATAAAGAAACACTTCAAATTATCATCAGAAGGCCTTCGATTAGCTGGAATCTTATGAACAATTTTATCAAATTTCGCCACAAAATCCCTCATTGTTTCAGGAATCTCTTTTTTTAATTGGGCTAACTGGGCTATGAGGGAATGCTCATCTTTTGCCACTTTGAACCTAGCCTCAAACCTAGTTTTCAAATCTTGCCAATTTGTTATTACACCATTTAGCAAATGATAAAACCAATCAGCTGCTCCATTAGTTAATGTCTATACAAACAACCTTATTGCTACATCTGCATGTTGAATAGATAAAACCCCACATACAACATTAAATGCATTTAAATGTTCATCAACTGTCACTCTTCCATCACCATTGAACCTGGGTAAGTGTTCTCTAGACCCTTTAGGCAAAGAATGCAGATTAGCACCAAGAGCAAGTGGTCCTACAGCTCGACCCCACGAATTATTCCTAGCCATGGGAAGTATAATATTCAAAGGAGTAGGATTAATTACAGAAGGAAGGGTAACACCATGCAAGGTTAAGGCGTGACATATAGAAGTTTGGGGAAAAATAGGGGAAGAACTTGGGGGTCTACTTCTTGCTCTTCTTCTGGGTGTAAAGGAAGGGAAAAAGTTCAAATTTTGCAAGTCTTGAAAAACTGGATCAAATATCCCTTCAAGCCTGTGAGACCTAGTGTACCTTCTTGGCTCCAGTGTGCTCACGATTTACAAGTTCAAGCAAACTAGCAATAGATCACTTATATTGCTTGTGGCTATGTAACTAGTCTTATTATTTGACTCCCTAGCAGAGTTGCCAAAAAAAATCTATGAGTTAATAGATTGGATTTCCAAAAATTTATTAACAAATACTCATGTCTGCCTAGTAGGAAACCAATGAAAACCAACAGTTGGGTAAATAATGTTAATTTACCCTCTGCATAAGGGTACAACTACCCATATGATATTCAATGAATTTTTACCAAATTTTATCATATAATTCACTTTTAAACAGAAAGCAAAGAAAGGCTTTAACATTCACTTGTCAACACAAAATGAATGCCTCACAATGATTATCAAAATGCATAACAAAACATTAAACTTCAAATAATGGTTAACCTATATAAAGTGATCAAAATATTTGAACTCTAATTGATACTCGCTCATGCCTCACAAGACAAGGGGAATTAGAATATTCAAATGCTTTCGGCTAATTTCATTCATCAGATTGATTCACAGACTTGATATTAGATAAAAATCAGAGAAAGGAATCCAATACATGAACATATAAATATCCCAACATAAATATTCTATATATTCAAACTCACAGGTTTCAAAAGCTGTATCAGACATTCCATTCCATTCAAACATGGAGTATTTCATTGAAATTAACAAGTAAAACAGTCTGCTATCTCAATTTTTACAAAATTTCATGGATCCCGCCAAAACATCCATTCCTAATATTTATAGCGACCAAGCTGACCTAATAGCTAAATACAAAGCTTCAAGAAACAACCGTTCGTAACTAAAATTAACTAAAATGAACAAGAGCCGTAAACAAAGCTATAATTGCAGAAAAGGAAATGGTTCTTGATTTGTCTTATTGGTGTGTTGTGCCATGTATATTTCGCCACTCCATATGAGCCGTTGAAAATTTGTGAACAACCTGATAATGTGGGAGCCCAATGTGCAAGATGCGTTGCTTCCAAACTTCTTTGTCCATACTCACTTCCATAACTTTAGTTTTGTGCGTTTCCAAGTAATTAGAACAAACAACCAACATAGATTCAATTTTGGCAACTTTGGAGAAGTCATATTTGGTTAAAGATTTTGATTCTTTAACTAGGTTCATCTTTCCTTTGAAATTCTCCACCATATCCACTGTCTGCTCTATGGTTTGACTGTCTTCCTTGAGAAGCTGTACATCAATGCACTTCAAATCTTTCTGCATTACAACAATGAGTTCTTTCAATTCTTTCAACAGCTTAATGGATTCTTCATGGCCTTGCTTGATGATTGAATTTCTCCATTCAATATTTTCTTTTTCCACATACAATATCTTGTCATCCAAATCTTTTACCATCTTTTCAGCGAGAAACTTTATGACACCATATTTTTGCACATCTTTCATTTGAATCAACACTACTGCCCATTTGTTCCTTTCTTTTTCCCATGTTGTCACCTTTGTTTCAAGCTCTTGAGTTACAGTTATAGCATCCTCGTATACCCTGATCAAACTAGCAATATACCCTGCTCCCTATTGAATTATGGATTCAAGCCACTCATCGAAGGTTTCTGCCATCATATGATTCCTCTGAACCTTATCCAACAAATTTTGGTTCATTGGCGATTTAGGATCAAAACACAGAGAAATTTGTGACAGGGGTTGTGGACTAGGATGATGTATGGCATTGATGTATTCTACCATCTATTTAACAACTTGTTTTAGTTCCTTCTTGTCCTTCTCATCCTTCCATGTTCTAGATAACATCCTTTTAGTGGAAGACTATAAATGTTTTGCATTAGTAGCCTGGGAAGTAGTTCCTAAATTAAGCTTTTCAATGGAAAAGTCCTTCTCAGTAGCATTTTCTGGATCTTTGTCCAAAATTGGCTTAGTTATTTCAGCTACCCAACACCTTGTATTCTCATCCACCTCCAGCATGGCCTCTGCTTTTAGCCTCTTAGACTTAGACGTCTTTCTGAGGCATCTACTCACCATATCTTCTATTGGAACGCTGATAGGAACAACATTTCATTTCTTGCTGATTGAGGCTCCCAACCATCTGGAAACATTTGGAGATTCCTTTGTTGGCGGTGTCTAATACTCTGATGAATCCATGATAGCCAAAGTGGTCACCTGATTGGGATTATTCTCAGGTTGTTCTTTTTGTTTATCTGCATCTTGAGTTGCAGGGATATCTGCTACTGGTTCGCCCATAATTACTTGTGCTTCTTCAATATCAAGAATTATGATAGCTTCTTCTCTTGTAGGTTCTTTACTTTTCTTCTTATTTCTGGAACGGGTGACTCGAACTAATGAGGAGCCAAATAGTGATTCCTTGAACCTCTTAGTTTGAACCTTCTCACTCTTCATATCAGTAGCACCTGCAATATCAACAACTATGTTAGAGGAAGAAATGAGTGTTTGTGAAGCAGTATGAGGTTGCTCAACTAATTTCTCAACTAAGGTAGTGGTCAGTCTCATTCCAGATTTACGGTCTCTTAACCACTTTTTTGTTCTCCTTATAACATTAAAGTTTTTGGATTCGATATTTTCTTCTTCTCTCCTATCCCAGTCCATTTCAGGAATAGGTTGCTTATGAATTCTTTTATTGAACTTCGGGTCCAATACATCTTCACCTTTCTCTTCATGTACTCCTGCTATGTTCATTGATAATTTCATAGTAATGATTCACCGTAAAGTGAACCTTGACCATAATCTTCTTCGGACTTCAAATTCATCACAACAATCTTCCCAGTAGTCTTCTAACTGGGGTATATGTGAAAAGTTCACATCAACATTCAGATGTTTTATTGCATATCCTTTACTATCAAACCCCTGCCAAGCAACATAAGGCTGTAGATTCATTTTCTTGAGTTCCACTTCTAAATTCAATGCATCAGAGATAGTTTTGTAGCTTTACTATCCAAGTTCAATTGGGAAAATTACTCCAGACTCACTTTTAATCCCTAATTTCTTATCAACATGAGCTAACTGTCGGTAGACTTCCAAGAGTACATAACTATCAAGAGTATATTTGGGCAATTTGAAAGGTTCATCTTCAAAGCCTCCAATTCTAATATAAGTGAACATAGGAAATTGAATAAAACAACTCCCATAAGTACTAATCAATTTTAATGCTTCGGATGACATTCTCTTATTCATATTTCCCTGCAGTTCAAAAGTTAATCTTCCTACAAAGACATCATTCCATCTCAAGAAGTTTTCTGTATACCTCTGTCTCTGCAAGTGTGGATAGAACTCATAGACTTTCATTCCATCAACCCAAGGTTCTTGATATAATCCTGGCCATTCTCTGATGCAAGCTAAAATATAAAATAGGTAGGAAGACATATGAAAACTGGCTATTTCAACAAAATTACTCAAACCTTCATGCAATCTCTCTGCAATTACTTGCGCCTAATCAAGGTATTTCTCGCTAGATAATAACACTTGAATGTAAAAATACATCCAGTCTTTCCAATAGAAGGCATGTGAATTCCCCTTAAGCCTGTTCAAAAGAATTACAATATCCCTCACTTTTGTAATAAAATGCTCCCTTGTCAAGGGTTTACGTAACTTAGAACCTCCCTTCTGCATTTTAAGGAGCCAATTTCTAGCAATGACACTCCGATAAACACTTTTCTTCTCAAAGAAAAATGCATATGAGGTTCCTATGGACCAATCTTCATATGGCTCTTTGTGAGGGATCCCAATCGTAGCCATTACTATTTCTCTGTCAATCTGCACTAACATGTCTCCATTACTGGCCCTAATACACTTGTTACTAGCATCATATTTAACGACGGAAAACATTGAAAAGTACCAAAGCATGCTTTGCCCCAGCTCATTTATCCGTGTAAAACTTCCCATGATTTGATATAGTTCTGAGATGCTCATTAATTAAAAATCAATTCCACACAGCTGACATGCTTTCTCATGATTGCTTTCCATTATTATAGTTTGAAAACACGGAAAACTAGGAATATTTTGTTCCCATCATGCCGCCTTTATCTCCTAAACACCACCAGGATGATTTGAAACAATGCTTTGAACCTTGAACTATTTCAAAAAAAGTTCATTGGTTCAAAGTTCAAAGACAAAACACCAACACTTGCGGCAAGGAAGAAGGAAACAAAAGAAAATTTCAATGATACAAAAATGAACCTTGAACCTTGAAGCATTCCAAGAGTGGTTCAACTGTTCAAGTTCAAGATGACCACAAGGACTGGCGTTAAAGGGACAGCTGCAATACATAAGACAAAATACCGATTGAACCTTGAACCTTGAACTGGAAAGGTTCAAAGTTCAAGTTCAATGACTATGCTAATGAAGACTTGGAACTTAATAGACCACATTTCCTTTGAACCAAAATTTTGAGCTTTATAAAGGGTTCAATAGACAAGTACGAAACTCAAATTGATGAAGACTTAAGCTTTGCAATTCTTAATAAAATGATGACCCCTAATTGATAAGCTATAAGTGGATAAATAAGGGGTAATAGGTAGTAAGTAGACCGGGTAGCGGTAAGCAGTGAATAGACTGGCAAACAACAAGTACACTAGAAAGAAGTAAGTAGACCAACAAGTAGCAAGTAGACCGAGTTGTAGTGAGTAGACCGACATAGAAGAGGTCCACTAGCTAAGCAAAGAATAGACCAGTATACAGGAGGAAACCGACTAGACAGATTTTGATCAGTACACTGGAAGAGTTTGTAACTGGCAGAATGGTAATGTTCAGTTAACATTTAGTTAAATCGGGAGTCTTCTCTAGTCATCCAACAGAATTATCAGTATTTTTGACTTTCTTGACAGAGATTCCTGTAATAATTTCAGGGGTGTGATTTAAGGCATGATAATAGAATTTTGAATGAGATGTTTTGGAGGGAAAAGTTGGCAACAAACTGTAGGGTCAATAAATTCACATACCTCATTCTTGAGATAGCTGTTGTCAAGGTGATTTGAGAAAATGTGAAAGTGTACACAGGGGAATTTTAAAAGAGTACAAAGCCGAGTGACAAAGGACTGGTAGTATGGAATCCAAGGATCAACAAATTGACAGAGGGCAGAGTTGAAGGTGTATTCAAGAAATCAGTTTTGTACAAAACAGACACAACTGATGTAGACATAGTGTGACTCTTCAATGTGATCTGATCAAGCTAATGAGTAGCCACTCTTGCATATCATCTTTATGTTTCTCTTTAAACATTGCAACTAAAATCCCTTAATAGGGTTGACTTTAACAGGTCCCATTATAAAAATCCCTTAATAGGGTTGACTTTAACAGGTCCCATTATAAAAATCCCTTAACTGGGTGTCATCTTAATTGATGATCTTGAGACCTTTTGATAAGGCTACCTTTAATAGGGTAAAGGCACTAACAGACCTTAGTCAAAATCCCTTAACCAAGTGACACGTAACAGTGTCTTTGTAATCTCCTAATAGGGATGGCTCTTTATCGGGCATACTCTAGAAGAGTACAAATTTTGTGAGTTACTACTCACACTGTGGTTTTCTCCCATTTGGGTTTCCACGAGATAAATCTTGGTGTCACTGTGTTTCTTTTCATGCATGGTTATTCTTCTACAATAGTTATTTATATTAATGAATGTTAAGTTAGTAATAACCTAAGTTAAAAAGTTTTAATTGGGCAAAACCGGTAAAGTATCGATTGACCCCTCCCCTCTCAGCATCAGTTGGGACTAATAAGTGCAACCAACCCAAACATGATAGAAAAGGTCGAAACCAAGTTTGCCTCAAAAAGGGGGAACTTAGGATACAACCTAGAGTAGGGAAAAGCTAGCAACCATATAAGATTTAGAAAGATCAAATGCCTCCATAAAAGACCTATAAGTAAATCCAGCTTGGATTAGAAACTCTAGACTATCCCATCCATCCTCATGATCACCATCTCCCTCATTTTCCTCCTTTGCAGCTTTGCCTCCTCTGAAAACCCTAGCACCATAGTTCTTACTCCCACTCACCATAATGTCTTTTATAATATTTTTTGTTATTCTTATAGATTTTTTCCCAAATGTAAATAGCATTTCTTAAACTTGTGATGTACTGCCATCCCATGCATCTTTCTTTTAAATAGGTTATAATTTTTATTTATATTTTTTTAGGAATGTATAAACCTTAGATCATAAAACAATAAGAAGTTCTTCAACATAGAGAAGCATAAGAAGCCACAACATAGATGTCATCCACTATAACATATATTCCTTGATAAATATAATAATAGAAGGATCAATGCCCATTGGGATCGTCAAAGTGAAATCATAAGATGTATCACTATACCTCTATCTACATGAGCTACCCTCAACTGACATAATGATAAATATAGAAGAATTGAACTTGTGACTATTGTCTACATTTTCAACATCTTGACCATTGATCTATCCCTAAATATATAAACAATAGAACTTAATATATTAAACTAATATTTATCTTCAATTCTATCATTTTAATAATAATAGTAATTTCATTTTGTATTTCAAATTGACTACTGAACCAAAATTTAATATTATTTCTTTTGATGTGGAATGGCATATACAGATGTAATTATCTTCCAAACATGTTGACTATGAAGTACGATACAAAGGAGGAATAAAATAAATATAAAATTCATTATCATACATATGGAAAATTACAACTTCTGTTTGTGCACTTCACTAGACTTTATTCATGTGGACGTCTGTTGAAATGAGTGAGAATAGTTAGTCAAAAGATAACTCCAATTACATGATGCCAAATTATATATTCTTCACAGACTTGCTGAGCAGCTGAACTTATTCTGAGATTTGGAACACTTCCTAGCCTTATTTTTTCTTGTATGTTAATGGAATGTATTTATGTCATTAATGTATGAGCAGACGGTGCAAATGTCAAATTCAATATGAAATTTTTTGATCATTATGTTTTATAAAAATTCCATCATATTAGAATGAATTCTTGAACTTAATAAGAGCTTATAGTGTTTAGTTTGAATGAAACACAATAAAAGGAGTTTGTGGTATTTGAAAGAGTTCAGAGGCTAAGCAATTTTATAATTACAGAGAAACATGTATTCTGCAATACAAAAGAAGCAAATATCCTTGATATAGAGCTACAAACTTGTCTTTATAGTTTAGGCATAACTGAGATGAATTATAGTTAAAAATCCCTAACCCTACCTAGGGTTAGGGTACAAATTATCAGAGTAGAGTAGAGATTCATAAAGTTCATTTGACCTAAGTTTATTACAGCCTTTGAGAATATGCTCCATCTAGGAATAAATAAGAAATCATTGCATTCAATGCATCTCTATGGCACCTGCAGGCCAATAAAGTCTCTATTTTTCATTAAATGGGCATAAGCGTCTCTTGGAATCCTTTTCAGGATCACTTATGGAGTAATGGTGGAAATTTGAAAGTGGTCGAATTGGATTCCAATTAGATTTAGGTGCCAACTAGGCTCAAAAATGAATTTGATAGCTTAGTCAACAACTACCCTGCACCAGAAAAAATATATTTCTACTTGCCTACAAGCTTGAATTTTGGCCCTTTGATCATATAGATGGCATGAAGATGGATGTCCAAGATCATGCCACATAGCCTTTCAAAGGGCTCAATAAAATTTTTAAATGCCACCATCTTATTTGGCCTTTATGAAAATCTAGTGGTTGTGATTGGGCCACATATCGGGTGAGGTCCACATTGTATTTCGCTACTTTGTTGCACATGAAACTTTAGCACTTTATATTTCAATGAAATGGAAAATGCAATCACCATTTTGCAGCTTTGAAATCTCCTTCATATCATATCACTATGAAGCAAAAAAATCCCTATTTAGTTGGGCCTTATGGTGACATTCAACATAGGTCCCACCTTAGCTGGCATTCGTTAAGAATTGGCCCTTTTGTCCAGACACTTTTCTTCCTCTCACCACATTTGGAAGCTTGGCAGAAAATGACCTTCACCATTTTGTAGACCGAGTCCCACCTCAGGGTGAGACCATTGCGAAATGGAAAAAAAAACCTATGTAACGGCCTTACCTTTCACAATTTCACGGGGAGGGACTGAGTTCTTATGTGTCTTTGCAAAACCCTGAAGCCTCTTGTTACCTGCCAACTCACTGCTAATTTTGATAACTTTAAACCTTTTTCATTGATTCGCAAGGGGAATGGAATATTTCTATTGGAGTTGAGGAAAATTAAACTCTACAGCTCCCAAAGATCACTTGCATGCAAACCTGTCACAAAAGGAGAGAAGAAATAAGGCTATGGAGGCCAAAATTCAGAGATCCAGAAAAGATGAGTCATATTGATTGTGCAACAAGAATGCAATTCAATAATTACAGTTGTTATGAAAATACAAAGAGAGAATCCTTATAAAAAGATACTCGAAACCCTAAAGGTGAAAACCCTAAAGAATTAAAAGATTCCTAAGTTTAGCTTAACTATAGAGTATAATAGACTAACAATTAAATAAATAATTATTAGCTAATAAAAGATAACTCTAGCACCCCCCCTTACGATGAATTTAGGGAGTAGCTAGAAAACAACTAAGGACTGAAAAAACATGTAAAAAATCCAAAAAAGAAACAATGGGTCTCGACAACTAGGCCTGATGAGGTACCCAAGTACAATAAAATCTCTATAAAGTGGAGAAAAAAGAGAAAATAGTGTGGGAACAAAACTCCTCCCCAAGAAGAGATGAAATCTCAACTGAAGGACTAATAAACCTCCAAACATGAGTGTTCCAGAAGATAGGAACAAAAAGAAGAGAATGAAGAACACCATTGAAGCATGCAATAGCTACAAACACTGTCGAAGAGTAACTATTGATATGAAGAACCTTCACTGAAATAGAACAGGACCAGGTAGAGAAGACTGTAATCTGCTTGAGTGCCCTCAAATAACACTACTCGAATCAGATGGCAAACAAAGGAAAACAATGTAACTCAAAGATACAGATGGCATGAAACACCAAAGCCTGAAGAAATGATCAATTAAACCAAGGAAGAATTAAAACCAATTGGAAAAACCTCCCCATAATGTTGAAAAGGAAGAGGGATAGGTACACTCAAAATAATGACCAACAAGAACTGCATGATGAAGAACCAGGAACATCGAAGGTGTAGAGAAAGTACATAGTGTCATGGAAGGAACACTCACATGACACACATCATGAGGCTAATGTCATGAAAGGAACACTCACGTGACAAAGGTAGATGGCAAACAAAGGCAAACATCAACCCCACCATGGCACTTTATAAGTAGTGCATGTACAATAAGGCCCAAGATGTGCAAGATCCCAAGTATATAATGCATGATGGCACTTTATCTCCATGTGTTTGCATAAATAAAATGCTACAATGATTAGAAGAGACAAAAGATTGTAAATAGAAAGAATAGCCAAATATGAGACATCCTACTCAAAGAAAGAGATCCCAGGACCTAAAACAACCAAGATATTCACTAGAGTGCTAAAAAGAAAAATACTAAATAAAATATACATAGAGCAAAATATAAGAATAAAACTCATATGAATGGAAAGAACACAAAAAAATATTTCCAACAATATAATTTTTTCTAAAAATGGAGTTCGGATGCTCAAGTTATGTCTCTCGGAGTGCAAAAATGAACCACTAACTTTGACAGCAAAAAAATGCCATCAAAAAAGAAAAATCAAAAGTTCAAACCTCTAGACCTGGATAGAGCTCGAAAAGAGCTTTCTGACAATAAAAGATTTGTCAAAAAATGCCTTCATATGACCGAGTTATGACCAAAAGAAAAAAAAAACCTCTTTTACGGCATAAAAAGGGTAAAAGAATTTTTTATTTTTTTTGACGAAAATTTTCTAACACATTTGCAGGTACAGCCTTACGGATTTTCATGCCTAAAAAATGTGCCAATAAAAAATCATGCCCCAAATGCCCCTATCACCAAAAATAGGCAAATTCTATACCAAAATTCATGGAATCAGCCTTCTGAACCCAACTCTGAGGTCCTTTTGGCACCAAAATGTACCAAAAAATCAGCTACCCCCAGAATTGGAAAAAAGCAATTCCACAAACCCCGAATACTTAGATCTGAAGAACAAGACCCAAAAAATCTCATGAAGAGAACAGGGGCATCCAGATCTGGAGCTTTGATACCATATTGGAGTTAAGGAAAAATCAACTCTACAACTCCCAAAGCTCAGCTGCATGCAAACCTATCACAGAAGGAGAGAAGCAAAAACACTATGGAGGCCAAAATTCACAGATCTAGAAAAGATGAGTCATATTGATTGTGCAACAAGAATGCAATTCAAATAATTATAGTTGTTAATGAAAATACAAAGAGAGAATCCTTATAAGAGGATAATCGTAACCCTAAAGGTGAAAACCCTAAATAATAATAAGATTCCTAAGTTTAGCTTAAGCATAGAGTATAATAGACTAATAATTAAATAAATAATTATTAGCTAATAAAAGATAAATATAACAATTTCTTTATGCTTTTACGAAACAAAAAAATGCCTTAGGCTTTTTTTGCTAGTTCACGCGGAAACAAAATAAGAAACTTCCTCATCCTGCCAAATGGTGAAAGCCTTGGAGCTTTGTGGACCGGTAAAAGGGAAAAAGGGGGAAATCAACCCTGCATGACTTAGGACTCTAAAGCCAGTGGAAACTTAAGTGATTTGACTAGCTAAGGTGGTTAGCACAAAAATAGAACTTTAAAGCCCAAATAGAATAAAAGGTATAAAACCTTTAGATTTTAGGGTTTTAGGGCTTCATTAGGGGTTTTTTGCAAAGTTTTCTTAGCCAACTAGGTTTTCTCAGATTGGTAAGTTTTAGGGCTAACGTTCACATGAATTTAGACAACAACACCAACACAAGAATTTGAAGTAGATTCCCCAAACTCAATCATCGTGTGCTAGTAATGAGTGAGTACAAAACACATATTAGAAAATTTTTGATATCAAATAAGAGACAATTTTTCTCTAAGTGTTGACTACATATTTTGTATGAACATTCTTTACAGGTCACTATTTGGTAGGACAAAGGAAATTCTAGTAGAGATAGATTGGTATTGAGAAAAAAAATCAGTAACCCTCTAATTTAGTCTCTGATCGCAATGAACAAGGTTAGTTATGATGACCCTAATACCAATGATTTCTTGGAATTATTTGAAAACCAATTCCATGAGACGATTAAATATTCAGATAAAGTGATTTGGCAAGTAATTATACTATTCCAACATAGTTTCCTTAAGATACCAAGAGAATATTTTGAGTGAAACAAAATCTAAATTATGATATTCACTACACATGGTCTTGAAAAAATAAATGTGCATATTAGGATTCCTTTCTCCATTAAAATAAAAAACTTCAATACCTCAACCCCCTAGTGAAGGATGGTATTAAGGATACTAAAGTTAAGTAGGCTCTTACAATAATGTGTGGGTAACAAAGATTAACCAGAGGTAGATGTAAGATTTGTAAGCTACTATTGTAATTGTCCCATGTTGTTCAATATGGTGCTTAAAATGGTATTAGAAGGTGGATGGAGTGGAGGTTCACCATGCATAAGAGAAGATGTATAGGTACTATAACTACCACCTATACTATCACTATAATGAGGTCAAGTAACATCACCAAGGGTAATACTATCCCCAACACTAACATTGGCAAAAGTACTATGAAGTAGAACAGAAGTAGTGTTAGAGTTGTTGGACATAATGATGTAACCCAGGGGAATCTTAAAGACATTGATGCAAGGAATCAAAGGATTAGTCATAGGTCTAGTGTCAACCATGTGTAATATCACTCTAGGTATGATAACACCAACCTGAGAAATAGTAGTATTGAATTGACTACCCTGAGAGTGAGTATCTACAAGGGGTATATGAATCTTAACAATTAAGAATAATACCCTTAACATCTCTAGACTCTTCTATTTGGGATTAACATATCCCTTAGATTATTGACTATATTTCTAATTTGTGGGAGAATATTTTCTTTATTTAAGAACTCCTGTAAGTTTCTTAGGTTCTCCTCTAATAATGAAATCTAGTCAAACTAGATAGTGACTATAGAATCATGGTCAATAGAAAGAGGAGATCTTGGGGGACTTTACAAGGGTAGGGTTTTATGATATATTTGTAGAAGAGAGCCTAGTCAGATTACTCTTAAGGGGATGAGAAGTAAAGGGATCATATGGATTCACCATGTCTATGAACTTCAGACTAGGATGGGTAGGGCTATAATGATCAAGACATATACTCTATCTAGAATTCCTTCTTACAACAACCCCAATGGTAGTTCAGATTGTAAATCTCGTAGAAAAACTCTACAAAAATCTGACCACTCCACAAGAATACAATAAAGGATCCTAATGCAAAGTATTAGACAATTTATTTAAAGAAAAATTTCACAAATTTTTAGCTTACTTTAGGAAAAAAACTCGAATACACATACACAATTAAACAATCTCAAGATGCATCCATGTCGAGTTCTCAAAAATATGGAGGAAATTTGAAACCCTCAATGTGATGAAAACCTAGAGGAGAAAATATGGCCACTCCATCTCACTAAACTGGGGCTCTTGCGAGCTAAGAGATATAAACTACAAACTACCCAAACCCATTAGAAATATTTATTGAATATAAGGTCTATCAAACTACTAAACTCGAAAGGATAGCTAACATAAAATCTCTAGTATTCTCTACAAATTTTGTTCTTGAGGATGTGTGTGTGGATCTAGGATGACAACCTGGCATGTTAATGTCCCATACAAACATAACATAGAGTTGCACACTGAAAGTACATAATGACTAAATTAAAAAATCTAAAGATGTTCTGAACAATATAAATGCATCTAAATAACAATGTTAACAAGAGATAAAAAAAAGATTGGGTTTATGAACAATCACCCACTAGAAGCTTCTAGTACAACAACTCTTCCTTTAGCAAAAACTACATACAAACTAGAGAAGAAAATGTTGGGGCTATGTTTAAAGGTCTACCATAGTCAAACTCTTGCTTTGATGTTTCCATCTTCACATTGAACCAAATAGATAGATAAATTAAAATGATAATGGAATGAAAACAAATACAACAATAAATATGCTAAATGGAGATAGAAAGAGGATAATAAACTCCCCTTCCACACCCAAAGAAAAGGAATTCCCGAAAGAAAAAGAAGAATAATGAGACTCTCCCCATAGCATCGAGATATTAAGAATCTGAAGCATGAATATCATTGTGTGAGAGAGAGAAAAGCATGAAAATTGAGCCAAGAGTATTGAAAGCTGTAAATAAAATGTTCAAGAGAGTGAGAAATATAATTCCAATACTCTCGAGCCTAATCCCAAATGCTAGAGACTGGAAATAAGGTTCTAAAGGCCAAGTATGCATTCGAGAAGTGAGACTGATATTGGTGGGTATAGGAAGAGGTACTACAATCTCTACCAATCATAGTTGTAATGCTCAAATGATTATATTTAGTCTATAGATTCGGGGGATATTATTGTGTCGCATGGATGCCTCCACAATGTGCTAGTGTCCATGAGTCAAATAGTCAATGTATATAGAAAACTGATAATTATTATTGGGGACAAACCTTAAAATTAAATGACAATCTTAAAAAAATATATTTTCAATCCCCATGGCACTAAATAAAAGCTGCTCACAAGGGTTTTATAAGTAAACATTTTAATTTAGTCCCATCATACCCTTTGTCACATTATTATAAAAAAAAATTAATTTGCAAGCATTCACAATCCCCAAATATAGCTATAAGTTTCCTCAAAGAGCTAACCCATTTTCATAGGTAAAAAAAAATCACATAAATTACTCTTACTCCTCAATTTTTATATTGAAAATCTATGAAATATCTATTTTTTTTGGGCTCTTATAAAACTATTTATGTTATAATAATTTATTATTTGTAATCAATTCATTTTGAGTGAATACATTGTTTCTTGATACAATTACTAGTTTCATGATTTATATAAGAAATATTTTATCATTATCACATTTATATATAGTTGGCATTAAAAAATGAATTGAAGCATACAAGGATATTTTGGACCACCCATTACATGCCCTTACACACTTCAATAAATAAAATCTATTGCATATTATTAAATTTGCACTAGAATATTATCCCTAGTGAGGTCTTCATTAGTGGCCTCAATCATGATCCTAATGTCTCAATGTTCTTTCATCTAAAATATTGACAATACACTAGGAATGTTTCATCCTATTTCACTTTCTATTAGTCATGCTTTTTATCCATTGGGTGGCTTGATAGGAGAGTGTACTAAAAAATTAAAATAAGATTCTATGAAATAGATTGGTTTATCGTTTTCTCCTTTGGTTATTTTTAATAGTTGTTCTTTGCCTATGTAGGTTGGTCACCCTTCCTTTATGTCTTTCTATTAGTGTACACGGGAGTTTCTTCTTTTATATTTGATAGGAAAATTCAATTCCTCTCATTTTTTTTTGCCTTATTACAAGGTGACAAGTGCTTACAATATGAAGACTAGCAACCTACAATAAGTAATGCAATTACTATTTGGAAGAATATTATTGTTGAGTATGATCTCTCAAATGACAATGTGTAATATAAAACAAATAATTAGGACCTTCCTTTTACAATTGGTTTTATTTCTTTGGCTTCTTAACTATTTATTAGTATTATAATTGTGTTTATGAATTCCTACATTTTCCTTACGTAATACTTTTTATTTTAATTTGATAAATTAGGAGAGGACCCCAACCCCTACATAACAACCAATAGGTTGAATATAGGGATCTCAAAAGTAGTGAGATGACTGAATAACCAAAAAAAATGAAACCTATTCAAAGACAAGAAGCTTCTAACTGGAGGAGTGAACCAGAGGGGAACTATTGTGTCATATCAAATAGAACATGCATGTTTTCCAAAGGATCCTGAAACCTAAGACCAGAGTCACCTTGGCCATAATCAAGGAGAGAGAAAACTAGGTTTTGTAAAGGATCCATAAACCTTTCATGCTCGATGACTCTTTGAACTGTAGAAAAAGTAGTCGAAGAATGACCCAAAACAAAGAGAACCATCAGATTTTGAAAGTCACCCTAAAACCTTTTTATAGGTGAAACCACTACAAACCACCATATTTGTATGAATGGAAAGGATTAGATAGGAGCCTAAAAGACTTTAGATAAAATCTCCAACAACCACAACAACTAGGTTTCCCTCAATAGGTCCATTATCAACTAAACATGTTTCTAGGAAGACAAAAACTAGCAAGTTCACCTCAAAAGGACCACTATGCATATGCACAAGAGGAAGGGAGCCCTTACTACTAAAATCCAGCTCAATTGTAATAATAGCAATAAAGGAACCAACAACCTTTCTCGATGTAGACAATGTAGCAGAATGAGATATGTAACATCAACAAAATCCACCTCCATAAGACATCCGAGGAAAGAAGAGTGATTAGCACCAATAGAACCCTTACCACCTTAACAAGAAGCATCAAAGTCGAAGCCCCAAGGGAGGGAGTGCAACCACCAAGAAAGCTATCCACAAAATTGGAAACTAGGTCTCTTACCAAGCACAACCACCCATCGGCCACAACTGACTCCTTCGAAGAATGAAACAACAAGGGGAATGCCTAAAGGAAGGCAACAAATGAACCTAGAGGTATGCATTGAGCCCAATGGGAGTGGATATAGATCTACAAACCTTAACCAAAAGAGAGGATCTAGTGATAGACGTATGATGAAAATAATACCCATAGAAAAAAGAACATAAAAGAAACTCTTGACCTTATCTAGGCATGGGGTAGAGGAGAACCCAATTGTAGCACCAAGAAGAATAGCATCCTCTCGTATGCCCAAAACATGGCACAACTTTCTAAGAGACGCCAAAAGCCATAGATCCAAGAGGAGTAAGGTAGAAGCCAATGGACAACAAGTGCAACCAACACAAATAGAATAAATAAAGGTCAAAACCAAGTTTGTGTCAAAAAGGGGGAACATAGGATACAACCTAGAGTAGGGAAAAGATAAGAACCGGCAAAAATTTAGGAAGATCAAATTCCTCCATCAAAGCATAAGGAAATAGGGCTAGGATTAGAAAATCCAGGCTATCCCATCCATCCTGATGGTCACCATCTCCCTGATTTACCTCCCCTATAACTTTTCCTCCTCTGAAAACCCTAGCACCATAGTTCTTACTCCCACTCATCATAATGTCTTTTATAATATTTTTTGTTATTCTTATAACTTTTTTCCTAAATGTGAATAACATTGCTTAAACTTGTGATGTGTTACCATCCCATACATCTTTCTTTTGAATAGGCTATAATTTTGATTTTATTTTTCAGGAATGTATAAACCTTATTTCATAAAATAATAAGTTGTTCTTAAACATAAGGAAGCATAAGAAACCACAACATAGATGTCATCCACTATAACATATATGCCTTTGTTGGTGTAAATAAATATTCATTATGGATAATATTACACTTTACTTAAGTTAACTTAGGATAATTCATTTCTTCGTAGTTTGGATTTGAGATACTTAGAGAAGTGTGCACATAGGGATAAAGCTTGTAGGAGAAATTCCACCTTTTGTGGTCTTGTTTTGTTGTTACCTACCCCTAGTATTTCTTACCTACCCTTGTTTCTCATTGACCCATATGTCATGATTGTGTGCTCGTACATCCATATGGCCTTGCCTATATAAGAAGGCCTATATTCATTGTATTGGTGAATCCAGTTGATCATTTTCATATTGATGACAATACAGTTTGTTCTTGTCATTCTTTTGTCTCTATTTTTATACTTTTCATTGTGCCCTTGATCTTGGTAAAATATCACATGGTATCAGAGCCATTGGGGCTTCATTGATTGGTTTTTGGAGACATCATGGAAGGCTTCTATTTTCGGATCTAAGGGACTACATTTTTTGGAGGTATCTTAGAGAGTTTTCATAAAAATCAAGTATAAATTCAACCTATTTTGGCGAAAATTGATTTTTGGGTGTGGAGGAAATTTTCTTCCCAATTTTGGTGGTATGGTATGGAATTTTCAGATTTTTTTCAAAAAAAAAAAAAAAATTCTGAAAATTATTTTCTAGTTTGAAAGTTTTTTTTGAAAAAAAATAAATTATTTTTGGGATTTGTACCCTCTGCCCAATTAGTAGTGCACAGTTAGCACCCAGTAAACATCACCCAGTCAGTGCCCAATCAGCACCTAGTCAGCATTTTCTTTGGAAATTTTTAGACCCCTCTCCGTTGAGCAGTTTGGATTTTTGGGTCAACTTTGGAGGCCCATAACTTGCTCAATTTTGCTTCTTTTTGGGTGAATTTTTTTTTGATTTGGGCTAATTTTTCATGCTCTTCACAGTGGTGTGGTTATTTTATGGTTTTGGTACATAGGTTTTTTGAAAGTTTCAGATTCTCTTAGTTGTACCTGTCTAATCCTCAATTCTGCAACTTCAAAGGCTTCGTTTGAGCTCATACGACCTCCTTCTCAGGTGCCATTTTTTTTGAAAGTGCATTTTTTTTCATCTACTCTCATAATATATGATCAGATTTTAGATATTTTAAGTATAAATTGTACTTTCAGATATTTGTCTTATTTGGCCTATTTGGTACTTGTAAATTGCTTGGATCTTAGTTTAGATCTCTTGCATTATTAGTTTGAGTCTCTTTTGGCCTTATTGAGGTAGTTGTAAAATTGAAATCAGAAGTTCACTTTGCCATTTTTTGCAAGTGGCCCATTATACATGCACTAAGTATAAAATGTCGAATCATCACTTTTGGGGGGTTTCTTTGATTGAGTGAAATTGGGGGGTGTCTTGTGTGATTGTGCCTCTCTTTCCTTGTACTCTTTCATTTTTTTTGCAATGAGTCCTCATAAGTTTCCACCTTTAACTCCACATAATTATGCATCATGGAAAATTAAAGTATGGAGCAAATTAATGGAAAAAGGTCTCACACATTACATAGATGGAACAATAGCAGCACTACCTGATCCTAATTCTGATCCTAATGCTCAATTAGAATGGCTCACTAAGACTTGCATGGCTCTTGAAACTTTGTGCAAGTATGCATCAAATGACCTCATCTTTCATATTGAAAAGTGTACTACAATCAAAGATGCTTGGGATATGTTTCAGAAATTGTATGGTCAAGTTGATGAAATCAGAGGTTATAAGATTGACAATGAGCTCACCAACTTGGATCCCAAGAGTTTTTATACAATCCAAGATTATGTTAGCAAAGCAAATGAGATAAGAGCAAAGCTTAAGGATTGTGGAATTGACAAAAAAGATGCTCAGTTGATATTCAACTTGTTGGACAAGCTTGCACCAGAATATGTAGCATTTGTGTCTAGCTTCCAAACTCATCGTCTGACAGTGGGGAGTTCCTATGTTATGCCTTCATTTGATGCTTTCACAGAAATGTTGATATTGGAACAATCCAAGTTGTTGAACAAGGGCTTCTCAAGTCTTCAAAGTCCAAGGCTTTGGTGGCTAACCAAGGGAATCAAGGAAGTCAAGGCAAATATTCCAACAAGAAGAAGAAGCAATCTAAGTCAGAGCCACAACAGGAAAAAGAACAATCATCCTCTCCATCACAAGGCGATTTTTTATCCTCTTCCAAGAAGGGGACACCACCTAAGAACGATAAACCAACTTGTTCATATTGCAAGAAGTATGGTCATGATGAGCATCGATGCCACACAAAACAAGTTGATGAGTTAACTAATCTTCTTAAGAAAAACAACATTAACTTGCCATCCGCCTACACAAAGAAGGATTCATCTCCTTCCTCTTCCTCACATTCTAAGGGAAAAGGGCAAGCATTTGTGGCTACAACAGGTTCTTCACAACAATGGATACTTGACTAAGGTGCCTCATATCACATGGGTTCTACAAAGGAGCAGTTTTCTTCATTGGAGCCATCTAAGGTACCTCACATTTACATAGGTGATGACACACAAGTAGAGGTTGAAGGGAAAGGTTCAGTTGACATGGATGATGGAACATTTGAGAATGTTCTCTATGTTCCTAACTTGTCTACCAACCTTCTCTCTATCTACCAAATCACTCACTATGGGAATGGGAAAAAGGTTGAGTTTACACCAGATTTAGTTGTGGTAAAGGAACTTGATGATGATGCCTTGGTAGCAGTAGGACAAGTCAATGACAACTCAAGGCTTTATTCATTCTCCCACTTTGTGCCAAGTTCACCTTCTAGGGCCTTGCTTACTCATTCAAATTCAGAAAGTAAGCTATGGCATGAGCGGTTTGGTCACCTCAACTACCACTATCTTCAGCAGCTCAGCACTAAAGACATGGTCATAGGTCTACCTCGAATCCATTTTTCAGAGGGTGTATATTCAGATTGTTCCATGGGCAAGCATCCCAAGGAGAAGTTTGATAAGGGGAAAGCTTGGAGAGCTTTGGAAGTTCTTCAACTTGTTCACAGTGATGTAGTAGGTCTATTTCCAACACCTTCATTTAGTAGGGCCCACTATGTCCTCACCTTCATTGATGACTACTCCCGCTTCACTTGGGTCTACTTTCTTACTCATAAGAGTGAAGTATTTGATAGATTTCAGGACTTCAAGACTTGTGTGGAGAAGCAATCCAAGAAAGTGGTGAAGATTCTTCACACAGATAATGGAAGGGAATATGTGAACAAAAGACTTGAGGATTTTTGTACATTTGAGGGGACTGACCTTCAGCATTCTGTAGCATACACTCCACAGCAGAATGGAGTTGCAAAACACAAGAATAGAACTCTCAAAGAAATGGCTAGTTGTATGATTCATGCACGTTCTCTTGATCCCACTTTTTGGGCTGAGGCTATCAGTTGTGCCACACACATCCAAAATTAGGTTCCTCACAAAGCTTTGCAAGGTATTACTCCTTTTGAAGCTTGGGTTGGTAGGAAACCGATTGTGAGACATTTCAGAGTCTTTGGGTGTCCAGCATGGGCTCGCATACCTCCACAGAAACGCAAGGCATTGGAACCTCAGAGTCGGCCTTGCATATTTGTTGGATATCCCAAGGGTGATAAAACATATAGATTGATGGATTCTGAGACACATGAGGTGCTCATTGAGAGGAGTGTTCACTTTGAGGAAAGCTCTCCTAGCTTAGCCTCTCTACCTCCTCCACCTTCCTCCATTGTGGATAGTGATGCTAGTGATTCAGATGATGAGACTCCTTCAACTTTGACTCGCAGGGTTACACCTCTGCAGGGTCCACTTGTAGTTGAGGAGCCTCGTTCTCCACTTCCACCTAGACCTCGTTGGGCTCGATAGACACTTGAGTCTACGGGTTCTCTTGTTGGGGATCCTTCAGATACATGGAGAACTTGATCATAACATCAGGATCTTCCACATGCATTCATTGCTACTGCTTCCGATCCACAGACATTTCAGGAAGCATCAGGGGTTCCTGAGTGGGACCAAGCTATGGAGGAAGAGTATAGTTCCTTGATGAGGAACAACACATGGGATTTAGTCCATCTCCCTAAGGGGAGAAAGATGGTTCGATGTAAGTGGATCTATCAGACTAAGTATGTTGTGGATGGTAGTGTGGATAAGTATAAGGCTCGGCTTATTGTCAAAAGGTTTCTCTCAGGTTGTAGGTGTTGACTATATAGAGACCTTTGCGCTCATAGTCAAGATGAACTCCATTCGCTTGACACTTGCTATTGCTGTAGCGCATGGCTGGGTTGTACATCAGATGGATGTGAAGAGTGCTTTTCTTCATGGTGACCTTGATGAGGAGATTTATATGGAGTAGCCGCAGGGTTTCATTATTGGTTTGCAGACTAAGGAAATCTCTCTATGGCCTTAAGCAGGCCCCCAGGGCTTGGTATGCCAAGATGGATTCCTTTCTTCTCTTAGCAGAGTTCACCAGGTGTCATTCTGATCTGAATGTCTATATTTTGTGATAGGATGACTCTCACTTGATACTTGTGCTCTATGTTGATGATTTGATCATTACAGGGAGTACCACATCCATCATTAGCAGGGTCAAATTTTCTTTGCATGACAGATTTGCTATGACTGACTTGGGTCTTTTGCACTACTTTCTCGGGATAGAGATTTCACAGTCACCTTCTGGGATTATACTATCGCAGCCCAAGTATGCTCTTGATCTACTTGCATGCTTTCATATGGCTTATTGTAAGCCTGCACCGACTCCCTTTCTTTCCAAATTCAAGCTTGAGACTCAGTGTTCTTCTCCACCAGTTGATGCCACTTTGTATCGTTAGCTTGTGGGCAGTCTCATCTACTTGACCCATACACGCCCTGATATTTCATTTGTAGTTGGCATGGTTTCCCACTTCATGCAGGAACCACATAAGCATCATTGGAAAACCACCAAACGCATCCTTCATTACATCCAGGGTACACATCACTATGGGATTCACTATGCAGTAGGCACAGGACTTCGCTTGGTTGGTTACACAGACTCTGATTGGGCTGGCGATCTTGATGATCGTAAGTCTACTTCTGGTTATAGTTTTCACCTTGGTTCAGGCCCCATTTGTTGGCAGAGCAAGAAGCAATATGCTATTGCTCTCTCTTCGACTGAGGCTGAGTATTGAGGTGCTGTTAACGTAGCGACTGAGACCATTTGGCTCCAGCAGATTCTCAGAGAGTTTGGGTTCGCCACTCCACAATCGACAGTTATACATTGCGACAATTAGAGTGCTATTGCAATCTTGAAGAACCCAGTCCAGCACTAGCAGACCAAACACATCGAGATTCATATGCACTATATCTAAGAGCTCATTCAGGAGCAGGTCATTGATTCGCAATATTGTCCTACAACGGAGCAGGTTGCAGACATATTCACCAAACCTTTCACCGAGAGTAAGTTCCAGCAGTTGTGAGCTCTCTTGGGGGTGTGGGATGTGTCATTAGGGGGGGTCAGCTGACTTATCCTTCCTCTCTTATGAGGGGGACTTTTTCCTCTTTGAGGTTTTGTCCTTCTTCTTTGAGAGTCTTTTGTACTTTCATCTCTCTTTTGGGGGGAGTTTTTTCCCACTGGGTTTTCTCCTTTTCTCTGTTTGTGAGAGATTGCTTTGCATTGTTTTGCTTGCATTTGCATATTGTACATGGGTACCTATCATGGCCTAGTAGCCGGGACCCATCTTGCATTATTGACTTGAGTCTTCATTCCCCTAAGTTGCACTTAAGGGGGGGTGTTGGTGTAAATAAATATTCATTATGGATATTATTACACTTTACTTAAGTTAACTTAGGATAATGTATTTCTTCGTAGTTTGGATTTAAGACACTTAGGGAAGTGTGCACATAGGGATAGAGCTTGTAGGAGAAATTCCACCTTTTGTGGTCTTGTTTTGTTGTTACACTCCACATTCGGTGGGTCATCCACCTCTTGTGGAATATTATATTATTTCTCCTACCTACCCCTAGTATTTCTTACCTACCCTTGTTTCTCATTGACCCACATGTCATGATTGTGTGCTCGTACATCCATATGGCATTGCCTATATAAGAAGGCCTATATTCATTGTATTGGTGAATCCAGTTGATCATTTTCATATTGATGAGAATACAGTTTGTTCTTGTCATTCTTTTGTCTCTATTTTTATACTTTTCATTGTGCCCTTGATCTTGGCAAAATCTCACACCCTTGATAAATGTAATAATAGAAGGATCAATGCCCATTGGGATCCTCAAAGTGAAATCATAAGACGTATCACTATACCTCTATCTACATGAGCTACCCTCAACTGACATAACGATAAATCTAGAAGAATTGAACTTGTGACTACTGTCTACATTTTCAACATCTTGACCGTTTATTTATCCCTAAATATATAAACAATACAACTTAATATATTAAACTAATATTTTTCTTCAATTCCATCATTTTAATAATAATAATAATATCATTTCATATTTCAAATTGACTACTGAACCAGCATTTAGTATTATTGCTTTTGATTTGGAATGGCATCCATAGATGGAATTATCTTCCAAACATGTCGATTATGAAGTACAAAACAAAGGAGGAATAAACTGAATATAAAATTCATTAGCATACAGATGGAAAATTGCAACTTGCGTTTGTACACTTCACTAGACTTTATTCATGTAGACGCCTATCGAATTGAGGGAGAGCAGTTAGTAAAAAGATAACTCCAATCACATGATGCCAAATTATATATTCTTCAGACTTCCTGGCCAGGTGAACTTTATCCGAGATTTGGAACACTTGCTCACCTGTTAATTAAATGTATTTATGCCATTAACGAATGAGCAGACAGTGAAAATGTCAAATTCAATATGAAATTTTTTAATCATTATGCTTTATAAAAATTCCGTCGTATTAGAATGAATTCTTGAACTTAATAAGAGCTTACAGTGTTTAGTTTGATTGAAAGATAAGTAGCACTTCGTTGTTGACATATACTGAAAGATATGTCGGCGAATTGCTGGATTTTTGTTCTTGATAATGCAGTTAAGAAAAATAATATCTCCTCACGCGATCCTTCTAGAACAGTGATTGATGATTATTATATGCAATTACTTTGAATTTAAATGGAATGGGTACCCACAACCATTGGCTCCTAATCATTAATGAGGGTATCAATCGAATGCAGAAAAAAACAGTGTTTTGAACGCGGGTTGGCTTTAAGAACGAATCTTCACTAAATTCAAAATGAATGTGTTAATTGTGCCAGCCATTGTGATGTTTTTGACTGATAAACAACAATTTATTGAACACTTTTGAAAGCATAAAAATTGTTTGAAAATATAAAAGGCTGGTCGTTTTTGCCTGGTGGCTGACATGACGACGCCTAATCTGGAAAAGAGTATCTCTCGTAGCTTAGGTCATTCAACGTCATGTATGGATATATATAAGAGCGTTTGCTGCAATCTTTCTTGCACATTTCTCACGACAATCCTCCAACTCCATGGCTGAATTCTTCAAGATTTCTCTACTTCTTCTTGCGACGTTGGTACCTACTACAATAGGTAGGTCTCTCCTTTTAATTAATCAAATGTAAGAAATTTGTCTCTCTGTGAAAGCAGTATTTGTGGATCAGTTATCTTTGATGCGGGTGATTTATTTTCAACACTTTTTGAGCCATTTTATAGAACGTTTGATGATGACTTAGCTTTAATATTATACTGATATTTTTGTGGATTGGTTAACCCTCAAACCTAAGATCTTCCATTTATTATTAGAATGCTCTTCCATTGAATTATTATCCCTTTAAGACCTGCTCATATTTGGGTTGCTGTGACTGATTCCCAATAATACTTTAAAAGAATTCATATGATACACACAAACTTTATTTTATTTGAGACATTAAAATCCAAATAAACAAAGAACAGTGTGTCAGCTATGTGCTGAGCTATTTTTAATGTCGAGTATTTGGTCTGTATAGCAAACTAATAAGGGTTCTGCAAGATTATTTTCGAGGATATACATAAATTTTGGAAAACTCCTTTCAACTACCCTAAGTTTTTCTTTGCTCATTTTCAATGAAATAAATATTTCGTTCTTGGAAATATTGTTATGTTTTTGAGTTTTGAATAGTTAAATCTTTCTGGTTCACTAGTGAAGTTACACTTGATTTATAAAAAATGCTCCCAAAGATCCCACTCATGCTTTTCACGTCAGTTGTGTGAGTTTCCTATCAGGTTTCCAAACTGGTATATGTTTTTTAAATTTGGAGGTATACTAACTAAACGAGAATACATTTCAGGTGCGAATTCGAATTTGTTTAGAGAATACATTGGGGCAGAGTTCAACAATGTTAAATATTCCGACCTGCCAATCGATTCCGGCACCCAGTTTCATTTCATTCTTGCCTTTGCTATCGATTACACCCCGTCAGGAAGCGCTCCTACAAATGGAAAGTTCAACATTTTCTGGGATAATGACAATCTGAGCCCCAGCGCCGTGCAAGCCATCAAAGCCCAACACAAGAATGTCAAAGTTGCTCTCAGCTTAGGCGGGGACAGCGTTGAAAGTGGCAACGTCCAGTTCATGCCATCATCTGTGTCGTCGTGGGTGAGCAACGCCGTTTCTTCGCTCACAAGCTTAATCAAGGAATACCATCTTGACGGCATCGACATCGACTATGAGCATTTCGACTTTACCAATCCCAATACATTTGCTGAGTGCATTGGGCAGCTCATAACACAGTTAAAGCGGAACAAAGTCATCTCCTTTGCCTCCATCGCTCCCTATGACGACGGTCCAATCCAATCGCATTACACTGCACTCTGGAAAAGCTATGGCAATTTGATTGACTTTGTGAATTTCCAATTCTATGCCTACGACTCGAGCACCACCGTCTCACAGTTCATCAAACATTTCAACGATCAGGAGTCCCGCTATAGTGGCGGAAAACTGTTGGCCAGTTTCATGACGGAGGGCAGTGGAGGGCTGTCACCTGCAAAAGGCTTCTTTACCGCATGCCGAATGCTCAGGAACTCCGGCAAGCTCAACGGCATCTTTGTGTGGTCTGCAGACTCCTCACAGTCTAATAACTTCCAATTCGAGAAACAATCCCAGGCTGTCCTGCTAGGCTCCTGATTAGCACCATACAATTTGTTGGTAATGGTTGGAGCAAATAAATTATAGTGTCTTTTTCTTCTGTTTTGCTTCTAAAATAGTTGTTTGCCGATATTTCTAGTGATAAGCTAATAAACATTTGGTTCCAGCTTAAGATCAATATAATTTTGAGGAGCATGACTTACATTGTTGGCTCGTTCTCCTTCTTTGTAACATCCAATATCGCAAAAATAAGTATTGCCAAAGCTATCGTGTGATTTATGGTGTTTTCACTGCATGACTTCCTACTTGCAAAGTTATGGCTTCATGTTGCAAGAACACTATTTTTTATTCTAATATTTTACACTTTATCTTAGTGGATTTGTGACTTGTCCTAATAGTACATTTCTATAATATAAGAGCTTTCCTTGATAGCCGGTTACTCTTAGAATTAATTGATCTTTATATTTAAGTCAAGAAATATTGTTTTTGGTAAGGTAAAATAAGTTTTGAGGGGATCCGAAACCCCTTACAAAAGAATTTTATGGGGATCCAAACCCACAAAAAGAACAATGCGGCAACTAGAGTTGACATAGACTAACAAAAGCCAACCGACAACCCAACACTAAGAAAAGAGCATCAAAGAACTGGCTGAAGCACCAAAGAGATCAAAGCCATCAAGCAAGAGAGCTCAAATATACATAGACCAAGGGTTTTGCTAGGCTCCCATAACCTGAACCAAGGGTTTTACTAGGTTCCCATAACTTGAAACCACAGGTTTTGACAAAGCTTCCAAAACATAAAGATACATTAAGATTGTAACAAATTTTAGTGTTTTTTAAAAAAGGGCTCCCAAAACCCTCACCTGATGTTGACAGACAATACTGTAAGATACCACAGACTCAAACTCCACCCAGAACTAAACCTCCAAAGGGGAAAGTTGATCGAAGAGCAAGATAAAGGTGAAAACAACATCAAAGATACCTCCCACCAAATATGGGACAACAAGGGTCCACAAAAAACTCCATCCATCATTGCCCACCAAGTTGTTCTCCTCTTTAAAAAAAGGCACATAACAGCGGGAAAGGATCCCACAACCAACTCCAAGGGTTTTGACGTGAATCCCTTAACCATTAGGAGAACTATTGCAGAAGCCCCCTTACAACAAATCACTTCCACACTAGATAAGAACATTCTCCAACTCTATAAAATATATCCTCACCTCAATAGAGGAAAAATCCACCTCAACAGGGAGAACAAAGGGAAAAACCATTAAAGGAGAAACCTCTGAAGTGCTAAAGCAACCAAACAAGTTGGGCTTTGATTTGGCTCCCAAAACAATCAAGTTGAAACCAGCAAAGACCCTCTAGAA
Organism: Cryptomeria japonica; assembly: GCF_030272615.1. Taxonomy (NCBI): domain Eukaryota; kingdom Viridiplantae; phylum Streptophyta; class Pinopsida; order Cupressales; family Cupressaceae; genus Cryptomeria; species Cryptomeria japonica. Next base: position 242,800,829 of record NC_081405.1, on the reverse strand, counting down.
AAAAGTCATCACCCCTCTAGTGATACTCCTCTCCACCTCAATAGAAAAGGAACTCACCTCAATAGGAACTGAAGGGAAACAAACCAACAAGTGGAAGAGCCAAACACAATTCAACCCACCACTTCTAGAGACAAATGAGCAATACATACAAAGATTATTGGAATATTGGGTTTTAGAAAGGTTCCCAAAACCTTAAATAGGAGAAGAGGCACAAACCTACCATTCACCAAACAAGTAAGCTCCACTAGGGTCTCTACATCCGAAAGAGAAAAAAGATAGATAAACGAAAGTATGGATAAGACATGAACAAAGAAACCTCCCACAAGAACTAGGGCAACAGATGCCCCAAAAAAATTCTTTCCAACTTCACCCACCTAGCCTCTCTCCACCTCAATATCAAAGCCATCCACCTCAATAGGATTGGCAAATAGGAAAAAAAGAAGAAAGGAAAACCAAACCCTAACCATCCTCACCAATGGGCTTTCTAACACCAAAGGAGAGAAAAGGATGAGCACAAGAGTAGAAACAACACAATCCCATATGAAAAAAAACGGAACCAGAAAAGCACAAGGTCCACAAAACAAGAAAAAAACAAATTCCCTCAGAGACCAAAGAGTCCACAAGGTTACCAAAAAGGAGCCAAGCCCTAGAAGAACTACAATTGAAAGCGTAAACTAGAGGGGGATATACATCACCAATGAGAGAGCCTAGCAAAGACACTAACCCCTAAAGAAAAGAAGCCCCAAAAAAGGCCCACATAAACAGAGCAATGATAGAGTCCTTAGGGGGCCAACTAAAAAAGAGAACGCAACTCCAAACCACATCTCCCAAGAAAGAGAGGCACCAGAAAGTAAAAGAGAAAGAACTAAGCTCAGGCATCACAAACAATGTTGCACCCAACAAGAGAACCTCCAACAACAACAACGACAAGAGGGGTAAGGGAGGCGATAGGCGGAAAGAACCCTCTACCAATGCCCCACAATCTCCAAATTCACCCAAGAAATATTATTGTTTTGTTTGCATTATTTTTATTAATGTTATTTTTAAAAAAAATTTATATTGTCTTTCTAAATTTTCTTATTTATACATATTTTTTAAAAAAATGAAATTATTTTGTTATATATATAATTTTATAAACATTTATTATTTTGAAGTATTTATTCTTAATAAATAACATTTTCTTCCATGTTTAATTCTTACATATATTGCTAATTTAATTAGATTACATGTTAATTTTATATTATAGACTACTATAAGGATTTGCTGAAAGCCTCGCCCTACCAAGTTAAACTTATGTCATACTTAAGTTGATTACATACTTTCCCTTTCACATGAATCAATTGTTAATTATATATATATATATATATCCCTATTATTCTAAAGATTCTTGAACTATGTTCAATAATTTGAAAATTTGTGATGTATTTCCATCATAAAGCATCACTACTAATATGGGCTACAAGGAAATATTTATTTTTTGTGTATAGATATAAATCTAGAATGTTGATCTCTATTAAGGCTACGAAGAGTAGATAATGCAAAATCCTACAAGGATTAGATCATTACATTTGATAAGGGAGAATCCAATAAAATTTATAACAATTTTTAAATTTTATTGTAAAATATAGTTCAAAGTACCACCAATGATCATAATTTTAGGTTTGTCTTAGAAATTTTCATGTCAATTTCGCATTTTTATGCCAGAGCTCTCCTAGAATAGCACAAACTAAAATCACTCAAAAATATATGTTCTTGTGCTTCTCACATGCAAGCTTAGATTATGTGCACCCTTGTTTTGCGATACTTTATCTACAACCCAAATTAATTCATATCAATATTTTTCTACTAGGTATTTTATGGTGGTATGCATATTTTATCCTAGATGGAATGACTTTCTTCGCATATGAGCCTCCAATTGAGTGAAAACCTAGATTCACTACATAGGTTAGAGATATTCTCTGATGTTTGAAGTTAGAGAGTTGATCATTTTATCACATCTTTTTTCAAATGTCAACATCTATATTTTAAAATAGCTTATTAGTTATAGAAGGTGAGAAGAATGCTAGGTTTTGATTTATTGCGGAGAACTCAAATGTTATATTTACAAATAATATTTATGTCAATAATATTGTCATGTAATTACATATTCGTGGAGATGATTTGCTACTTTCTTCCCTGTCAACATATATTATCTTTGATGTTAATACGATATTGTATGAATTTTCAATGATTGGATCCTAGGGTCTGGAAATATGCTTAGTATATTATAGGAATTTTAGGTTTCAAATATTGATTATATTTTGAATGCATAAAATCACAATGCATGTTTCTTAAGGTTTTGAGTAGCATAGCATGATTATGTTTTAGATTATGTTATCCTATTTTATTTTTCTTATTCGCTCTATAATAAATATATATTATCTTATTTGACCTCCATTATTCTTCCTTGTTTACCATCTATTTTATACTATATATGTTTACTATGTTAGCATTCTTACAGTGCCTAAACAATTGTGTAGTAGTTATGTAGTTCAATTATACAATTGTGATGTCGTCGGTAGTTGGTAATCTAGTTTCCCCCATTTGAGTATGTATATTGTTTAAGAAATGATTATTAACTATTATCTCTTCATATGCTATTAGAGCCTTTGGACATGCACATAAGATTACCATTTGGAGGAGATGAAACACCTCAAATATATGTAGATTGTGTATGAAACTATATATTTATTAATAGACAGGTATTTTAAATCATTAGAAAGTGTTATTAATACTTCCAGAGTATGGAAAATCTATGTTTATGATGAGTGATGGTTTTATGTGGCATTAGATTTAAGTTGATTGGATCTAAAGTGAAGCTTCTAGTTATCCCATGTCGAATACTCATGGAGGGGATCAAAATATAAATATATACACAATGTCAATCCATGGCTAGGCCATGAGTTTCATATTGAAGTGGTTGTAGATTCTAACATATATATGTGAATGATAGAATAGAGTAAAGAAGTGGCTATCATTAGTTCTTATGTGGTAGATGGATTGCTATAAGTTATATTTTATTCCACTTATTAAATGAAGATTAGGGTTGTTAAAATAAAATCTATCATTTTAGTTAATGGAAGAAAAGGGCTAAATCCTCCATTTCTTGGAGATTTCTTTAGTAATTATGACTATGATTCAAGTGCACAAACCATTGAAACAAATATAATAAATAGGCCTTTAGACATTTTTGCAATTTTGTTTCAATTTAATTTTCTCTTGAAATATTTTTTAGTATTTTATGTCAAGAATAATGGATTTTTAATTAAAATTTTAAAAGAAGAAATAAGTGTAATGTTTTAGTGAATTTATATATGAATGAATAAGGTTGACGTGTTTCGATTATGGTTATGTATAAAAGTTTATAATTTATTCTTGCATGAAGACTGTAGATTGATCTATTTAAGTTGTAATATTAGGGTAAAAGTTTTACTTCAAATAAATAAAGTAAATCACTTAGTATTATTTTGTTGTAAATTATATCTTTAAAGAGGTTGAAAGGGTTTGAACTTTTGTATCAAAAGAAAGTTGAAAAATTAATGGACGTTGGAAAGTATTGAAGCATTGATTATTTTTTTTCATGGAGTTATTTTGATTTGGAATTATTATTTTAAATATTGTATGCATTGTAGTGATAATTAAAATAAAGGTGTGTTCTTTTATGAGATATAAAAGTGAGTAGTGTGTGGGTCCATCATTGGTTAAAGACAATATTGTCATATTTTAATCATGAGTACACATATTTCAAACATATATTTTTTTTTGGATCCATTCATTCTGCAATTGATAGAACATTTCATGTTTTGAATGGTTCATAATAAATTTGTCATTTGAATGGATCTTCAAAAAGTAATGTTTAGACATCTAGGGAATTTATCCACTTAACAAGTCCTCAAAAGACTCACATAAGTCAGCGAATGGATAAAATATAATATAATCAAATTGGAGGTTTGTGACTCCTTTGGGTGAAGGACTTTTCTTCATCTAAAGTTCTCTTTTGTGTTTGAGATGACTCTTGGAATGAGAAGTACTTTTTAAATAGTTTATTCACTTTCCTTTCTATTTCATTGTCGGTTCTTACAGATTTAAAGAACCCATATATTGTGACATTTGATTTATGGAGACAAGAAAATAAATTGGTGTTGAGATCAATATAGATTATTGTCCAAGGAATTTATGAAACTATGATAAAAATCTATACAATTTTGAGGATCATCCAATAACTTGATAGATGTTTGTCACAACTCAATATTGATAATTTTTGAATAATTTGGAAATTAGTTATTTAAAATTTTGGGATTGATAACTTGATAATTCAACTCAAACCTACACCCTTCTTAGGGTCATGAGGTAACTTAATGAAGCTTCACTTGAGTCAAGATCTATTTCTTCAAAACGAGATCTTTCCAAACATATGTACTTATTTTATGTAATCAACAATTTTTATTATGTAAGCCTTAAGGGGGTCTCTTGGCAAGGTGATCGCTATGATTGCAAGGGTAAATTTATAGGAACAATGTAATAATGGGGGATGCTTAAAATATTACACTATCTAAACAATTGCATAGTAGTTATGCAACCTAATTATATAGAGGTGATGAAATTGGTAGTTGTTAAACAAGTTTCCCCTACTTAAATATTACATTGTTCAAGAAATAATTATTAAATATTCTCTATTCATAATCATCTATTATTCACTAAGTTTCCATGTGACTACCATACTAATTTATATCAAATCAAGTATTCTAAGTCTCAAACATGAGCTCATTATAGTTTCACTAACCTAGAATTTTTGAAAGGTTTTTTTACATTACAAGTGAATTAGATAAAATTACTCATAGAATAGGAAGAAAAGGTGCAAGAAAGTCTTAAGTTAACTATGTCATAAATTTAAATGATACATTAAGAGCTATTCAATGTTCAATTTGACTTAGCAATATCACATCATAAAAATATTCAATGGTGATGGAAGAAATCAATAATAATGAGTGATAATATAGTAAAATGAAAGGTTCTACCATATATCTAGATGATATTGAGGATCACATCATATTAAGCTAAAAAAAATTATAATCATCTTGATCCAAATTTTATACAAGTTGCATATACAAATTTATTATTAAGTTTTTTTAGTAACATAATCTCACATTATAGGATAAATAGTAAGAGGGGTTGTAATAGGTTCAATCCAACTACACTGGCCCCTAGTATATAGGTCTACATGTTCATAGGTTTGTCTATTATATCTACTATTGCTTCTTGGCAAGCTAAGTCAGTGGAGTCCGAAGGCCAACTGTTAGCATGTGTGCTAGTTAGTTGCATTGAGAAGGGAAGATCTAAAGCAATGAAAGCAAAGGCAAAGGAACGAGGAGTCAGTGGAACGAGGAGTCAGTGGAGTCTTTGGTCAAATCTATTTTTTCATGCATCTTTCTATTTTACTTGTAACCACTTATTTTTGTGAGATTTCTTTCTTGGTTCAATAAGTTCCTCATTCAAAGTAAAATGAGGAGATTTTTTCGTCTATCTACGAAAATTTTTCATGAAAAAGTGTCAAACTCAAATTTAAGAAAAATTTAAGAAAGTTAGGGGAGTTAACATTACAGGGGAGTATTGGGGTGTTATCAGACTAGACATCTTCAATGTTGCAAAGGATTTCTTCAGGTCTAGTAAACTCCTCAAACAAGTTAATTCTACCTACATTGCTTTAATTCTGAAGAATGATAATGTTGTTTCCATTAAGGATTTTAGGTCTATTAGCCTATGCAACACTTTGCACAAAATATTTTTGAAAGTCATTGTTAATAGGCTCAAACTTGTGCTAGTAAAAATGATATATACTAATCAAAAAGGATTTGTCAAAAGGAGACACATTATGGATTTTGTTATCACTACTCATGAACTTGTTCATTCAATGGATCAAAACAAAAAACCTAGTATGGATTTCAAGTTAGATATCTTAAATTCCTATGACAGAGTATCATGGAACTTCCTTTTTCAAGTGCTGAAGAATTTTGTCTTTAAGGATAAATTTCTAAAGATGTTGACAAAATGTTACTACCTCGATGTTCTATGTTCTGGTTAATGTATCACCTAGTGGTTACTTCTCCTATAGCTAGGGTCACCGCTAAAGGGATCCTCTATCCCCCTACTTGTTCATTATTGTTGTTGAAGTCTTAGGGAGGAATATTGAAAGACTAAAAATGACTTGTAGACTAAAATTTGTCAAAGTGACCTCTACTATGGACCCTATATCTCATCAACAGTTTGCCTATGATACTATCATCTTTGTAGAAGTCAACATTTTGGAGGCCAAACGCTGGAAGGAGATCCTTGACAATTTGTTATGATCTTGGGCCAACATATTAATTATGAAAAGAGCAATCTGTTTATCCTGAATGTTTACCATGACCTTTCGGCTAAAATCACTAGAATTCTAGCTTGAAAGGTTGCTTCCCTACACGACTCCTATCCAGGGTTGCCTCTCATTTTTAAATCCCCCACAATTTTCTTTTGGAATGGTATCATTGAAATATTTTAGAAGAAGATGGTTGGATGGAAAGGGAAATGTCTAATCTTGGCTAGTATAATCTAATTGGTCAAATCCTACTTATAGAACATCCCAGTCTACTACCTTTCTCTTTTTAAGATACTTGAATGTGTTGCTGATAATATTGATAAATTTCAAAAGTGCTTCCTCTGGATGGGTAATTAAGAAAAATAAAGTTTTCCCTTATACCTTGGGACAATGTGTGTAGTTCCATTAGTGAAGGTGGGCTTGGCATAAGGAAGCTTAAATCTTTTAATAGGGCCCTATTTCCAAAATTGGGTGGAAATTGATTGAAAGTGCTAAGGACTAGGCGAATATTATTAATGCAAAATACCTTAATAATACCAATAATAGAAGCTTCCTTACTAACAAAAGTTTACCCTTTGGCTCCTCTATCTGGAATAATGTTTTTAAAACAAAAACTATTCTTATAAAACTAGGGAAAAAGCTAGTGGGAAATGGAAAGAACACCAGGTTTTGGGACGATGTTTGGCTAAATTATATTTCCCTATATGAAATGACTCAATTCTATAAAGTTAAATAGATCTTTATCAAGAGTTTTGGTGATATTGTTCATGATTTCCTCTGGTGGTAGGTGGATAAGGCTAGATGGATAAATCCTATGGATAAAGTGCTAAGTAATAGGGATACCCCTACTCATAACTTAAATCAATTGTTGAATGAGGCCCAATCGCTGGATTTTCTTCTTGGGTGATTGCTCCTTTTTTTTGTTCCACATTGAAGATGTATGGCTCTAGTGGTACTTGATCCCTTTGGAGCCTTCTATGTTAAATACACCTGTAATTAAATTGTTGAAGAAGCTAAGGACAACTTCTGCTAGAAAAGGATTAGATTAAAGGCCATATACCCAAGATCAACTTTTTTGGTGGGCTACTGCTCATAGAAAAATTCTGACCATAGACAATTTAAATAAAGGAGGATTCTCCCTTGTCAATAGGGGTGAACCCAAAATAGTGGGTTACACTTTTTTGGATGAAAGAAATTGACTCTTTTGTCCAAAACTCAATTTTAGCCATGTTCTATCGAAACCCCCTTTCGATAGAATGCAAAAAACATGTTCAATCAGAATCCCTTTTTGATCGAATCCAAAAAAGAATTCAATACCAAATTTGTATCAAGGGGGTTAAATAGAAAGGGGGCTCGATTGAACCCCTTTCTATCGAACATATGTTCTATTGAATGTCCATGTTAGAGATCTCCCCATTAAACTATCCTAGTTTCTCTAGATTTCTAGCCTTCGAAGCTCAAATTGGGGGCTCAAATGGATGAATTTTGATGAGCCCAAATGAATGATAGTAGTAATCGAAGAAAGATTTCAAATTATAATTATTTTAATATATATTAAGTTTATTATATATATTTTTTAAGACTAACTTAACATAGGTTTCACACCTTTTTTAATATATAAATGGATGATCTTCCATTTTCCTTGCTACATCTCTCTTCCCTAATGAGAAATGGATCCTTCTGGGTGATTTCAATACCCTTTTCTAATTTGGAAAAATCTGGTGGCTTTTCAATTTATATTGATAGTAGACAAGACTTAGTTGACATGATAAACTCTTTGAGCCTTTTAGACCTTGATCTTATTAGGGATAAATTCACCTAGTCAAATAGACATAGTGGGGAGGATCTTATTCATGTCAAACTTGATAGGGGTCTTATTTCTCCATATTGGCTTCAGCTCACATCCTACAGACTCAATACCTTGGCCCATGTTAGATCAGATCACTTTTCCATCTGTCTCATAGTCTCTCTCTTGTTTGGAAAAAAGGTGTACCGCTTCAGATTTGAGAAAATGTGGCTCATGGCTCCAGAAATCCAAGATAAAATTTTGGAGTGGTGAAATATTGATATCCAGGGAATGATTATGTTTCATATAGCCAAGAATCTTTCCAATGTTAAGTCTAATATCCAACACTGGAATAAATCCACCTTTGGCAACATCTTCAAAGCTAAAGAAAATCTCAAACTAGAACTTGTGGAGGTTCAAGAGCATATCCAAGCTTACGGGTTTGATATTGATGTTTCGAATAAAAAAATTGATATTTTGACCAAATTACATGATATTATCTCCAAAGAAGAAGAATTTTGGAAGCAGAGATCCAGAGCCTTATGGCTCAAAAGCGGTGACAAAAACACAAAGTTCTTTCATATGACTACTCTTAAGCATAGGGCTACCAACAAAATAAACAAAATTCAGCTGGGGCAGAGAGGGGTTTATAAGAATGATGAGATTTTTCACGAAGCCATCATTTTTTTCTCCAATCTCCTTTCTGTGGATGATCCACTGGATCCTTCAGCTTAGATTGAAATATTGCAGGAAATTCCCTCCATCATCTCTAGGGACATGAATTTGGAGCTTACCAGAATCCCCTCCCCTGAAGAAGTTCACAATGTTATTTTCTCTTTTGAAGGTAACAAGGTCCCCAGACCTGATGGATTCCGTCTTTTTTTCTGTCAAAACTTTTGGCTTATTATCTGTTGTGATGTGGTCGCTGCTGCTCAAAATTTTTTTGGATCCCACTCTCTCTTGAAGGAGTGGAACGCCACCTTCCTGGTTCTCATCCCTAATAAACCCGACGCCTTCTCTTTTAAGGATTTAAGACCTATTAGCCTTTGCAACTCTATTTATAAAATTTTCACCAAGATTATTGTGCTCAGGGTTAAGCTTTTCATCTCCTCTTTAATCTCTAAACATAAAAATGGGTTTGTGCTTGGGAGACAGATCCAGGATTCTGCTATTGTGTTTCATGAGAATATCCACTCCCTTTCTATTAACAAAAAATGGGTTTTCTCCTGAAACTTGACCTGCTGAAAGCTTTTGGTAGATTTAATTGGTGCTTCCTCCTCAGAATCCTCAGGGCCTTTGGATTTGGAGATAACTTCATCCAGATTATTGAGAAATGTGTTTCCACCCCAAAATTCTCTGTGTTGATTAATGGATCTGCCTCCAGTTTTTTCTCTGGGTCTAAGGGCATTCGACAAGAGGATCCTCTATCCCCCTTCCTTTTCATTCTGATGAGTGAGCCTCTGAGTAGATTAATTCAGAGGGAGGTCAGAAATGACAATATTATGGGCCTTCGGCTCTCCTCTCAGGCCCCCACTTGCTATTACTAGCAATTTATGGATGACACTCTCTTGATGAGGGAAGGTTTGATCAAAGAAGAAAATAATTTAAAAACAATTCTGAACATATATGAACATGGTTTGGGGCAAAAAATTAGCCTGGCTAAAAGCTCCATCCTCTTCATTAACACCCTCGAGCACAGGAAAGTTAAAATTGCCTCGATTATTGGCTGCAAAATTGGAACCTTGCCTGATTCCTATATGGGCCTTCCCCTCTACTAGGGCCTAAATCTTGGCTCTTTTTGGGTGAATGTTATAGACAAATTCTAGAACAAACAAGTTGGATGGAAAGGTGGCTTGCTAAGTCAAGCTGGTAAGCTCCAACTTCTCAAAGCCTTTCTTTAGAGCCTTCCGGTTTATGCTATGAGTCTTTTCAAAATTCCAGCCCAACTTGCGAATAAATTGGAAAGAATTCAAAAAACCAATTATGGATTGGAACTGAATCCCAAAATAGATTACACCTTGTGGCCTGGAATCAAGTCTACTTGCCCAAACTCATGGGAGGCCTGGATATCCAACATTTGAGAGACTTCAATAAAGCCCTCATGTCCAAACAACTATGAATATGTCTTAAGGAGACTAATGAATGGATTGATATATTCAAACTTAAGTATCACATCTCTAATTTCCAAAACACTCTGGAAACTTCTGAGCTCCCCAATGCAATTTTTGATTTCTTGAGCAATTTCTTTGGCTCCTCCAAAGTTATCTTGCATGGTTGCAGATGGAAGCTAGGTAATGGTACCAAAATTGGGTTTTGGGATGACTGGTGGACTGGTGAGGGCCCCCTATCAGACTCTGTTTGGGCTCCCTCCTACAAAGAATTATGCCTCAGAAAAATTAGCACGTGGGTGGCTGATTACATTAGAAATGGAGAATGGCTGGACCTCTCTTCTGTTGATAATGATCGGAGACCTATGCAACCCTAGTTGAATTGCAACCACATCCCCCGCTCTCATGGGGAGGATGAAGTGTTCTTGAACTTCTGCTCTTTTGAGAAGTTCAAAGTTGCTGATGCATACAAGTTCATCTCTATATCCTTCAGGCCCCCACTATTGGGTGGGTATCTGGAACAAACTCCTAATTCTTAAAATTAACATCTTTTTTTGGTTATTTATGCAAGGTAAGATCTCTTCCATTGATAATCTTTGCAGAAGAGGTATTCCTCTCTCTAATAGATGTTTTCTCTCTAAAGAAAATGCTGGCCATGTCCTACTGCATTGTGCCTATACCAAAGATATTTGCAATCACTTCCTTAACATCTGGACCATTGCCTGGGTCTTCCCCGTTTCTACTCAGTGAATGTGGTTTGAATGGAAATGCCCTTTTGATAATCATGCCTTAGGTGTTCTTTGGAATTTATATCTTCCTCATATTGCCTGGGGCATCTCGAAAGAAAGAAATAATAGTTTTCAAGGACCTGGAAACTCCTCATTTTGTTGTCACTGTTAGAATACACAATGCTATCAAAGAGAACTTTCTCCATGCCTACCCAAGTAGAAAGAATGACTCCCACATTCCTACTCTCTAAGAGGATTGGGATACTATCAATCGGTGGAAAATTGATTGGAACATTGCCAGCCCAGTCTACAAAACAAAGTAGTGTAGACAAAATGTTGTTTGACATCCTCCCCCTATGGGCTAGATCAAAATCATTGTGGATGGGGTGGCTAAAGGAAATCCTGGGTTGAGAGGGTGTGAGGGAGTGGCTAGGAATTTCTTTGGTCTTCTAGTTTCTGTGGTGTGCTTCCCCTGGGCACCCAGACTAACCATTATGCGGAAACCAGTGCTACCCACATTGGGCTACACATGGCTAAAAGAGCGGGGCTTACTAAAGTGTGGCTAGAGTCCGACTTGCTAAACACTGTTAACTACTTGAGTGGTCACACGGATCCTAGCTGGATGATTATCATCCTGATCAAGGAGTGCCAAAATATAATTAATGATCTAATAGATTTCAAAATCTTGTACGTATACCGAGAAGGCAATAAGGCAGTGGATCTACTGGCCAATTTGGCGATGAGATGCGTGGCAACCAACTGGTGGAGTATCACGTAATGATTATTGCGTTAATCAATGATCCCTCATCGTGACATGATTGAGTTGATAGGGAAGCATATCTTTCTGGTTTTCCCTAATCAAAATTCTAGAAACCTCCTTGGTGACTGGTTTTCCTATCTCATTGTGTGGCTTTTCTACTACTGTTTTGATATCCTTTGTTTGCGGCTCATTTTCTGTGACTCGTTGGTGATAGTGATCTCCTATTATCTAGCGACTAGGAGAATAATGGGAGGGGATAAGAATTGACAAGAGCCCTCTACTTGCGAGAAGTGGAAAAAGAATAAAGATGTCTAGAAGGAAGTGGTTGAGGGTGGTCTTGTCCCCTACCTAGACTGGCTTCATGGCCCCTCTCCTCTGATTACGGAGGCCTTCGTTAATGAATAAAAAAAAGGGAGTCTCAGGGCCTATGGTGCCAATTATCAGATGGATGAAATTTTGGTAGCAATGGTCACTGGTCTGGCTACGACTAGAAGAAGGTTTTATAGGGACAGAAAAAATGGGAAGGACTTCTTGAGCTTCTTTGACAAAGACAAGCAGCACTCTAGAGTCACCAAGATGGCTGATGGTGGCTATAATAGAAAAGACCTCATGGCCCCATGGGCTGACATAGCTGAGTTTATAATGAGATATATCACCCTTTATGGTAGGTATGCAAGTATCTTCTCCTACCATTTCACTATTTTAAATCATTTTTGCCATAGTAAAATTATCTTTGTTCCCTAGTATCTTGCCTCCTCCCTTGAGAATACTCTGGAAAAGCACTTGGAAAACCCTAGCAACCATATTATTCATGAGGGACTTATCATCCTTATCATGGAACATGCCAAATCCCTTGAAATTGTGCCCCTGCTTGCCGAGATTGGTCTGCAGATGGAGGTCCAAGACGTCTCTAATTTGGAGATGGACCTAGACGATAGTAGGGTTCATGCTGATGACCCTGAATATGAACCTGCGAAAGAAAAGGATAAGATGGTCACTCCTGAGATGTTCGGTAGTAAGAACCCCCCTAGATGGGCAGCTAGTAAATACAAAACCACCAGAAATTTGATCTCCAAGGCCGAACCCCTCACCAAAAATAAAAAAGCTGGTGGTGAAGGATCATAGCTCGAAGATTATAGACCAAGGGATTAAACTGGACATCCCTATCAATGTCCAGAAAGATAATCAAGGGAAAGATGGTAGTCTGATGAATCTTGTCATGGAAGCCACCAAAAGCCAGGAGCACTGCTAGAAGTGTGTCAAGCATGGAATTGACACTCTCAAGATGGGGGTTAATTGACATTTTCATTTCTTCCCCAGAACCCAGCAAGCCGAAAAAACTCATGATCATGACTCAAAAACTCTCTTATAATGTTGAGGTTATGAAATGTAACCATGAACAAAGGATTGATAAGGTGGAACAATCCATGGCTGAGATTAAGAAAAATATCAAGAATTCGGTCGACATTAGTAAAGAAGCCATGAACAACAACATTGAGGTGCTGGAAAATATTAACGAGATGGTTGTTGATTATAGATCCTTCTATAGTGACCCAGTGAAAGAACTTGGTGGAGATGATGTGGGTGCTTGAGACAGCAAAACCACGAGACCCAATTCCAAAACCAGGAGCAGAAGCAACAACAAGAGTACCTCCAGATTCATTAAGGAGGAGCTTGAGGAAATCAATAGGATTTTCATCCAAAAGAACAAGGATCTGGTGCTCTCGCTTAACTAAGAGATTTTTTTTGCTTTTTCTTATTTGTTTGTTTGTGTTTCTTTTGTCTTTGTTTCTGTTTGGGGTTGCTCCCTTGTTTTGCTATTGTTTCTTGTCAGATTGGCAATTGGCTACCTGTTGTAAAACTTTAGGTTTTAGGTCCTTGTAAAATCCGTTTATCCTTATCAAAAACATAGGTTTCACACCAAACATCAACTTCTAAGTTCAACGCTTATGGAAAAATAGTAAACAAGTGAAATATTTTTTTGAAAAAAATCTATTGAATAGGTATTGAAGTCATCTTTCCAACGAAAAAAATAAATTGATACATACACAACAAGTTATAAGCAACCAAATGAACATATGTCAAAATTAGAGTTAACTAGACTTCAAAACTTCATAAAATATGAAATATTCAAGAGTTATGAAACCAATAGAAAATATTATATATATGTTACAAAACTAAATTCAAAAGAATCACATTTATATCTATTTAAAAAAAAAAAGATATGCCATACCAAATGAGTATCACTCTTTAAAAATAATGGTTTTTTAGTGAAAAACTAGTTTTTGAGGGAGATAGAAGAATGGAAACAAATTGATTCTGAAAAATTTCAAAAAAATATATTTAGAATGTGCACAAAAAATGCCACAAACCACTAGTTCACATTATCTACAAATTCCTTACGGTTTAGCAGTAATAGGTGTCTGAATGTGAATTTTTTTCTAAAAATGAATATTGCAGTGTCAAAGTTGGAAAAAAAGTGTAACTCATTATTGTGGGTTCACCCATAGATGTGTCTTATTTCGTAAACATATTGAAAGTATTAACCATCTGTTCTTGCACTACCAATTTGCAAGGGAGGTTTGGGATCAACCATTTGTTGATCTTATGATTAGTTGGACATTCCTTAGGAATTTGAAAGAATTCATAGAGAAATGGACTCTCAATCCTCTTACACACCCAATTATCAGGAACCCGTGGATTCAAATTCCTCCATTCATTACCTAAAAATATTTGGAAGGAGCATAATAACATGATATTTAGGGAGGAGGCTTTGTAGCAGTAAAGTATTGTTTCACATCATACAACAACAAGATAAGGAGAATATAAACATTGTCCCACCTAGGACCTCTAATGTGATGCCAAGCTTGATGGATCTAACAATAAAATAGAGATGGGGAATTACCCATAGTCTTCTTAGGATGAATTGGTATAATTTGATCTTAAGGAACAATTGTATTTGGACTCCTCCAAAGGAAGGTTGGTTAAAGTGCAACTTTGTTGGCTTCTCTAAAGGGAACCCTGGTATATTTGGAGTGGGAAACATCATCACAAATTGTAAGGGCTTTATGATGGAAGGCTATTGTGAAAATCTGGGAAAAGGATCTAATAATAGAGTAGAGGCAATGGCTGCATGGAAAGGACTTTTAGATCTCCACAATCTAAATTGAAAAAATGCAGTCCTAGAAGGGGATATCAAACTAATTGTTAACTACTTGAATGGTAGTGCGAATATGCCCTAGGAAATAAAATGTATCATGGAAGATTGTAGAAGGTTGATGGACCTCTCTTATAGTATTAAAGTCCAACATATTTTCAAAGAAGGGAACACAACATGTGATGAAGCTACTAATCAAGGCCTAATTCATATGGATTTGAGCTTTTTGAATTATAAGGAGAGCTCGATCGTGCTAAAAAATATACTTTCTAAAGAACGGGTTAATAATCCTTACTTAAGTGAATTTGTCAATTACTTAGCCAATTAATGTCTCTTTTTGGATGCCTTTTCCCTCCTTACTTTTTAAATATGATTGCCCAAAATTTTCAAATTCAAATTAATTGGCTACTTTTCTCTAATTATAAAAGATGAGGAAACAATTTGATGGTAAGGTAATGGTTTCTTTTTTCATAGCAACTTAATTTCCCATGATGTGAGTTGTCCTTTCACATGTAAGGATGTCAATGAGAATCAACCTAAAGGTAGATTTTTTTGGTAAGTATTTTTTACTAGATGAGGTAGGTTTTATTAGTTGTAGTTTACCTCTGTGTTGCCTTGAGATTTTTTATTGTTGCACGGTACCTGAATCTTTTGAAATGGGGGGACCTTTTAAGAGGACAAACCCTAAAAGCTACAAGGAACTTCAAAACAATGAAGTTGTGGGATCTTTTCCACAGAGTGGGTAGGACAACTTTTTTCCTTGCCATGAAGGGTTATAACATAGCCTTGTCAGTGAGATTTTGTAATTCCTGGTAGAGTTGTGAGGTATCAATTAGTCGTATCTCCTATTTTGTTTTGTTGGAGATTATTACAAAAGTGACTAGGTTACAAAATGAGGACAACAAATTTGAGAAGAAAATCTCAAGAGATTACAAGCACTACATGAAGAAATTCTTTGAAAAAGGAGGGAGGCTAGTGGTGGTGAAAAATGGGTATGGTCGTTTTGTCCATCCTAAGTCCTATGCTATTGTAAGGTATTTTGTTATGAAATACTTTACCTTAGAAGGACATTATACCTCTGTGCATGACTACCATTTACCTATCTTGAATCATATTAGGCATAGTGATAGGATAACTTTGCCCTATTTTATTTTTACTTCACTTGTGGCCAGTATTGCTAATGGCGCTAATCCTCTGCTCCACCAAGGGCTTCTCTATATAATGTATAAATATGCATTTGATCATTCTCTTGATCGCAACCATTTGCTTACCCTTTCTGGGAATTCTGAGCCTAATGATGAGGCCTATGTCTCCTCTATTAAAGTTGAGATTATTGAGACTAATCCCCTGCATTTGCCTAATAATACTCTGACTACCAAGTATAAAAGTAAGAAACCCTATGCCGAGAAGGAACCAAAAACCTTGGAAGTGGCTCTGATTAAAATCAATCGTGATAAAAGAAAACTTCAAACCCCTAAAAAATAGCCCTATTAGGACTAGAATTCTTGATAAAGACTCTTCCAAGAGAAGAATCACCATATACCTTGACATACATGACTCTGAGAAGAAATAGGAGGAGATACATGCGAAGGAAATGGAGGGTATCTTTGGGAGATAATGTCGGCCCCTCTCTTGGACAAAGATAAAATGGTTAAAATTGAACCCAAAGTGACTACACATCAATTGGCAATAGAAGGAGGAACTGGAAGAGGAGAGTGAAATTTCAGAGGATAGGGAGGATTTTGAACTAGTTTCCCTATCTTGTAACTCTCTGGATGATGTGGAAATGGTGCCCCATTCTCAGGGTTCACCCTCTGGTGTAGAGAATTACAACACTAGGAAGATGCACAACTAGATAATTGAATTGTAGCTTATCTTTATGAACCTTGAAGCCAAAGTTGAAGAGTAAAGGTAGGGATACCACCAAATGGGAATTTCATTAAGATCCCTATGCACCATTACCAACAACATAGTGAGGAAAGCTACCATCGGATTTGTCTCTGGGCAAACCAAGATGAAGAAAGTTAGGAAGATGTCGAAGAAAGAAAAATGGATGAGGAAGATAAGAAAGAGGATACAATTACCTTGTAGATATAGAATGAGTAGGTGCAAAGATTTGAATGGAAGTGGAACCTCATAAGGGAAGAATAAGTTGAATTTTTTTTTATTTTTTTGCTCCACGGTGATTTTAAGTACAGTTAGGCATAGTTTTTACAAGTAATTTCCTATGAATAGGCTTATGTGCTATATGCATCAGAATTTTATTAGAATTATCTTATCTATTAAGTTAATGGACTGTTTATATTTAGCTACTCGTAGTTATATTAAGGATAGATGGTTTCTAGATCAGATTAGTATGTTTGGTTATCTTGAGGTGATGATTTTTTATTACTTCTAAGAGAGGCTGGTGCAGTTTCTATTGCTATGGTTTTTTGATGCCAGATCCTGTGTTGTTACACTTTGTTTTTTCTATTTTGTAAGGGTTTAGGGTCCTCTCCCTAATAATGTAACAAAAAGTACTATAGGGCAAGGTGAGATACAATAGAGATCATAAAGAAGCAAGTGAACTCTCCCTTTTCTTTATTGGAAAGGAATATCATCTTTGTTTCTTGGAATGAAGCTCAAAAATCATAAAAAATTAATAAGGAAATTAAAATTGAACCAAATAATGACATCCAATAATAATTAGTAATGATAAGGAATAACCATATGGAATTGATACTTGCAAGATACCTGATATAGCAACTCATAAGACAACTAAGGTAAGCTCTAGATCCACATAACATGATAAAGTATGACATTGTTAGATTCACGAGTATCTCCACTCCGGTGTTTTGTTCACATATTTTGTGCACACACTATGACTATATAATGAATGGAATATTGTGATTTATCTCAATAGTTAGATTTAAACTATTACATTCTATGGTGACAAATTAATCATCTTTTGAGATCACTTTTATTTGAAGAATTATATTATATAGTTGTTTTGTTGAGTTGTTATCTCAATAGTGTAAGAAATAATAAGGGTAATCATGTAGTGAATGGAATGTTAAAGGGATTGGGAATCATGATGGGATATATGAGGGATGGATTGATGAAGAGGTTCAAGAAGTGATATCCAAGGTGCTGGGAAATAAATGGGTATAATACCATAGATTGTGAAGATCAATGTTTATTAAATAAACTAATCGAAGGACGATATTAAAGGATTGGATATAATGAACATGAAAATATAAAGTTACTCATATTCAAATCTGAAAATTAAGTTTCCTTAAAATTTGGGAAACCTATGATTAGATCCTTCTTCTTTATGATGCCAAGAATCAACTTGTTAACCATTCTTAATAAACCTATATTATGTGAACTTAAAAGATTACTAAATAATGATTAACAAATCAACATAACATAACAACAATAAGTCATAGATTTAAAACATAACATCCACACACAACATAGGATTTATGTGGAGAAACCCTTGTAGTAAAACACACCACCACTTCTAGAAGAGAGAACATGCTTGTATTAACAACAATAAAAGTTCCTACAATATAGTCACATCCACTCTCGTCTTGGTCTCCACAATGGTAGCACCCATGCACATGTGAAAAACCTCCTTATGTCTCCTATCCATCCTTCATTACTTTAGATAAAACTACTTTCAACTCTTCCACATTACTTGATTAAATGACTCCCACATATAATAACCATGTGCACAACTACTTTAGGGTAGGTTTAAGTTTGGAGCCACTCCTATAACAATCTCTAGTACCTACATCCTAGGTTCATCACATCCAATAGTGCATGTGGCATAAAGTTATACAATAGACTAGTTTCTAATTTTACAAATTATTTCCTTCTCACACACTATCAAAAAAAGAATAATTATACCTTATTTTTCTAATTTTCACAACCTAGCCTAAGATAGTTGATGACTCACCCCAAAGATAGGGGAATATGTATAGTGTCACTTGTTATATTTACACATCAAACATAAAAGAATCACAAAACAAGGTTGTAGAACTAATTAATATAGACAAAAACACTGATGGGTCAAGTATATGAAACGTCTCACAAAATATTAAACACAAGAATAGTCTTTATGAATATCAAAATGGGGGAGTAAAGGGCATCTTCTTAAGGGGGATAATAAAACCAAAAAATAATATAATTTTTCATTTGTAACAACAATTCTCCCTTTCAACATTTTTTCTTATAAACTATCATTCAATCCTAAGAAAAAGCTCCAAACTATTTTCAGCACACACTCCCAAAATATAATAGTTGTTTTCTTAATTGAAACCTGTGGGCACTCTCACCCTTTTATAGTTATTCCAATTAACTCATTTTGGTACTCTTACCTATTCACTTTCACCTTAAGGAAATCTGCTTCCTCAACCCTACACAAGTTCTTCTCACCTATCAAGGAGAGCATACTTCTACCCTTGAAAATAACTAGAAAA
The DNA here is from genome assembly GCF_030272615.1 of Cryptomeria japonica. NCBI lineage: Eukaryota > Viridiplantae > Streptophyta > Pinopsida > Cupressales > Cupressaceae > Cryptomeria > Cryptomeria japonica. The sequence continues at coordinate 242,781,433 of NC_081405.1, read as the reverse complement.
AAAATTACAGATAAAATAACATAGGGAATTTTCAATGCATCATGTTACTACTTGCATAATAGTCCAAAACATGATAGGAAATTTTAAACTCATCAAGAAAATAATTACATGAGATATTGTTATAGGTGACCTTTTCACAATTATACCTTTGCAAATTTCCAACACTTGTAATTGATAGACTTGGGTTCACATAGGTCATCTCTTCCTCCATCCTTCACCCTTCCTATAACATTCTCTTCTTCTAATTTTTATTTCTTGATTTATTCTCCACAAATAGAATAGAAAAAATAGTAGAGCACATAAGAAAGACAACAAAATAATATATAATGAATTCTCAAAATTATGCACTCTTGAAAAAATGACAAGTAGTAGCCCTTACCATCCTTTGTACATATGGGAAGGTGACACTTATCACCTTTATATCTTATCATGTTTGCAACAATCATACTACATTAAACTATTAAATATTCATTTCTTACTTATATACTAAATCAAGGGAACAACTTTCTTAATAAACTAAATTTTTATGGTTTTAAAAAAGGATAATGTCATTACACTATGACCTAGTGCCTTATAAACATAAAATTAGATGAATTTTCTCATAGAAATAGGATCATTTAATCCTCATAACTAACATTTAAAATATTGATATTTATGTAGAGGTACACTTTTCTACAAGGGTAAATTTTCGTCATGTTTGCTACCTTTATTCAAACATCAAATAACAATACATCATCACTTAAGACAAGCTTCACACTATAAATTACACAACATGAAATCACACAAAAGTTACACAATACAAAATACTTTACTATCCCTAATAGAATAGGTCATCTCTATTGTTACTGATAATAATATCACTAGGTATTTGCTTTGATTCCACAACCTAATATTTAAATTACACAATAGATAGCAATGATTAGTTTATCATCATAAACTTTCATGGGAAAAATAATTTAAACAACATATAATATTCCATAAAAAAAAGAGTCATGATTTTTTTTATTAATGATATACAACCATAGGTCTATAACATATATGACATAATAGTAACTAGAAAATTATAAAATTAATTAGACATACTAATGGAAAAATAAGATCATTGGACAAAATAATTACTCACATATAATCATTGACTAATATAAATTAATCACCATAACTAAAGCTGCATGAATCCATGCACACATATACATACATGTGTATCATAACTCAAAATGAATGTGTAAAAATAGAAGTCTATAAGTTCATTAACAACATACAATATTGAATATCTCATTAGATGTCATACTGACATACATAATCAAATAAATCTATCTAAAAGAATAGGTTTCACAAAATTCAATCCATAAACATTACTAGATATTTTCTCATTAATCTAACTCTTGTTTGTATGTGTAAAAATATCACATAGATCATTATTATCTTCCCATGGCTATTTCAAACTAAAAACCATCTATCTCAATTGATAACTTAAGAAAAAAATGTTATAGTTTTTCACATATTGAAATAGGATTCTTACTTAAATACTCATGTATAGTTGTGTATGTGATTGATTCAATAGGGATAATTATATTATTTGTTAATATAAATAGAATATCCATTGCTTGTATAAGTAACAAACTTCACCACTCTCAAGTATTAATTAATTTCCTCTACCATAATAATAATTTTCCATGATGTTCTTTTTATTAGACTAATACAAGTTTTGCAAGGACCCGAAACCCAAATAAAAAAAACCAGCCATGAGGATGATCCAAATGCTAAGCCACAACAGGGCAATAGTAAAAAAATAGAATAAAACAAGGTCCAATGAACTAAGAACTATGTAAGATTGTTCAACAATTAGACAGTCTTAACATTTTTATCTACAAAATTCTTATTAATCTATAATAAATCCTCCATAATGCTAGCATTCACTAGCTTACCTTTGTCCCTGCTACCGGTGTGTGTTGATGGTCCCAAAATGGATTTAGTATCATTCTCTAGATTAAGCGCATTTTCCTACCATCCTTTACTACAGACAAATATGGAGGGGGAGGCATGAGTAGCCAAGTGGGAGACATTGAGGGATTGAGCTTTCTCATTTAGTCTCTTAAGTCCCTCTGTGATGTTTGTCATGCTCATCCTAGTGACCGCAATCTTATGTTGTTTTGGAAAGTTTCTCTTTCCCTTCCTAGGTGGATCATTATTCCTTTGTGTCTCTCTAGTAGTGTAGGTGGAGTTTCTTTTACTAGAGCAGATTAAAAAAACTCATTGTCTTACAATAAAGTCATTTTGGTTCATTAAAATGATATCAATGCTTAGAAATATGAAGATAAGTATCTTAGTAAAATGATGCAATCAATTTCATATACCCTAATTCAAATGACTATGACCTTCCAAGTCATGGTTTGTAATCAAAAGTCACTCATTAGGATAGTTCTCATACATTAGGTTTTCTTGCTTTGGCTACGTAGTTATTAGTTGGTGTTATAATTGTGTTTGGATACACTTGCACTTACTTTTACAAATAGTTTTACTTGTTGTCAGACAATATTTACAAGTGTGAAAAACCTTAGTTGACTTTTGGGAGTGATATAATGCCTTTAGCTTTTTTCAGAATAGATCATAAATTTTGCTAAGTTTTAAATAATAATCTATTCATAAAAATGACAAGTTATTAAACATTAATGAAATATAGCATAAACAAATTAAAAATAGAGTACATAGATTACGACATATATACATTGATAAAATAACTTGTATTGGAAACTTCTTACACACTTAATTTGACTTTAAGAATGATTGTTTAATTTTTTGGACAATATTTAAAAGTGTATTTCTTAGTGAAAGATAATATTTAAAACTAAAACTTAAGAAGAATGCATTATGACATATAGATTGATACACAACATATATTAGAAACTTCTTACACACTTCATTTGAGTTTGACAATTATTATTTAAATTTGTTAACAATATTTTAAAGTGTTTCTTAATATTAAAAAACCGCACTAATTTAATCTATTATAATAATGTGTTCAATTCCATCATTTTAGTTATATTATGATATATAAATTTAAAATCAAGAAGTGAACGATCATTTAATATGGGTATGTGTTTGGTAGCTCTTCATCTATATTATTACTTTTTGTTTGCAATGACATCTATAGAAGACGTTACCTCCAAAGATGAGTAAACAAAAGGGGAATAAAATGAACATAATATTCAATGTAACTTGTGCTGGTACGCTTCATTATTATTTATTCACGTAGCAGCATCTCGAATTGAGGAGAAAAACATAAATAAAATTTTCGAATACGTAGAGGGCAAAAAACCTTGACTTGTGGTGATTTCATAAGAACTTAAGTACATGACACAAGATAACTAACATTTTTGTTGGTCCATGATATGCACACGAATAGGCTAAGAGAACGGATCGACCAAATTTCACGGAAATGTGTTGCTCATGCCAGCCATCGTGATGTTCCTTGCCTGATAAATAACAATTTCTTGAATACTTCTGAAAGCATAAGAATGGTTTAAAAATACCCAAGGTGTTTTTTTAATAAGTTTGTGACATGACCTCGCCTAATCTGTAGAAGACATTCCCACATCAGGTGATAGCGACAAATACCCTCTCCATAATTTAAAGACATTCCACCTCATGTATGGATATATATAAGAGCGTTTACTCTTATCTTTCAAGCATGTTTCTCACGACAATCCTCTCAGCCGGCGCTTTCTTATTTTGCCTAACACCATGGCTGAATTCTTCAGGGTTTCTCTACTTATTTTTGCGTTCCTCGTGCCTACTACAATAGGTAGGTGTCTCATTGTATTATATTTTTATTTCAATATATAGAAACACTCTTCTTCTGATTTGTTCCGGTGGTCCTCGTTGTTATATATATTTTTTACTTTGTTGTTACCAAAATTTAACATTTTGTTAAACAATTGCCAGCGTTATTGTTTTATTAACCGGATTAAATTTCAGGTGCGAACACCAAACTTTTTAGGGAATACATTGGCGCCGAGTTCGATAATGTCAAGTTTTCCGACTTACCAATCGATCCAGGCACGCAGTTCCATTTCATTCTGGCCTTCGCTATCGACTACACCCCGTCGGGAAGCTCTCCTACAAATGGAAAGTTCAACATTTTCTGGGATAGCGACAATCTGAGCCCGAGCGCCGTGCAGGCCATCAAAGCTCAGCACAAGAACGTCAAAGTTGCTCTCAGTTTAGGCGGAGACAGTGTGAGCAGTGGCAACGTCCAGTTCAGACCATCTTCTGTGTCGTCGTGGGTGAGCAACGCGGTTTCTTCCCTTGCTGACATAATGCAGCAATACCATCTTGATGGCATCGACATCGACTATGAGCATTTCGACTATTCGGATCCCAACACATTTTCTGAGTGCATTGGGCAGCTCATCACACAATTAAAACAGAACAATGTCATCTCCTTCGCCTCCATCGCTCCCTATGACGACGGCCCAATACAGTCCCATTATACTGCACTCTGGAAAAACTATGGCGATTCAATTGACTATGTGAATTTCCAATTCTATGCCTACGACTCGAGTACCAGCGTCTCACAGTTTATGAACTATTTCAACGCTCAGGAGTCTCGCTATAGTGGTGGAAAAGTGCTGGCTAGTTTCATGACGGAGGGAAGTGGAGGATTGTCACCTGCGAATGGCTTCTTTGACGCGTGCAGAAACCTTAGAGACTCCGGCAAACTCTACGGCATCTTTGTTTGGTGTGCAGACAGCTCGCAGTCCAATGACTTCCAATATGAAAAGCAATCCCAGTCTGTCCTCTTGGGCTCCTGATTAGCACCGTAGGATTTGATGATAGTGGTTGGTGAATAATAATTACTCTGTTTTCCTCTTATGTACTTGTGTTCATATTTGATAGTTATGGCCGATATTTCATAGGGCATACATTTAAGATTCTCTTGAAAATTAAGACCAGATGAGTTTTGAGAACCATAACTTACATCATTGCATTGCTCTCTTTCATTATTCCGTTTTATCAAATCCTTCGGCAACATCATTTTTAATAAAGCATTGCCGTTTTCTCTAGCAAAGAATCTTCAAGGAAAAAATATTTATCATTATCATTAGATCAACATGTATATTAGGAAAAAATATTTATTTATCATGCATTTTGTAAATCTAGAACGTTCATCTCTATGGAATTTTAAGGAAAGATTAAATTATTGGTGAGGTGAAAAACCAATCAAATTTTAGAGTATATTTAAAATTCTATTTATAAATTAAATTTTAACATATCTTAAATTGTCATACTTCCATATACATGATAAATAGTTTAATGTCAATTATTCATTAAGTTTTTAGAGTTCTATGGATTAAGCACAATCTAGCTTGTATGTGAGCTTGGCTTGAGCATAATGGATTTCTTTTGGTTTTGATAGCTATGGTGGGTTATATATTTTATGGTAGTTAGAATAACTTTTTTCTTTGACAATACTTCACTTGATGAAAACCCTATTGCTTGTGGATGTCATATTAGGTAAGTTGTTTTTATTGCATATCTGAGAGATATCAATTGCTGTCAAGTGTGAGAGGGTCTCTCATTTCATTAGAGCACTTTAGTTAGATATATATAGTTATATTTTTAAATAAATTTTTGGTTCTTTAAGGTTACAAGAATGTCGAATTCTACTATATTAAGGAATAATCAATTGTTATATCTATAATTAACACTCATGTTGATAAGCTTTCAATCTAAAAACACATTTATGGAGATGACTTAGTCTCTTGTATGCTAATCATATATTAGATTAGATGTTGGTGCTATATTATCAAATATTCTCATCATTCAAAGTGTTGGTTTGTAGAAATTAAAACACTTCTTAGTTTGTTGTATAGATTTTAGGTCTTCAATACCAATTCTATTGTAACTCCATAGTCTCTATGCAATTTTTTCATAGGTTGAATAGCATAGCATGAGGTAATTATACATTGTGTTGACCCATCATATATCTTCTATTTTTTTGCATAGTATATATATATATATACTACGCAAAAAAATAGAAGATATATGATGGGTCAACACAATGTATAATATATATATATATATATATATATTTGAACTGCATTATGTGCTTTGCATGTTTCTTTTTCAATTGTTAATGTAATTTTAAGGTACTACTTTTTATTAGATAAAGTAAGAAGGGCCTAAATCTATGTACATAATAACCATTAAGGCAAAAATGAGGAGTCTCATAAATAATGATATATTCAAGAAAAATAAAAAATACTAAATAACTAATCAAAAAGACCAACAAAAATAGAAAACATAATGGGGACTAGGATAATATAATCCAAAACTTAAATACCAACTAGTTATCACCAGGAAGTTTAAGGCCCTTGATGATTTACCACTTTTTGTCGACAAAAGGAAACTCATTCAAAAGTTTATTACCAGTCACTCCTTAGGTGGGAGTGATGTTGGGCTAGGGATGTGTTTACACTAGGCCCTCCCCTTGTCAAGGTCCCAATGAAAGACATAAAGGGTAACTGTCATATTCTTGACCATCTCCTTATAGTAAGAAATGATATCTTCCATGTTTTTTAATATTGCTTTTTGATTGGTTTGGATGCTACCAACCATCTACTCCAGTGTCTTGCAATCTTCCACAAATTTAGTAGCTTGTTTGATTTCTCCCACCTATTTTTCTATCATAGTCACTTGTTAAACTTATGAACAATACCCTTCATAGCTGCCTAAATGTCCACATCAACCATATCAATAGGGTAGTCTAAAGTAATCATCACTGTTATGGATTGTAGTTTATGAGTCTTTTTATTGGTCATGTGTAGCTTAAAAAATTTCCACTTAATAATATCATTCTGGGGGTTGTAAGATTTGCATGAGTAATTCACTTTAGCACCATAGGATTTCATGATATTTTTTTTTGATTAAAGGGTCAAACAGGTTTTGAAGGGACCTAAAATCCTATATACAAAATGATACCTTTAGCAAAATATTAGTAAAATAGCAAAACTATCCAAAAGACCGAAAATAAAGAGTAGAAAACCAACATATCACTAGAGAAATACTGGGAAATACGAAGGAAGCAAATTTACTTGAGGTTCTTTAAGGCCTTATCTACCTTAGCCTCATGCTACGAGGCCTCCTAAGAAAGTTTCTTGATACCCTATAGGTGCTTCAATGACTAATTGGTAGCCTTCTTGAGATGAAACCTCATGTGAGTATAAGGACCTTTGGTATCTTCAACACTAGTCTGATTTCCTTTATCCTCCTGATCGATAAACTAAGGATTACCTTGTTGTAGCCTTTAGAATTTTTTAACCAATATTCTCATACTATTCAAAGTCCCTTTAATCATAGTGTGACTGAAATTTATTACTTTAACTGAACTGGAATTGATATTCTCCATTTTGGTTCCAATGCCACTATATGTCCTTCAAAATTAAATTTCAAATTTGGCACATCATTCGTAGCCTTTTGAAGACATGCAACCACATTCTTGCCTTCTTTATCAACCCACAAGTCACCATGCATCAAACCCTCATATAGATTTAATTAATAGACCTGATCTCAACGCTCATCTAATTAGTCTCATGAAAATAGCATTTGTGCATCTTGAAGGTATCCACAATCGCATCCCTATCAATACCTAGAATATCATCATGATTTTCCCTCTTTGAATTAAGGTGGGGGGTGTTGGTTTTCAAGTCACATGGAAATAGCGATATACCACCTCTGTCCAAAGGAGTCTCCTCATAATCGCCCAACAAAAAAGAATGACACTCAATCTATTCCTCTAAGCTAGGCGAAACAAGGGAGGTCTTTTATTTTCCCTCTTTTTATTATTATAAGAAATCTTCTTCCCGCTTTTGTTTCGTACCTTAAGCTTAGATTCCACTTCTGTATCCCACCCCTCATCCTCTAAAACAAAAAAATATGAATCCTCATCCTCGAGGGGGGTCAATACCTCAAAAGGCTTAGGAAAACTCTTAGAGGGGACAAGTAGAGATTGGATATGCTCCATGATGAGCATAATGAGGTCTTCATGCAAAATAGGATTTTTTAAGATTGCTCGTAAAATCCCTAATGCCCTTATTCAGGGAGGATAAGAGGTAGAAGGGAAAAGAAATCCTATCCATATATTTGAAATGATTTAACATCACAAAATGATGCCAAAAATATTGGTAAAATGACCCTCAAGAGAAAAATATTGCATGATTACCTTGAAAACAATGCCCAAAGAGGTTTGATGGAGCCCATTTCAGCACCACTCTCCAAATTTATAACGAAATGCTTCCCTTCTTTACCCTTGGGAGATTTTTACATTTTTTCTTCTAAAGTATTTCTATCTTACAATCTTAGAAATGAGCTCTTCCATAAGGTCAACCTTCTAGCCATATACTGAGAAATAAGCCTCTTTACAACCCTCAACAAAGAGTTTGGACAATTCATGATCAAACCCATGAAGCCTTTCAAGGTAGGAGGTAACATCCCCTTTCTATAAAATCCACCAAATAGTAGCATTCTTCTTAACCCCTTCATAGTTGATTATCTCAAATTGATTCCTATCACCCCCTAATTTTATAGTCCTTATATAATGTACCAACAACTACAGACCCAAGAAAATAAAAAATCTAGATCCAAACAATCAAGAGAAGCTCCCAAAAACCATGGGAGTTGGCCAATGTGGCATAAAAGCATGATGCAAATAATTATCCATAACAATTTATCAATTCTCCCTACATGAACATGTAGTCTGTCATACACCACTAAATCCATGACATTCAATGAAAACATATCCTCCATAATGCATGATTTTAAAGCATATATTTGAACTCCCATATTAGCAAAATAATCAACAACACAATTGGCCTTCTTATAAGCATGGGAAATGATACAACTATCACAAAAAATAAAAAAATTGATGCTTATACAACTTTGGATAGTCCAAGAAGGAAATTGAGACCACTTAAGACATTGGATAATATTATTAGAATCCCCTTCAAGCCAAACATTTTTATAATTAAATTGAGAGTCCAAGCTCAGACTATGGTAGGAAGCAACAACTTCAGTTAGGGGATTTTTCTAATTTCCCAAAGGGAGTGCCATCACCAAAATAAAGCCACCATATTAATCCCTCAAAACTCCCCCACAACTACTCGGACACAATTTACCCTTTGTTGCCCCATCAAAGTTCTCCTTCACCCACCCTCAAGGAGGAAGTTTCCAAAAGACATTAAATCAAGTAGTATGGTGATTCTTCGAAAGAATGGCGATGTCAAAATTGAGTCTCTAGTTATAATCAACCCGAGTATTTGATGATAATTATTAGTAAATATTAATTCAAATGTTTTCCTCTTATGTACTTGTGTTCATAATTGACACAACCATATTCCGGAGGGTCTTCAAAGAGAATAATATAGATCATGCAGCAAGAGTAAGACAACAAAAGAAACAAGAAGACTTGGAGAAAATGTAAAAATAGACATCCGCAAAATCATAGATTCATTAAAATCAAGCCGACAATATGGAGGCAATCATACAAGCTTACAGACCTTATTACAACTTACATTCCAAAAAGTGATCCATCCGGACCTCCAAAATGATATTCTAATTACAAATCATGAATCATATCCTCATATTACTTTTATATCTCCTAAATGATCTACAATAATAACATATATAGAATCCGAAACACATTCTGGTTGGCCACAAAAGATTAGATTCTCCAAGATAGGAAAGAATGAAACATGTAAGATAGGTTGGACCCAAAACGTGAAGATATCCTCCGCCAAAGACAATAACCAAATGCTAACCACCAAGGAAGGTTAGACAAGGACCAAAGAACATAGTGCGAGGCACCAAATAGATCCACAAGCCAAGAAATAGCTCGACACGAGTAGAGATCTGCAACGAGCTATTAAGCTTAGGAACTACTCTAGGAACAAAGAAAAAATCAATTCGGAAGTGATAACTTGCCAGAAAAGAATCCAAATGAACTAAAAATTTGGAATAAGGAATAGAAAATGACTGAAAGCTAGAAATCTGATCTGCAATAAAAAAGAAACAACTACTGGAGAATTCTAGAAGTAGCACAGAGAATGCAACGCATAACAAGAACAATAGAAAAGAAAAAAATATTTTCGGTTAATGCAAGATTTATGATCGATGGGGTAGGAAAAGATGTTCCATGACAAGAAACTCATGAACATTGAAAAGAATTTGTGATAAGATCCCATGCTGATTTATGATCCAAATGTCATTTATATCTACAAAAATTTTCCTCTTTACCCCTTTTGGTAACTCAACTGAATCTTCAGCTTCTCTTCCACTTCTCCTTTTTCTCCTTTCCTGATAGCAACACTCTATCTCTTACCACCACTCCCTTTCTTCCACAAATTTGATCTATTTCTTTCACCGAAACTTTTCTTGTCTGCCACTACAACTCTAACATTATTGGATCCTCTGGTGACAACTTACTAACAAATCCATCTCCAAAATCCTTCTTCAGATCCATACCATCATGTGTTATAACCTCTACAACTTGCTTCTCAGCTCTGCAACTCTTCACAAGACTCAAGTTCTTCTCTTCTTTTTTCTTCTCCTTCAAAGAATCCAAAGTGAACTTCTACCCATCCTTTTTAGTAGTGATCAGGTTCTTTCTACAATCATTGATAGATCCCCTATCAAACTGCCAAGGTCTACCTAGCAAAACTTGACAAGAACTCATAGGCACAACATCACACAAGACTTCATCTTTATAAGACCCAATATTAAAATTCAACAGGCACTACTTTCTCAACTCTACCACACTATCATCTTGCAACCATCTCACCTTGTGAGGATAAGGTTACTCAAGTCTTTTCAAACCAAGCTTCTCTACCATCTCCTTTGATACCAAATTTTTCAGTACTTCCACTATTACAATAAACTTACAACACTTACCTCCTGATTTTCAAACTATCCAGAAAAGATTCTTTCTCTAAGTAGGTCCATTTTCTTCTTTTCTCTGCTCCATCAAGATTCTTCTAAACATAAGTGATTCTCCCTACTCTAGTACTATCATGCTCTCACCTACAACTCTAGTTTTTGGATCTTCACATGCTAAGAAATTCCTTACCTTTCCCTTGTTACCTTGAGGACATTAATAAGCTCTATGTCTAGTTTCCCCACACTTTAAACATGTACCCAAGAAATCCTTACTGCTACCTCCTTTCATTTGTGTCTTTTTCTTCAATTCTTTATTCTATTTTGATTTCAATTCTTCAGAAAACTGCTTCTCCATACTGCCATTTATTTGCCCTCTATCTACATGCCTCTCTCTTCCATTAGGGTTATTCTGTTGTCTTCTCTTCATTTTATCTTATTCCTTCAATGCATACTATTAAGCCTCCTCAACCATAGAAATCTTTAGTATAGTCATCTCAACCTAGACGTTAAATTAGAGTCCATTAATGTATCTAGCCACCTTTTCCTTATCAATCTCTCAATGTTCGGATCTGATCACCTTGTAGAATTATCTAGTATGCTCCTTCACACTCATGTCCTTCTACAACTTTTTTAACAACTCCAACTCATAGTCTCTCGAAATGAATTTAGCCTTCAATCATGCGAACATCTACCTCCACCAAGTGATTTTCATCTCAGCGTTCTCCACTCTATCTCTCTGCAACTCTTTCCACCATAAAGTAGCATTCCTTTTCAACTTATTTTGTGCTAACTGAACTCTCTATAGGTCCTTAACATCTTAAACTCAAAGTAGTCTTGCAACCCTCCTATCTAGTCTATTAGGTTTTCTAGATTCAACAAACCCAAAAAGTTATAAACCTCAACGTTAAGAAATTTGCTTAATTACACCACCACTCTAAGAAATATTTATTCACCCTCATCTACCAGTCCTTCAACCTCTATCTCTTCTCTTGCCTCTTCACATTCATCCTCTGATTCTAGGTTCCTCTGCAAACCAGCCCACACCTTTTGGATCTCATTCCTCATCTTGTTCTTGAAATCCTCCATTACCTTCTATACCCTTCTAGGTTTCAACCTCCTTGGTTGCATCTCCTCCCTTTGCTCTAGTGAAACTGCCTCAACTCAATGATCTAAGTACAATGTTTCAATTGCCTCACCGTCAGTGATCTATTCAACACACTTACAACCTACCTCTAATCGACAATCTATTCACCAAAAAGAATTCCTCTAGGTTCACAACCAACTTTGATATAGGCATGTTTTGAGAGGGTCCTCAAAGAGAACAATCCAAATCATGCAGAAAGAGTAACACAACAGACGCAACAAAAATAATTAGAGAAAATATGAAATCAAACATCCGCAAAATCATAAGCTCATTAAAATCAAGTCGGCAACATGCAGATAAACATATAGGCTTACAAGCCTTGTTACAACTTACATTCAAGAAAATGATCCATCCAAACCTCCAAAATGATATTATAATTATAAGTCATGAATTATATCCTCATATTGCTTTTCTATCTCCTAAATGATCTATAATAACAACATATATAGCATCTGAAACACACCCGGGTTGGCCACAAAATATTACATTCTCCAAGATAGGAAAAAATGAAATGTGTAAGATAGGTTGGACCCAAAATGTGAAGATATCCTCCACCAAAGACAATAATGAACTCCAGACCTCCAAGGACCGAAGAAAATTGCACAAGGTGCGAAATAGATCCGTAAGCCAAGAAATCATTTCGCATGAGAAGAAATCTCCAACTAGCTATAAAGTTAAAGAAATGCTCTGGGAACAAAGAAACAAAAAATCTGGAAAAGATAACTTGCCAAAGAAGAATCAAAATGAACTAAAAATTTGGAATAAGGAATAGAACACGACAGAAAGCTATAAATCCAATCCACAATGAAAAGGGAACAACTAGCAGAGAATTATGAAAGTAGCATAAAGACTGCAACACATAATAACAACTGAAAAGAAAAATTTATTTTTGCCTAATGCAAGATTGCTCATCGACTGGGGATTCTCTTGCATCAATAATTTATAATTATTTCAGATATTTTGTAAGATATAGCATTTAAGCTTTTATTGAAAATTAGAAACAAACGAGTTTTCAAAATGATTATTTACATCATTGCCCTACTATTTTTCTTCATTCCTTTCTATTAAACCTTTCAACAACATCATTTCTTAAAACATTAATAGTTTTTTTGTCAAATAAACTCTTAGGGAATACTTAGTTGTAGAAATTTAGACTAAAAGTAGAGTTAGTTTTGTTCTTTTCTCAGTAAGGTTGTTTCAAAAAGAATCTCAAATGTGAATTCAATTTACCAATTGAGAAATCATGATCATGATCATTGTCATTGTCATTATGATTGTCATTGTCCAACATCTAATATAGAAGAAAATATTTATTTATTATGAAAACTATAAATATATAAAATTCATCCACATGGGAAATTTCAAGGAAACACTAAATTATTAGTTTTGATAAGAAAACATTTTAGTCTAATTATAAATTTCTCCTTTGCCCACCCCAAAGGAGGAAGTTTCCAAAAGACATTAAATCTAGTAGTATAGTGATTCTTTGAAAGATTGGCAATGTCAAAATTGAGTCTCTAGTTATAATCAACCCGAGTATTTGATGATAAGTATTAGTAAATATTAATTATAATTATTTTCTCTTATGTACTTGTGTTCATAATTGACAAAACCATATTCTAGAGGGTCTTCAAAGAGAACAATCTAGATCATGTAGCAAGAGTAAGACAATGAAAGCAACAACAACACTTAGAGAAAATGCAAAATCAGACATCCGCAGAATCATAGATTCATTAAAATCAAGCCAAAAATATGGAGGCAATCATACAAGCTTACAGACCTTATTACAACTTACATTCCATAAATTGATCCATCCAGACCTCCAAAATGATATTGTAATTACAAATCATGAATCATATCCTCATATTACTTTTCTATCTCTTAAATGATCTACAGTAATAACATATATAGAATTCGAAACACATTCGGGTCAGCCACAAAAGATTAGATTCTTCAAGATAGGAAAAAATGAAATGTGTAAGATAGGTTGGACCCAAAACGTGAAGATATCCTCTGCCAAAAACAATAGCAAAGTGCAAACCACCAAGGAAGGTCAACCAAGGACCAAATAACATCATGCGAGACACCAAATAGATCCGCAAGCCAAGAAATCGCTTGACATGAGAAGAAATCTCCACCTAGTTGTTAAGCTCAGGAACTACTCCAAGAACAAAGAAAAAACCAATTCAGAAGCAATAACTTGTCAAAAAAGAATCCAAATGAATAGAAAATTTGGAATAAGGAATAGAAAACAACCGAAAGCTAGAAATTTGATCTGCAATAAAAAAGGAACAACTACTCGAGAATTCTGGAAGTAGCACACAAAATGGAACACATAACAAGAACAACTGAAAAAGAAAAATATATTTTTGCTTAATGCAAGATTTCTCATTGACTAGGGATGCTCCTACATCAAACACCCTAGGTAGGAAAAGATGTTCCATGACAGGAAACTCACGAACATCGAAAAGGATTTGAGATATAGGTCTCATGTTGATTTATGATCCAAATGTCCTTTTTATCTACAAAACATTTCCTCCTTCTCCCTTCTAGTAAGTCAACTGAATTCTTAAACTGCTCTTCCACTTCTCCTTTTTCTCCTTTCCTCATACCTACACTCTATCTCTTACCACCACTCCCTTTCTCCACAAATTTGATCTATTTCTTCCACCGGAACTTTTCTTATCTGCCACTACAACTCTAACATTGTTGGATCCTCTGGTGACAACTTTCTAATAGATCCATCTCCAAAATCCTTCTTCATATCCATACCATCATGTGTTATAACCTCTGCAACCTACTTCTCAACTCTGCAACTCTTCATAAGACTCAAATTCTTCTCTTACTTTTTCTTCTCCTTCAAAGAATCCAAAGTGAACTTTTGCCCATCCTTCTCAATAGTGATTAGGTTCTTCTACAATCATTGATAGCTCCCCTATCAAACAGCCAAGGTCTACCCAACAAAACATGACAAGCACTCATAGGCACAAAATCACACAAGACTTCATCTTTGTAAGACCCAATATTAATATTCACCAAGCACAACTTTCTTCTTTACCACATGATCATCTTGCAACCAACTCACCTTCTAAGGACAAAGTTACTCAAGTCTTTTCAAACCAAGCTTCTCTACCATCTCCTCTGATACCAATTTTTTCAGTACTTCCACTATCTATAATAACCTTACAACACTTACCTCCTGATTTTCAAACTATCCAGAAAAGATTCTTTCTCTGGGTAGGTGCATTTTCTTCTTTTCTCTGCTCCATCAAGACTCTTCTAAATATAAGGGATTCTCCTTGCTCTAGTACGACTATGCTCTCACCTACAACTCTAGTTTTTGGATCTCACATGCTAAGAAATTCCTTACCTTTCCCCTGTTACCTTGAGGACATTCATAAGCTCTATGTCTAGTTTCCCCACACTTGAAACATGTACCCAGGAACTCCTTACTGCTACCTCCTTTCCTCTTTGTCTTCTGCTCTGATTCTTTATTCTATTTTGATTTTTATTCTTCACTAAACTGCTTCTCCATACTACCACTTATTTTCCCTCTATCTGCATGCCTCTCTGTTCCCTTAGGATTATTATGTTGTCTTGTCTTCATTTTATCTTATTCCTTTAATGCATACTATTAAGTCTCCTCAACCATAGAAATCTTCAGCATACTCATCTCAACCTGGACGTTAAATCAGAGTCTATTAATGTATCTAGCAACCTTTTCCTTATCCATCTCTTGATGTTCGGATCTGATCATCACCTTGTAAAATTATATAGTATACCCCTTCACACTCATGTCCTTCTACAACTTTTTGAACAACTCCAACTCATAGTCTCTTGAAATGAATTTATCCTTCAATCACGTGAACATCCACCTCCAATAAATGATTTTCATCTCACCGTTCTCCACTCTATCTCTCTGCAACTCTTTCCACCATAAAGTAGCATGCTTTTTCAACTTATTTTGTGCTAACTAATGTCTCTAAAGGTCCTTAACATCTTCAAGCTCAAAGTAGTCCTCCAACTCTCCTATCTAGTCTATTAAGATTTCTATATTGAACAAACCCGAAAAAGTTAGAAACCTCAATTTTATGAAATTTTCTTAACTGCATCACCATTCTAAAAAATATTTCTTCACCCTCATCTACCAGTCCTTTAGCCTCTATCTCTTCTCTTTCCTCTTCACATTCATCCTCTGATTCTCGGTTCATTCACAAACCAGCCAACACATTTTGTATCTCATTCCTCATCTCATTCTTGAAATCCTCCATCATCTTCTCTACCCTTCTAGGTTTCATCCTCCTTGGTCACATCTCCTCCCTTTTCTCCAGTGAAACTGCCTCAACTCAATGATCTAAGTACAATGTTTCAATTGCCTCATCGTCATTGATCTATTCAACACACTTGTAGCCTACCGCTAATCGATAATCTATTCACCAAAAAGAATTCCTCAAGGTTCACAACCAACTCTGGTGCCATCTGATATAGGCATGTTTTGAGAGGGTCCTCAAAGAGAACAAGGTAGATCATGTAGAAAGAGTAACACAATAGTCACAACAAAAACACTGAGAGAAAATATGAAATCAAACATCCACAGAATCATAAATTCTTTAAAATCAAGTTGGCAATATGCAAACAAACATATAGGCTTACAAGCCTTGTTACAACTTACATTCCAGAAAATGATCCATCCAAATGTCCAAAATTATATTATAATTTTAAATCATGAATTATATCCTTATATTACTTTTCTATCTCCTAAATGATCTATAATAACAACATATATACAATTTGAAACACATCCGAGTTGGCCACAAAATATTAAATTCTCCAAGATACAAAAAATGAAATGTGTAAGATAAGTTGGACCCAAAATGTGAAGATATCCTCCACCAAAGACAATAATGAGGTACAAACCTCTAAGGAATGAAGAACATTGCACAAGGTGCCAAATAGATCTACAAGCCAAGAAATCATTTTGCACGAGAATAAATCTCCAACTAGATATTAAGCTAAAGAACTGCTTTGGGAACAAAGAAACAAAAAATCTAAAAGCGATAACTTGCCAAAAAAGAATCCAAAAGAACTAAATATTTGGAATAGGGAATAGAACATGACTGAAAGCTAGAAATCCAATCCACAATGAAAAGGGAACACCTAGAGGAGAATTATGGAAGTAGCATAAAGACTGGAACACAGAACAACAATTGAAAAGAAAAATATGTTTTTGGCTAATGCAAGAATGCTCATCGAGTAGGGATGCTCTTGCATCAATAATTCTTAATTATTTCAGATATTTTGTAAGATATAGTATTTAAGATTTCATTGAAAATTAGAAACAACTGAGTTTTCAAAATGATTATTTACATCATTGCCTTACTATTTTTATTCATTCATTTTTATTAAATCTTTCAACAACATCATTTCTTCAAATATTAATAGTTTCTTTGTCAAATAAAGTCTTAGGGAATACTTAGTTGTAGAAATTTAGACTAAAATTAGAGTTAGTTTTCTTCTTTTCTCAATAACGTTCATTCAAAAAGAATCTCAAATGTGAATTCAATTTACCTATTGAGAAATCATGATCATTATCATTGTCCTTGTCATTGTCAAACATGTAATATAGAAGAAAATATTTATTTATTATGAAAACTATAAATCTATAAAATTCATCCTCATGGGAAATTTCAAGGAAACACTAAATTATTAGTTTTGATAAGAAAACATTTAGTCTAATTCCAAATTAAATTTTAAATTTTATTTATAATTACAGTTTAATGTATCATAAGTTGTAATAATTGTAACTTTGGATTAAATATTCTGAAATCGGTTATTTAATTTGATGTCAGAACTCTCTATAGTTGGTAAAATATAGAATCACCATAAAATATATGTTCTTACCTACTTTTGTGTTGTTATTTCTTATTTCTATGTGTTCTCAACTTATACACCTATATTATTTGTATGTTGGTATCTATGGTACAATATATATATATATATATATATATATATATATTCTAGTGTAGTTTTAATGAGTGCCACTTGAATAAAACCTCAATGCTTTCAGATATGACATCCACACCATTTTTATTTAAAAAATATATAAATTAATATCAAATTTATTGAGTTTAGCCTTTTTATTATAATATTTTATAAAGATGAAAGTAGTTAGGTTTTTAAATATATTCTTGGTTCTTCAAAGTTTTGATCAGGTAAGCATAGGAAAGGGATCAAACATATTACATAGCCACCAACAGGGTAAGGAAAAGAAACCACTAGAAGGTGAAAGGAACAAGTTTCACTAGAGGTGAGACTAAACAAACCAATAGATTTTTATCAAAGCTAGAATTATCACAAGATAAAACTATATTTCAACATATTTCAGTTTTTGATGGGGACTCCAAAACCCTAAACTAGCACCAGTATAAATGACTCCCCAATATAGAGTGGAAAGAGAAGAAAATATAGGTAAAGAAAAATAACCTTGCACTATATCAAACACAATCAAGTAAGGGACAACCAAGGATCCCACATTAACCTAAAACTAGTAGGAATTTTGTAAGGGACTCCAAAACCTTGTATAACACCTTCAGCTAATGAATACACAACCAAGGAAGGGAATGAACTATCTTCACATAGAAACTACATCTAGTAGAAGAGAGTTGAGAAGAAAGGAAAAATCACACTTAGCCAAGAATAGAAAGAAAACATATGTTAATCTAGGCTAGAAATCTCCCACATTCCAGCGATTAAAGACTCTATAAAAAATACCCATATGTAGAAAAGTTAATGACCTTACAAAAATAATAATAGAGCCACCTCATTAGGCTTAGCAATAACCAAACATCAATAGAAGGCACAACACCTATTAGAATAATATCAACAACAAAAACCCTAATCATTCTTGAATGAGAAATATCAAATTCAATAGGAAATATTTGGGAGAAATCAAGAAGAGGAATGGTCTCCACCTTAATAAGAGACATGACCATTCCATACAACATCTAGGATAAAAAACCTTCATGATGTTATTGACCCTTCAAGAGTATTGTCTAGTTCAATAAGACTAGAAGCGAAGGGGAAAGCTATAGTTGATCCCATAATTATACGACCATTAGTTCTAGAACCACTATGCTAGAAAAAGAGAACTCTTTCAAAATAAATTTCCTTTGGTAAAGGTCCTTTTTCCATAACCAAATGGGGTTGATCAACTCTACAAATAATAAGACCCAACAAAATAAAAAACCCACTTAGAAGCCTAAATAAGATGTGGACCTAGATGAAAGGGACAACCTTTGACTAGTGGAAAGCAACACAGAGTAGCCCCACAATCTCTTCTCCATGTGGTGTCTTCACAAGTATTAAAAAAACCATCAGTCGCTAGAATAAAAAATGAAGAGTCGAAACATGCATGTAGGGCACTAGAAGTTAGGGTGAAAAGACCTAGAATATATGAAAAAACTACCAAAACCCCAAGCAAATTAGTGGCAACAAACTTATTAGTTCTCAAACCACCTCAAACAAAACCTTTGTTGACATGCAAGAAAAATCTCAGGATAGAAAGGTCTCCCAAATTAGAAAAAAATGAAATAAAAGGTGTCGCTTAGGACACCAATCATCAACAAGAGGAATAGAGCCCCCACAACCAAACTGCAATAAGAAGACCAACAATACCGAAGGATAGTAAGCATCATGGAAACCATTACATAAGAAATGACCAACCCACCAACACCAAGGTACACCAATAACATAAACTAGACTCCCAAACCAAGACAAATCTTGGCATCTAAAACCTATGAACAAGACCCTCAAAAAATATCTAAAAAAAACCATGACCTAGAAAAAGGGGAGTCTACAAATATACCACCATCATCATCATCAACTTCTTCTTTGGATTATATCTCTACATCAACACCCACTCCCTCATTCCACTATTGCCTCCTCTCTTGCCTCCCACTCTCATTTCAAATCTTATCCTTCAAAAACCTTGATAACTCTTTTAGGTTATGACAATGCTAAAATCTTTATTTATTAAAAATTATTTAATTGTTGTTCCTATGAACAATAATCATGAAGATTTCATTTCAATTGTAAAACACTTTTATGGAGGTAACCTACTACTCTTCTCACACATTAGGTTTGATATTTTTGATATATATTGTGAAATAATTTTCTCATTAAACGATTGGATCTTAGGGCTAAAAAATATTCATAGGTTACTGTAGGGATTTTTAGGTTTTTGATACCAATGTTCTTATAAGTGTGTAGAGCCTTTTTGTAATTTTTAATGAGTTGAATAACATATCATGATAAAGTTTCAAATATTCTTCTTACATCATAATTATTTTATTTTATTTTAATTTTGTTAGTTCTTATTATTTATCTTTTACTATGTGATTTATCTCTCATTTTCTCCTAACATATATCTCTATTCTCTCTATCTCACAACTCTCTTCATCTAACTCTCTTCTATCTATCTCACCTCCTTTTATCTCTCCCCTGTCTCTCTCATCTATCCCTTTAATATCTTTGAATTGTTCATAATTTAGGATGTAAGCCCTATGGTTTATGGGTTTAGTGTTCATGTTTTATTATGGAGAGGTTAGGTTTTAGGGATTAAATTTAATTATGTAAGTTTTAATGTTAAACTACTAATGTTAGGTTTTAGGTTTTACTGGTGTAGTTTTTATGGTTGATGATATAAACTATAGGTTTTAGGGTTGAGAGTATAAGATTGAGTGATAAGGTTTAGGTATGATGGTATAGGAACCCTCAAGTTTTAATATATAGGTTAAGGGTAGAGCGTATAGGTCTTAGGGCCTAGGGATAATAGTAGGGTTTTGAGTTGAGGGTGTGTAGTTGAGGGTATACCATTTAGGATTGATTGTATAGGGTCAAGGGTTGTCCCTATAGGATTTAGGCCCTAGATTTGAGTGATATGGTTTAGGATGAATGACATATGATATAGAGTTTAGGGTTGAGTGTATAGGCTTGATGATTAATTAAATAGGCCTTAAAGCCAAGTGTTGATGGATAGGGTTTAGGGTCATCAGTGTATACAATATATTATTTAGGGTTGATATAGAACCTAGGATTGGGGGATAGGGTTTAGAGTTTAGGAGTGAGGGTAAAGGATTGGTGTATAGGGTATAGGGTTTAGGGTTGATAATATAGGGTTAAAGATTTAGCATATAAGCTTCAAGACCAAGGGTTGTGGGAAAGGATCTAGGGTAAATGGTTAAGGGTTTAATGTATAGGATTTAGGACCTAGGATTGATAGATAAGGTTTAGGGTTTGGGGTATAGAGTTTAGGAGTGGGCATATAGGTTTGAGGGTTTATCCTATAAGCTTTAATACCTAACGTTAAGGGATAGGGTTTAGGGTATATGGAATAGGGTTGAGCGTATAGGGTTAGCTTATATTATTTTGGGCCTAATATCTCTCTATAGGATTTAATGTTAATATCTTTTATGGTATAAGGTTTAGGAACAAGGGTAAACAATATAGGATTGAGTGTCTAGGTTTGAGAGATAGGATTTAGGGTTGATGATATAGGGTATACAGTTTAAGTTTTATGTTTTAAAGTTTAGAATTGACTATATCTATGAACAAGGGTTCATTAGATAGGGCTTAGGGCCTATGTTTGTGTATAATATTATCAACACAGGACATTTTTGTGGGGTTTCGGGTTTATTGCATATGGTTGATGGTTTATCATACATGCCTTATGGCTAAGAGGTGAGTTGTAGGGTTTATAATTCAAGGTATAGAGTTGGTCATTTGGGGTTGAGTGTGCATTGTTGAGAGTTTACCTTATTTACTTTTAGTCCTATGATATCTTTGTAGGGTTTAAATTTTAGGGTCAAGGGATTAGCATACAACCTCGAACACCTATCATTTAGGATTGGAATATATGATTAATAGTATAAATTTTGGGGTTTAGGTTTTAGTGTATAGGGTTGAGGGTTTAGCCTATATTATTTTAAAAATATAAGCTCTATATTGTGTTTAGTATTATTGCACAGGGGATAAGGTTTAAGATTTAGGGTAAAGGATATAAGGCTAGCAGTTTAGTGTATAGCTTCTATAGCCTAGGTTTGAGTGATGTGGTTGATGGTTGAGGCTATAGAGTTAAGGGTTTAGGGTTGAGTTTATATGGTTGAGGGTTTAGTCTATATACTTTTACAACTAGAACCTATATATAACATTATTTATAATTTAGGGTATAGTGTTTACAATTGACGATGTAGCCCATATAGAGTTGAGGGTGATCTCAAATGTGTTATCTATATAGACTATATTTTTTTAGTCAAGATCGTCGATGAAAAATATCTCTTATGGTTCTAAATTTATCATACTAAAATCTCAATGGGATTTTATCAATTATATAAAAAAATGTTTTCTTTTCCTATTATGGGTGTTGATGTAGTTTTGGGTGTGAAATGGAGTAAATGATAACAAACCATTTATTTGTGTTTTAAGTTCTTATACATGACTTTAGTATAGATGAGGAACGGTATGATCATTAGTGAATAAAAGAACCATCCAGTGTAATTATTCATACCAATAGGATAGATATTTTCATCAAGGAAGGTTCTTATAGTAAAGGGACTCAATCACACTTTTTAGATGTAAGAGATGTAACAACTCAAGATCATCGAAATATTCAAGGAATCATTGAACATCTTCAATAACTATTTCGAGAATCCATGTTTGTACCTATATTTGGAGACCATAAGCATGATATTAAATTAATAAGAAGAAGCATTTTTCATCTCAATATATATATATATATATATATATATATTCCTTATGAGTATTCTTAATGAAAAATATGATTTGTTGAGAGTTTTACCATAGTACAAGGAGCTAAACAAGATCACTCATAAAGACACTTCTTTCCCATTTCCCTTGATAATAGACCAAGAGAGAAAAAAAATCGATGTAAAAAATAGAATGCAAATGAATTCTTTAGAGTGAAATAAGTATAAGAAATTTTTATGTCCCCAAAATGTGTGAAAATGGATCCTAATAAGATAGGATTTTGGGGACAAAAAAGATATTATAGAAGATTTTTTTCATAAGAAATATTTATTTTGGGAAGGTATTAAAGTGAATGTCCAAATATTTTTTGATAAATATTTTATATGACAAAAAAATAAAAAGGAACCAATATAGAATCTAGGCCTCTTACAAATATGAGGAATTTCAACACAAAATTGGGAAGATATATCAATAGACTTCATTATGTGGTTGCTAAA